>NC_060130.1:940105851-940421320 GCF_021461395.2 Schistocerca americana | reverse complement strand
CCGAAACAGCAGGGAACCTCCACCTTGCTGCCCTTGCTGGACAGTGTGTCTACGGCGTAGACAGTGTGTCTACGATTGTCTGGTTGAAGGCATACGAGACACTCATCGGTGAAAAGAATGTGATGCCAATCCTGAGTGGTCCATGTTGTTGGGCCCATCTGTACCACGCTACATGGTGTCGTGGTTGCAAAAATGGACCTCGCCATGGACATCGGGAGTGAAGTTATGCATTATGCAGCCTATTGCACACAATTTGAATCATAACATGATGTCCTGTGGCTGCACGAAAAGCATTATTCAAAATGGTGCCATTGTTGTCAGGGTTCCTCCCATCCTCAGAGCCATAATCGGTATGTAGCGGTCATCCACTGCAGTAGTAGCCCTTGGGCGACCTGAGTGAGGCATGTCATATACAGTTCCTGTCTCTCTGTATCTCCTCCATGTCCGAACAACATTGCTTTGGTTCACTCAGAGACGCCTGGACACTTCCTTGTTGAGAGTCCTTCCTGGCACAAAGTAACAGTGTGGATGCAATTGAAGTGTGGTACTGACTGTCTAGGCGCTAAAGGTTTAACTACAGACAACACGAGCCGTGTAACTCCTTCCTGGTGGAATGACTAGAGCTGATCGGCTGTCGGACCCCCTCGATCTAATAGGCACTGCTCATGCGTGGTTGTTTACATCTTTGGGCAGGTTTAGTGACACCTCAGAACAGTCAAACAGACTGTGTCTGTGATACAATATCCGCAGCCAACATCTATCTTCCCAAGTTCTGGGAACCGGGGTGATGCAAAACTTTTTTTTTTTTTTGATTGTGTGTGCGTGCGTGTGCGCGCGCGCATGCTCCTCAGCAAGAAATAACTTGTAGACACCTGTTTAAGAAACTGGGCAGTCTGACTTCTGCTTAAGAGGATATATTTATTCCCTAATGAATTAGTATTAATAATCCACTGCAGCTCAAAAGGAACAATGATGTACACAATTACGCTACCAGAAGCAAAACTGATATTCGTTACTCCACGTGAAGGTTCTACTGTGCCCAAAAATGGGTGCACAGTGCTGCAGCAAAAATTTTTGTTCATTTATCTGGGAATGTAAAGTATCTGACAGATAGCAAACAAAATTTTGAAAACAAATTGATAGTTTCTCCTTGACAACTCCTATTCTGTAGAAAAATTTCTATTTTAAAAAGTGTTGGGTAGGAATTATGAACTAGCATTTGGATATCTTGATAAACTTACAAATGCTCAGCATGTAGCTATATCTACAAATTAATTTACAATGTGCATGGAAAAGACTCTTTCCACATCATTATGATCTATCATGCAAAATGATCCATTGAACATGAAATTAACTCTGTAGTAGCAGTCAGCCAAAGTTGTGAGGGAAGGTGGGTTTCATTGAATCATGGAAACACATTTCTTTAGCTTACATACTAATCCACGTCATTGTTTCCAGTCATTGACTCCTTGTTTCCAAACTTTCTAGCCTTTTGGCTCACTGAATTAGAGAGTAATGTCATTCTTCTGCAAAGATTTTCTCATCATAATACAGTTGGTTGCCTACATTGAAGTCTAGGTGTTGTTGCTCATGTTTAATTACTTTCTCTACTGTTAGTCTTTCTATTAAGTATTCATCTGATGGGATAGGTTTTTCAATATCTATAGGCATACATTTGATACCTATGCTCTTATTAACCAACAAAGTCTATTGCCCCCATGTTTCTCTCGTTTTCTCTTAAAACTTAAGCTGTGATGTGTGAATTTCTCATTTGGAAGACTTTCTGTGTCAAAGTTTGTGGCTGTTCTACTTCAGTTGTATGATTTTAAACTGTTTAGATTCGCTTCTAAATAAGAATTTTCCATAGAAATTTTTGTGTTCTTGCTTTTCGTATTGATTTATTTATGTACTGGAATCAGAAATGAGTTGTGTGGTGTTTGGGCAGTACTTGCACTTTAATATTAGTAGTTTTGTTTCCTGCATGATATTTTGTGGCTTGCAGCCTTTTTTAGTGAGGGCGAATGCTTTAAATTTGTGGGCATTGTTGTTTTACTTACCTGATACTACTGCCTTTTCTCTGTGTTTACACCAGTACCAGGAAGAAAATCTAGCATTCAATGAAAATTTGTTTTTTACTTGTTGATGCGGGAGCAAAGTTCTTTTGACATTGATCTGATTAACATTCTGTTGTAGCTTTTTACTTTTCCAGCTTAAGAATAGCACAAACTGTCTTAAACATCACTATTTTTCCAGCATTCCACATAACTTAAATTGTAGTTTCATTGACTTTTTGTGTTTGGAGCATGTTTTGTTACTAGTTATCACCATATTCTTTTTTTCAAGAATGAATATACACTGAAGTGCTAAACTGGTACAGGCATGCGCATTCAAATAGAGAGATATATAAATAGAATACTGTGCTGAGGTCGGCAACACCTATATAAGACAACAAGTGTCTTGCGCAGTTGTTAGATTGGTTACTGCTGCTACAGTGGCAGGTTATAAAGAATTGAGCGAGTTTGAACATGGTCTTACAGTCGGTGCGTGAGCGATGGGACACAGTATCTCAGATGGACCAATGAAGTGGAGATTTTTCCGTATGACCATTTCACGAATGTACTGTGAATATCGGGAATCTTGTAGAACATCAAGTCTCCGACATTGCTGTGGCCGGAAAAAATCCTGCAGGAACGTGACCAATGACGAGTGCAGAGAGTCGTTCAGTATGACAGAAGTGCAACTCTTCCTTAAATTGCTGCAGATTTCAGTACTGGGCCATCAACTACTGTTAGTGTGCAATCCATTCAGTGAAACATCATTGGTATGGGCTTTGGGAGCCGAAGGCCCACTCATGTACTCTTGATGACTGCACTACACAAAGCTTCACATCTCGCCTGGGCCTGTCAACACAGACATTGAACTGTTGATGACTGGAAACATGTTACCTGGTTGAACCGAGTCTTGTTTCAATTGTATCGAGCGGATGGTCGTGTATGGGTATGGAGACAACCTCATGAATCCATGGACCCTGCATGTAAGCAGTGGACTGTTAAAGCTGGTGGATGCTCTGTAATGGTGTGGGGTGTGTCCAGTTGGAGTGATATGGGACCTCTGATACATCTATATACGACTCTGACAGGTGACACGTACGTAAGCATCCTGTCTCATCATCTGCATCCATTCATGTTCATTGTGCTTTCCGAGTGATTAGGGAAGTCCAGCAGGACAATGTGACACCCCTCATGTTCAGAATTGCTGCAGAGTGGCTCCAGGAGCACTCCTCTGAATTCAAACACTGGCTCTGGCCACCAAAATCCCCAGACAGGAATATTGTTGAGCATATATGGGATGCCTTGCAACGTGCTGTTCAGAAGAGATCTCCACCCCCTCATAATCTTACAGATTTATGGGCAACCTTGCAGGATTCATGGGGTCAGTTCCCTCCAGCACTACTACAGTCATTAGTGAAGTTGAAGCCATGTCGTGTTGTGGCACTTCAATGTGATTGTGAGGGCCCTACACACTGTTGGGCAGGTGTACCAGTTTCTTTGGCTTTTCAGTGTATATATAAATTGAAATCACGTTGTGTATGGCAAGATAATTTCATTTATTGTTTTTCAATACTTTAAGGTATTTTTCTCATTTTACTCATGTATCCTTGTCAGAGTGACATTGCGTAGTTGCTTTCTAATTTTTATCCGGTCCCTTTATCTAGACAAAAGAGCGTAATTGTCATTCTGATAATTGTCTATTTTGTTTCATACATTATGCACACATTTAATCCGTAGTTAAAATCCAGTTCAGTTATATTAGGCTTAAACAGGCAAGCAGGGCTATGTCTGTGTGGATACTTACTTCACTAGCAACTCGTGGGAATTCCATAAAGCCTTAACCTGTAATACACTGCTAGTGGTTCGGGTAGAATGTTGAGCATCCGAACCCTAAAAACCCCTCGTGTGGTTAGTCCACCTGAGATGCCTGTGAATGTGGGTGAAAGCAGTAATCGTAACAGAAGACATCCTGTGGTAAATGTCTTTGTTGTGAAATGTGTAGGAGGTTCGTGTGAAAAAAATTACACTTCTACATCCATTAAGCTCTAAATGTGCATACAGTGTAAATCTATCAAGAGGTTGGCCAGTGGTACACTCCTGATACACAGAAAGCTACCCAAGTAAACAGGTTACTAAATTCCAAGCTACATGGAGAGTATGCCATTAACAGTGAACTTCACACTGCTCATTTCTTGTAAAGGAGTGTAACATGTCAAGAAATCATGGATATATACTATGTGATCAAAAATATCTGGACACTTGGCTGAAAATGACTTAAAAGTTCTTGGCGCCCTCCATCGGTAATGCTGGAATTCAATTTGGTGTTAGCCCACCCTTAGCATTGATGAAAGCTTCCACTCTCGCAGGCATACATTCAATCAGGTGCTGGAAGGTTTCTCGGGGAATGGCAGCCCTTCTTCATGGAGTGCTGAACTAAGGAGAGGTATAGATGTCAGTTTGTGAGGCCTGGCACAGAGTGGACGTTCTAAAACATGCCAAAGGTGCTCTATAGGATTCAGGTCGGGACTCTGTGCAGGCCAGTCCATTACAGGGATGTTATTGTCATGTAACCACTCCACCACAGGCCATGCATTATGAACAGGTGCTCGATCTTGTTGAAAGATGCAATGCCATCCCCGAATTGCTGTTCAACAGTGGGAAGCAAGGAGGTGCGTAAAACATAAATGTAGGCCTGTGCTGTGATAGTGCCTTGCAAAACAAGAAGGGGTGCAATCCCCCTCCATGAAAAATGACCACACCAGAATATCACCACCTCCGAATCTTACTGTTGTCACTACACTAAACACTCTGGCAGATGACGTTCACAGGGCATTCGCCATATCCACACCCTGCCATTGGATTGCCACATTGTATACAGTGATTAGTCACTCCACAATGTTTTTCGACTGTTCAATTGCTCAATGTTTGTGCTACTCACACCAAGCAAGGTGTCGTTTGCCATTTACCAGTGTGATGTGTGGCTTATGAGCAGCTGCTCGACCATGAAATCCAAGTTTTCTCATCTCCCGCCTAACTGTCATAGTACTTGCAGTGGATCCTGATGCAGCTTGGAATTCCTGTGTAGTGGTCTGGATAGATGTCTGTCTATTACGACCCTCTTCAACTGTTGGCAGTCTGTCAGTCAACAGATGAGGTCGGCCTGTACGCTTTTGTGCTGTACGTGTCCCTTCACTTTTCAACTTCGCTATCACATCGGAAACAGTGGACCTAGGGATGTTTGAGTGTGTTGAAATCTCACGTACAGACGTATGACACAAGTGACACCCAATCACTTAACCAAGTTTGAAGTCCATGAGTTCCACGCAGTGCCTCATTCTGCTCTCCCGTGATGTCTGACTACTGAGGTCGCTGATATGGAGTACCTGGCAGTAGGTAGCAGCACAATGCACCTAATATGAAAAATGTATGTTTTAGGGGGTGTCCGGATACTTCTGATCACATAGTGTAGATACCAAAGAACTCCAATGGGAATGGGGAAAGCAAATATGTCACTGAAATTCAGAATTTCATGAAAAATGATTGATGGTGAGCTCTGGAAGTCATCATTTATCGTGACATTCAGTTTACCGGTGTCAGATGAATATTGTCTGGCTTTCTCTGCCCGAAAGAAGCCCCCTTGTATGTAACTGTATGCTCCGCTGTAAGTTTCAACCTTTTGGCTGCAGCACCATGGTTTGCAATGATTGGGCTACATATGGAAGATGGTCTGCTGCCCACAAACCCAATATTAAATGTACCATCCATGTGTGTTAGTTGCTCCAAAGCCCATCCAGTTTGTAGCAACTAATTTCCTGTCTTTGCAGAAAATAATAAAAAGACATTGAACTTGCCCAACACAGGTGTTTTAAGGCCAGACAGCCACCCACTTTTGTGAAGTCATTTGCCTCAAGCTTGAAGCAGTGTGTACAGAAGAATGGTTTTGGCACCTGGACTTTGACAGCTGAGCAGATAACATGAAACTGTACCTGTTAATGCAGCTGCAAGTCTGCACTGCTAGTCCAACAACCAAGCATCCCTACCACTAAAGTAATGGTGGCTGCAGAACCTAGTGTTGGAAAGGAAAGTCAGACAGTGGCTGGTGCTATGGCACCAAGTCCCTGGGAGGGAACTTGATGCTGGTGGCAGCAGTTGGCAGGTAAACGGTGCTCTGGCATTATGGTGCTAGTGGTGACAGATGCAGCCCGTTCTCGAACCTGTGGTAACTGCTGCTGATGAGACCCAGTTGTATCACTCTCTGCTGTGACCATGGTTTCATGGTGGTGCTGCTGGACCCCAGCAACAAGAATGCTTCTCCCTCAAAATTCAGACATCTTTGTTGCTCTGAGGCAAATTTGTTCACTAAAACCTGGCACCTAGTCACTTTGCCCATAACAAGAGACTTGCCGTGGTGAGGTGACATTTGACCTGCCTGCTATGGTTATTACTGCAATGTAGTGCAATTTTCTACTGATTGTGGCTAGCCTCGTCTCACAGTCCCCTTATGAGCATGTTGTTGTTAACTTCTTGTCACCACATTGTGGCTACCATCCTACACAACTTTTCATTACTTCTTGTTACTTTCACTAAAGGACTGGGTAACAATGTGTCCATACTATCTATGAGATAAACATAGAGATCAGCCAGAGAAAACTAGTGTCAGTTACCCAACCCTCTCCTGCAGTCTCCCCACCATGGAGGAAAGAAATCACCATCCAGAATGAGATTTTCACTCTGCAGCAGTGTGTGCACTGATATGAAACTTTCTGGAAGATTAAAACTGTGTGCCGGACTGAGACTCAAACTCAGGACGTTTTGCCTTTCGAGGGCAAGTGCTCTACCATCTGAGCTACCCAAGCACAACTTCACAGCTTAGATTCACCATTAAGATGGCTTCAGTGGAACTTGAATGGATTCAGGACATACATGGAACACACCTGCATCTATTCGCTCAGGGTAATGTGTGTGTGTGTGTGTGTGTGTGTGTGTGTGTGTGTGTGTGTGTGTGTGTGTGTGTGTGTCTCCTTTGGATAATATCTACATCTACATCACTACTCCGTGATTCACATTTAAGTGCTTGGCAGAGGGTTCATCGAACCACAATCATACTATCTCTACCATTCCACTCCCGAACAGCGCGCGGGAAAAACGAACACCTAAACTTTTCTGTTCGAGCTCTGATTTCTCTTATTTTATTTTGATGATCATTCCTACCTATGTAGGTTGGGCTCAACAAAATATTTTCGCATTCGGAAGAGAAAGTTGGTGACTGACATTTCGTAAATAGACCTCACCGCGACGAAAAACGTCTTTGCTTTAATGACTTCCATCCCAACTCACGTATCATATCTGCCACACTCTCCCCTATTACGTGATAATACAAAACGAGCTGCCCTTTTTTGCACCCTTTCGATGTCCTCCGTCAATCCCACCTGGTAAGGATCCCACACCGCGCAGCAATATTCTAACAGAGGACGAACGAGTGTAGTGTAAGCTGTCTCTTTAGTGGACTTGTTGCATCTTCTAAGTGTCCTGCCAATGAAACGCAGCCTTTGGCTCGCCTTCTCCACAATATTATCTATGTTGTTCCTAATTTGAACCCCAGGTACTTACAAGGGAACCTCCCCATCGCACCCCCATCAGATTTAGTTATAAGTTGGCACAGTGCATAGGCCTCGAAAAACTGAACACACATCAATCGAGAAAACAGGAAGAAGTTGTGTGGAACTATGAAAAAAATAAGCAAAATATACAAACTGAGTAGTCCATGCGCAAGATAGGCAACATCAAGGATACTATGAGCCCAGGAGCGCCGTGGTCCCATGGTTAGCCTGAGCAGCTGCGAAACGGGAGGTCCTTGGTTCAAGTCTTCCCTTGTATGAAAAGTTTAATTTTTTATTTTCTGACAACTATTATCTGTCTGTCCGTTCGTCCAATGCGAGGTAACTGCGCCGTAGTATGTGGACGCTACACCTAAACGGAAAAATTTGAAAACGTTATAAACATATGTTTTGACAGAGCACAGGGAAAACTGTGCGACTGTGAAACTGTTGCATTCATTTGTTGTAGTTTATGTGACAAACTCTCATGTGTTCATAACTTTTTTGGGAGTGATTATCACATCCACAAGAAAACCTAAATCGGGCAAGGTAGAAGAATCTTTTTACCCATTCGCCAAGTGTACAAGTTAGGTGGGTCGACAACATATTCCTGTCACGTGATGCACATGCCGTCACCAGTGTCGTATGGAATATATCAGATGTGTTTTCCTGTGGAGGAATCGGTTGACCTATGACCTTGCGATCAAATGTTTTCGGTTCCCATTGGAGAGGCAGGTCCTTTCGTCTACTAATCGCACGGTTTTGCGGTGCGGTCGCAAAACATAGACACTAAACTTATTACAGTGAACAGAGACGTCAATGAACGAATGGACAGATCATAACTTTGCGAAAATAAAAAAGTTAACTTTTCACTCGAGGGAAGATTTGAACCAAGGACTTCTCGTTCTGTAGCTGCGCACGCTAACCACAGGACCACGGCGTTCCCGGGCTCATAGTATCCTTGATGTTGCCTATCTTGCGCATGGACTACTCAGTTTGTATATTTTGCTTATTTTTTTCATAGTTCCACACAACTTCTTCCTGTTTTCTCGATTGATGTGTGTTCAGTTTTTCAAGGCCTATGCACTGTGCCAACTTATGACTAAATCTGAGGGGGGTGCGATGGGGAGGTTCCCTTGTCAGTTGAATTGACAGCCTTGAGAATTGTATTATTTATCGAGTAATTGGATTCCAACGGATTTCTTTTGGAACTCATGTGGATCACCTCACACTTTTCGTTATTTAGCGTCAACTGCCACCTGCCACATCATACAGCAATCTTTTCTAAATCGCTTTGTAACTGATACTGGTCTTCGGATGACCTTACTAGACGATAAATTACAGCATCATCTGCGAACAACCTAAGAGAACTGCTCAGATTGTCACCCAGGTCATTTATATAGATCAGGAACAGCAGAGGTCCCAGGACGCTTCCCTGTGGAACATCTGATATCACTTCAGTTTTACTCGATGATTTGCCATCTATTACTACGAACTGCGACCTTCCTGACAGGAAATCACGAATCCAGTCGCACATCTGAGACGATACCCCATAGGCCCGCAGCTTGATTAGAAGTCGCTTGTGAGGAACGGTGTCAAAAGCCTTCCGGAAATCTAGAAATACGGAATCAACTTGAGATCCCCTGTTGATAGCGGCCATTACTTCGTGCGAATAAAGAGCTAGCTGCGTTGCACAAGAACGATGTTTTCTGAAACCATGCTGATTATGTATCAATAGATCGTTCCCTTCGAGGTGATTCATAATGTTTGAATACAGTATATGCTCCAGAACCCTACTGCAAACTGACGTCAATGGTATAGGTCTGTAGTTCGATGGATTACTCCTACTACCATTCTTAAACACTGGTGCGACCTGCGCAATTTTCCAATCTGTAGGTACAGATCTATCGGTGAGCGAGCAGTTGTATATGATTGCTAATTAGGGAGCTATTGTATCAGCGTAATCTGAAAGGAACGTAATCGGTATACAACCTGGACCTGAAGACTTGCCCGTATCAAGCGATTTGAGTTGATTCGCAGCCCCTAAGGTATCTACTTCTAAGAAACTCATGCTAGCAGCTGTTCGTGTTTCAAATTCTGGAATATTCCATTTGTCTTCCCTGGTGAAGGAATTTCGGAAAACTGCGTTCAATAACACCGCTTTAGCGGCACAGTCATTGGTAACAGTACCATTGGCACTGCGCAGCGAAGGTATTGACTGCGTCTTGCCGCTTGTGTACTTTACATACGACCAGAATTTCTTCAGATTTTCTACCAAATTTCTAGACAATGTTTCGTTGTGGAACCTATTAAAGGCATCTCGCATTGAAGTCCGTGCCAAATTTTGCACGTCTGTAAATTTTAGCCAATCTCCGGGATTTCGCGTTCTTCTGAACTTCGCATGCTTTTTCCATTGCCTTTGCAACAGCGTTCGGACCTGTTTTGTGTACCATGGGGGATCAGTTCCATCTCTTACCAATTTATGAGGTATGAATCTCTCAATTGCTGCTGCTACTATATCTTTAAATTTGAGCCACATCTCGTCTACATTTGCATAGTCAGTTCGGAAGGAATGGAGATGGTCTCTTAGGAAGGCTTCTAGTGACACTTTATCCGCTTTTTTAAATAAAATTATTTTGTGTTTGTTTCTGGTGGATTTGGAAGAAACGGTATTGAGCCTAGCTACAACGACCTTGTGATCACTAATCCCTGTATCAGTCATGATGCTCTCTATCAGCTCTGGATTGTTTGTGGCTAAGAGGTCAAGTGTGTTTTCGCAACCATTTACAATTTGCGTGGGTTCATGGACTATCTGCTCGAAATAATTTTTGGAGAAAGCATTTAGGACAATCTCGGAAGATGTTTTCTGCCTACCACCGGTTTTGAACAAGTATTTCTGCCAACATATCGAGGGAAGGTTGAAGTCCCCACCAACTATAACCGTATGAATGGGGTATTTATTTGTTATGAGACTCAAATTTTCTCTGAACTGTTCAGCAACTATATCATCGGAGTCTGGGGGTCGGTAGAAGGAGCCAATTATTAACTTAGTTCGGCTGTTAAGTATAACCTCCACCCATACCAATTCGCACGGAGTATCTACTTCGGCTTCGCTAGAAGATAAACCACTACTGACAGACACAAACACTCCACCACCAATTCTGCCTAATCTATCTTTCCTGAACACCGTCTGAGACTTGGTAAAAATTTCTGCAGAACTTATTTCAGGCTTTAGCCAGCTTTCTGTACCTATAACGATTTCAGCTTCTGTGCTTTCTATTAGCGCTTGAAGCTCAGGGACTTTCCCAGCAAAACTACAACAATTTACAACTACAGTTCGGACTGTTCCTTGATCCAAGCATGTCCTGTATTTGCCATGCACCCTTTGAGATTGCAGCCCACCCCGTACTTTCCCGAGGCCTTCTAACCTAAAAAACCACCCAGTCCACGCCATACAGCCTCCGCTACCCATGTAACCGCCAGCTCAGTGTAGTGAACTCCTGACCTATTGAGCGGAACCCGAAACCCCACCACCCTATGGCGCAAGTCAATGAATCTGCAGCCAACACGGTCGCAAAACCGTCTGAGCCTCTGATTCAGACCCTCCACCCAGCTCTGCACCAAAGGTCTGCAGTCGGTTCTGTCAACGATGCTGCAGATGGTGAGCTCTGCCTTCATCTTGTAAGCAAGACCGGCAGCCTTCACCAAATCAGATAGCCGCTGGAATCCGGAGAGATTTTCCTCAGATCCAAAGTGACACACATCATTTGTGCCGACATGTGCCACCACCTGCAGCTGGCTGCACCCTGTGGTCTTCATGGCATCCGCAAGGACTCTTTCCACATCAGGAATGACTCCACATGGAGTGCACACTGGATTTCTTCCCCTCCTTAGCCACCATATCCCTAAGGGGCCCCATTACGTGCCTAACATTGGAGCTCCCAACTACCAATAAGCCCACCCTCTGCGATTGCCCGGACCTTGAAGGCTGAGAATCATCCTCTGAAACAGGGCAGGCAGCTGCATCTGGCTCAGCCAGAGACAGTGCCTGAAACCTGTTTGTCAGACGCACCGGGGAAGCTTTCTGATCAGCCTCCAGGGACGTCTTTCGCTGCCTGCCACGCCTTGGAACGACCTCCCAATCAACCACAGGCGAGGACTCAGCCCCACTGCAGGCAGCAACCGGGGCAACCACAGTGGCCGACCGATCTGGGGACAGACGGGACAAGAAGTCAGCACTGCTTGCAGCTGTGAGCAAAGGAATGCCAACTCAGCCCTCATCTGAACACAGGAATCACAGTCCCTGTCCATTCTAATCAATGTTGAACAACAGTTACTGACTACGCGAATTTACACTATCCAGGTACTAAAGCGCGATGCTACAACTCTCAAATACTATAATACGCCCGAAATTTGTGAATTAAACAATGCAAGTACCCAAAAACACGCAAAGAAATTAAGAATTAAACTATGTAACAAATAAGTAAGCTAGGAGTATGAGACTTGCTGCTGGCAGCTGCTTATCCAACGGCGGCAGGGAGGTTAAGTAGTGTGATGACCTTAGCAGTTAAGTCCCATAAGATTTCACACACATTTGATTTGATTAGCTCAGGGTAGACCAATGTGCATTTGTCTCCAGAAGACAAATTTTAAATGTACTGACACCCCTGAGTTATTTGGTTACACTCTCCATAAAAATGTCAAGCTTAGTGGAGAGATGCTAGAAGAAGAGTGGCTATTTTCGTAAATGCCTCCCACTCCTCACTTCTCTTCCTCACAACCAGACTACAATAATTCACTGTCAGCTCATGTGTGTCATAGGTTGACAGTAGGTTCTCTACCTGTCCCCACATGAGGTTCTAGATGAAGAGGCTCTCGGTGAACTCTTTACTCATCTCTCCCCAAACCTCAGACTCGATGGTGACTTTAAAACACATACACACACACACACACACACACACACACACACACACACACACACACACACACAAATTCTATGATGGAAAGTGATAGATGACATGAACTCAGGTTATCACTTTCAAATTAGGATTCACCTACCAGACAGTGCTGCCTGAAAGAAAGATGCTCAGTGGGGCAGACAGGAGACACTACAGGCAACTTGCTGTGTTTGACCATCATGACAGCATCCAGGAATGGGTGGATAATATTACCATTCCACAGTTCTTGGGCCAGCTGGAAAGGCAGTCTTTCCCTTGGTGGAGCAACGAATGCTGCTGTGCAATCAGAACCAGGTAGACTAGCTCTGCATAAGTTGAAGTGATGGCCAACTGCAGAGAACCTCACACCTTTTTGCATAGTCAGGATGAAAATTTCTCTGCAATATTACAAATAGCAAAAAGAGATCTCGGCAACAGTTCCTGACCACTGTAAACGGTTCCACTAAAAGCCCACTTGTATGGGGTTCCATAAGGAGTATCTTTGGGAGAGAAGGAACATGCCCAGTTGCCCTGTAATGGAGAATGGAAATCTCCAGACCAACCCACGAGGCATTGCCTATCCCGATGGCCTATTTTGGCACAGTTACTGCAGCAGCCATTTGGGATTCAGCTTCAGCTACAGAGTTACTGCTAAGGAGGGCAGTTGGGACTTCAGTTCCACTACTGGTGAAGAATACAACTGCCACTTCTCAATATGGAAGCTGAATTGTGTATATCTGCAGCTCCTGACACATCACCTAGTCATGATAGGGTCCATTAAAGTGTGGTATGGCACCTCACAGGGTGAAGAAAAGAAGTCATCCTTGCCTTTCTTAAACTCATTTGGGCATCAGGACACTTTCCAGACCTGTGGCGAGAGAGAATTTTAATTCCGTTTTTAAAGCATGGAACGGACTGCATGTGCCTAAGTAGTTATTGTGATGTTGCCCTCACTAGCTGTGTAGGAAAGACCTTGGATGGTCAATTACTGCCTTGTCTGGATCTTAATCTAGACAGCACCTTAGTCACTTCCTTGTGGGTTCGGGATATATCGCACCACCTTTGTTAACCTGATCGTACTGGAAGCTGTTATGCAACAGGTTTTCCTGTGCTGGGATCACCTAATGGGTATATTTTTTGAGAGTAAGGAATGCCTGTGATACTAATTGGAAGCACAATATCCTGAAGCAGCTCCATGAACAGAGGTTTTGGGGATACCTTAATGCCCTTATATGTTCTTCCCTCTTGCCATGCTATTTTAGATAGTTGATGTCCTCTCTGAATGCTTTGATGAATAGAGTGGTGTCTCTCAATGTAGTGTTTTGAGTGTGACTTGTGATTGCCATAGCTATTAATGGACAGTTAACTGTGCTGTTCAATGTTCTTTTTTTGTTGACAACTTCTGTCTTTTGTTCCTCCTCAAGGCATGCAACAAGAACAACTTGTCAATTGCAGATCACAGTTTGATGGCTGGGGAAAAGGAGAGAGAAGGGTTTCTGTTCCTCAACCAATAAGTCGTGATTTTTTTAACTTTTCTAAATTTGCTATCAGATTTAAATTTACTATCATATTGTTAATGTTAAGTAAGCGATTATATTGGAGTGTGTTTTATTTTGTTTCTTGTTTGTGCAGTTACTGCAGCTGCTAGTGGGGACGAAACTGCTGCAGGAACAACTTACTTGCAGCTGAAGATTGTAACGGACTGTGGAAATGGGAAAACAAGGAATCTATATGTGGAAATGACGTTACCGAAGTTTTATGCATTTCTTCATGAACTAGAAAAAGCAAAGAATGGCTTAAATTTACTTACATAGAAAGAATATGTTGTTAAGTGTGACTGGAGTGTTGGCATTGAATGTGTATGCAGTATGTAAATGCTGAAGGAAGCTCTTTCGAATTTACTTAAGATATTGTGGTGTTAAAAAGAATTTTGTATACATTCTACTTATCGGTTAGTCACCTGAACAACTATTTTGCAGTATTTACAAATCAATGTTTGAAGTGGGTATAATCTGTTTATATGTCTGAGACAAATTTAACTTTACTTAAATGTAAAGTATTAAAATAAAACTCTCCAGAACAGAGGTAATATGCACTGAAGCTGTTAACTTTCCTCACCCATCCAGGTAGAGTAGTTTAGCTTTTTACCATTTTAGTGCGTTCAGAAAAGTCGTAACTATTGTATAATGATTCATTCATTAATATGTAGAAGAGGTAAATATACTGAAACTTCCTGGCAGATTAAAACTGTATGCCAGGCAGCGACTCGAACTCAGGACCTTTGCCTTTCACAGGCAAGTACTCTGGGAACTGGTGGAGCAGCAGTTTCACACCAGTAATGTACATAGTGTGTAACCAATGGGGCCAAATGACTTTGACATACCCCCAGAGCTTAAGCCAATGGATCACATTGATATACAAACAATGAAAGCTGCAGTAATTGTTCTGCTATTGCCGTTAAGTTCAACTTTCACCAATAAAAAAACTAAACATTTAACTACAAATATTAGGTACTTATTTGAAAATGCTTAATTTTTGGTTGTGTGCAGTGTTGATAATATTGAGTCTAAATGTTTGGAATATCCTGTAAATGCTCTTACTCATAAAATGGTATTGGGTGTTGGTTTTTCCATTTTTGTTTTCAGTTCTGGTAGATATCAGTATGACGATATGTACTTAAATTTTTAAATGTATTGTTTTGCTACCACATACACTTTGTGACAGAAATGAAGCACATAGAAGGGGAGGAGGAAACGAAATTAAACTTCATTGCTTGAGAAGGTATGTGATGATAACACTATTGAGTGACTTTACAAAGAACTTGGCTGGCAGTATGAGCTAACTTCAGATTGTGATGTTCCACCCCCCTCTGGGCTCAATACATGAACTGATCCCATTGGGAAGAATGTCATAAAGCTGTTGTAGTATCTCTTTAGGCTAGATGGCTCACAAGTGTCGTAACTGGTCCTTGATATCCTGAATACTGGCACCGAGATGTTCATGTCCGAACTGGTCCCTTACGTGTTGTATTGGGGACAGACCTGGGGATCTTGCTGGCCATGGGAGTACCTCAGCATCACACAGACAGCATAAAGGTACATGCCATGCATGGATGAGCATTGTCCTGTTGAAAAATGCCACCACGATACTGTCTCAGGTGGTGTCAGGACAACATCGGATGTCTGTGATGTACCATTATGCTGTCAGATTTCCCTCAACCAGTACCAGCTATGATATGTTGTCGTACCTAATGGCTGTCCATACTGCAATACCAGCAGTAACACTGCTTAGCCTGTCACACTGAAAGACTGTGACCTCTCCCCAAGTCACGGCAGCCGCTGAGCCAAGGGGACGCGCAGCAGCAGCTCTTGTGTGATAAACTGTAAATTAATTTAGTCTGTTGTTTGTTCATGTGCATCTGCAAAGAAGTGAACTGTACATGTTTAAACAATTTATTTTTGTTTAATAGCTTGCGGTCTCAGAGTTCAGTGAGAAATTTGCACACCAACTTTGTGTTACTTTATTTTCTTTTGGTTTATTTTCAAATTCAGTAGTGCCATTTGAGACCTTCTATATATTTTATACCCACTACAATATGGCTAGGGACTGTGCTTGTTGTCGGCGGACACAAGGAGAGTTGGCTGCTGCCAGTAAACAGCTGGAACCTGCGTTTGCTACCATTGACAAGCTTCTAGCTAATGCTTGAAGTTGTGGTGACGTTGGGGCACCAGTGACGAGACCTGCAACACCTTTGGTGTCACTGGAATCCCCCAGGTGGCCTGGACATCACTGTGGCTTCAGATACACAACATCTGACTGGTCCGTCCTCACTTCAGTGTGGGTGGCAGACAATGGGGGTTCATGTGTCACTGGGCGGAAGGCGAAAGAGGGAGCAGGCCGAGCGGCTGGCTCCCTATGTCTTAGCAACAGGTACAAGGTGCTTCCTAGTGTTGATGATAACTCTGAGCCAGCACGGGATGCCTCTCCTGTTGGGGCAGCAGTCAATTTTCCTGCTCAGTCCGGACAAGTACAGAGGTATGCTAGTAATTGGGAGCTTCAATGTAAAGTGGGTGATGGAGCCCCTCAGGGAGATGGCAGGCAAGGCGAGAAAGAATTGCAGTGTGCATTCGGTATGTTTGCTGGGAGGTCTCATCTGTGATGTGGAGGAGACCGTGCCGGCGGCTACTGAATGCACTGGGTGCAACCAGCTGCATCTAATGACACATGTTGGTACGAATGACACCTGCAGCTTGGGTTCTGAGGCCATCCTTAGCTCCTTCCGGTGGCTGGCTGATTTGGTGAAGGCAATTAGCAATGTACAAGGGATGCAGGCTAAGCTGTCTATTTCTAGCATCGTACCCAGGGTTGATTGCGGTCCTCTGGTTTGGAGCAGAGTGGAAGGTCTAAACTAGAGGCCCAGAAGGCTCTGCGATGGTATCTGATGCAAATTTCTCGACTTCTGCTATCGGGTGCAGAATTGTAGGGTTCCCCTTAATAGGTCAGGCGCGTACTACACGCAAGAAGCGCCTACTAGGGTAGCGGAGTGTGTGGCGTGCACAGGGGGCTTTTTTAGGTTAGAGGACCCCAACCTTGGAAGAAAACAGATTTACATGTCAAATCAGCCACAGCGACCTCAGAGAATCTTGGTCCTCGCAGATCAGAGATAGAAAAGACTAATATGATTTTAGTAAACAGCAGGAACATCCAAGTAAAGGTCCCAGGATTAGTATTGCTTACTGAAGGTTATAATGCACAGGTTGTATTGACAATGAAATCCTAAGTTCAGACTGGAATGTTTATCGTAAGGATAGGTTAGGCACCAATGGTGGCGGCGTGTTTATCACAGTAAAAAATTTGATAAAATATAGTGAGGTTATCATGGATTCCAAATGTGAATTAATCTGGGTGAAACTGAGTATCAAATAATGGTCAAAAATGGTGATTGAATGCTTTTATAGACCACCTGGGTTAGGATCTGTAGTTGTAGAATGCTTCAGACAGAACTTGCAGAGTATCATTAGTAATTTTCCTGATCATGCTGTTGTAATGGGGGATGACTTCAGCTTGTCAGGTATAGATCGGGAGTGTTATGCCACCAAAACTGGTGCCAGAGGCAGGGAATCATGCGGCACTGTTCTGGATGTCTTGTCCGAAAATTACCTTGAGCAGACAGGTTGGAGATTCAACTTGTGAAGGTAACATCTTAGACCACCTGGCAACAAACAGATCTGGACTTCCTGAATCAGTTAACATAGAGGAAGGTATCGGTGATCATAAGGCTGTGACAGCATCTATGGTGACAGGTCCTACAAGGAATTTTAAGAAAGATGAGATGGTATACTTGCTTAGCAAGGGTGACTGGATACAAATTTCACAATGTCTCAGCAGTCAGCATCAAATATTCGGTGATGAGGACGAAGATGTGGAGAAAAAATGGAAAAAATTCAAAGGAATCGTTCAATATGCCCTAGACAAGTTTGTTCCGAGTAAGGTTTTAAGGGATGGGATAGGTACACCATGGTTCAATAGCCATGTTAGAAAAGTGCTATGTAAACAAAGAGCACTTCATCTCAGATTCAAGAAAAGTAAAAACTTAACTGACAGAGAAAAGCTGAACAAAGTGAAAATGAGTGTACAGAGAGCAATGATTTCGAAAGTAAGATGTCAACCGACATGAGTAAAAACCCTAAGAGATTTTAGTCATACATAAAATCAGTAAGTGGATCAAAATCATCTATTCATTCTCTCAGCAACCACACCGGCACCGAAACGGAAGATAAGAGAGAGAGCCGAAATACTGAATTTGGTCTCCCGAAGTTGTTTCACCATGGAAGATGGTAGCACTGTCCCTCCTTTCAGTCGTTGTACAAGCATTGAAATGGCAGATATCGAGATAACCGATTGTGGAATTCAAAAGCAGCTACAATCGCTTGGTAATGGAAAGGCTTCAGGACCGGATGAGATACCTATGATTCTATAAAGATTATGCCAAAGAACTTGCTCCCCTTCTAGCAGTAATTCATCGTAGATCGCTTGAGTAATGAGAGGTACCTAACGACTGGAAAAAAGTGCAGGTCATTCCTATTTTCAAGAAAGGCCGCAAGTCAGATCCACACAATTATAGACCTATATAGTTGACATAAATCTGTTGTAGAATTATGGAACATGTTTTATGCTCAAGAATTACTACATTCTTGGAAAATGAACATCTCCTCTATAAAAAATCAACATGTGTTCTGCAAACAGAGATCCTGCGAAACTCTGCTTGCTTGGTTCCTCCATGAGATCCACAACGCAGCGGACAACGGCGCTCAGGCTTACGCTGTGTTCAGTGATTTCAGTAAGGCATTTGACACCGTTCCGCATTGCCATTTAATGAAAAAAATATGAGCTTATGGACTATCGGAGCAGACCTGCGACTGGATTCAAGACTTCCTTGCAGATGGAACTCAACATGTCGCTCTTAACGTGTGGCACTACAAAGTGCTGAGAGCAGTGGTATTAGTGTAAAGAAACGGTGTGAGATGGCAGGAGTGACTGGAGACAGGCAAGGAGAGCCATTAGTGGCCAAAAGGTGAACGGTACTGTAAGCATTACTATACGACCAGTACCCCCCTAGTAAATATTCAATAGTGTTTAAGTAATATAGATAATAACTGAATGAATAAAAAAGATAACATGTACTGATGGAAAAAGAATGTACGAAAGTAAATGGGATATAAGTAAATGTACAAGTTAATTTTAAGAGAGTAGCAAGGTGGGGATTCACCCAGGTAACCCAAACGGAACAGCCTAGCTGGAAGAAAGAACAAAGAGCAGTCAAGTCGTGGGGTAGCAAGGCAGCGGACGTATCGCACGCAAGCAGGCGGAGACTAATTACTAAGTGCACCAAAAGTTATTAATTACATAAAATTAGAATGCTGGAACGACTTCTTATGGAATGGTTCCTTGGAATATAAATATAAAAAAGTTGCAGAACAAGAAGAAGAGTGTGTACGGGAAAAGTGTGTTGTTGTGCAATAATGCAATGACTAGTGCAACTGCTTATGACCACATAATTGGAATCCTTCATTTGGTATGTCGATACAACTACTAAGAAGAAATATATTAAGTGCACTATTTAGACCAAGCTTGGTCAAATAAGACGCTACCAGCAACATGTTGCGATCATAAGTGTGAAGCCACGCCTTGTAACGAAGACCAACAAAAGTAATCATTTTCAAGTTTAATGAAGTGTAATAATCTTGTGCTACGATGAAAAGTTTATATTAAACCAGTGTTAACATCAAAGTGCATTACCAGTGAATTTTATCGATAGTTAACCAGTTTCCTCCACCACACAATACGTGGCTTTTGTAGGAGTCATGGTTTCAACAAAATAAAGAAGGAAGCATGGTCAGTCTTACTCAGGCTGAAAATTTCTATTTAAATATAAAAATTCTATTTCAAAAATAAAAATTGGTAAATATCACATGGATTCCAAGTCACAAAAGGATTACGTCAAGGATGTAGCATCTCACCTACATTGTATAAAATATATACAGAAGTAACTTTACAGAATTGGAAGAAAAAATGTCACGCTATGGGAATACCAATGAATGATAGAACAATATACTCGTTACAATTTGCAGATGACCAACTGATTATAGCCCAAGACTATGAGGACATAGAGTATATGACCAGAAAATTGATTCAAGAATATAAAAAATCAGGTCTAAATGTGAACATGAATAAAACAAAGTACATGGTAATTGGTGGGGTGAATGGAGACTTAATATTAGAAGAAGGGATGGGAACAATAACAGCTACTGAGGAATATAAATATTTAGGTGTGAAAATTACAAATGATGGGAAACAGGACAAAGAAATTAGATCAAGAATAAATTCTGGAAAGACTACAATCTCTTTATTGAATGGAATTCTCTGGGACAAACACACAACAACTGATAACAAAATAAGGATTTTTAAAACAATAGTTAGGAGCATTATTACATATGGTTCAGAAGTGTGGACAACAAAATGGCAATTGAAATCAAAATTATTAGCCACAGAAATGGATTTCTGGAGACGTTCAGCAAGAATATCAAGACGAGAAAGAATAAGAAATGAAGTAATCAGAGACAAGATGAAATGTAAAAATTCAATTATTGATTTCATCGAGCACAAACAACTTAAATGGTATGGACACATCAGACGAATGGAACAGGAAAGGCTACCAAAATGCATAATCGACTGGGTACCAATTGGAAGAAGAAAAAGGGGACGACCACCTGATACATGGATACAGGGAGTTCAGTCAGCAATGAGGAAGAACAACATTCCTGAAGATTTATGGACAAATAGAGAAGAGTGGAGAACAATAATTAGTGACTTACTGTAATCTAGAATAGGTGCTGGAAACACGTACTCACATTGTAAATCCAGAATAATAAATAATATTTACACAAAGTTGTAACTGTGGAATTCAACAATCAGTTTGGTGCAGAAGACAATAAAAGATACTGTAATTGCAGGTTTCAGGATACTACGCTGTGGGTGCAAAACTATTGAGAAGTGTAACAACTAGAAACCTTAAAGTGATTAAAACAAAGAAAGATCACCACAGCATAGTAGACGTGTCAGTAATGAGTGAAAAGATATTTGTAGATTAGTATGTGTAATTTTCAGGTACTGTTTATAGTAAAAGTGTATGCGAAATGAACCAATATGACATATTACTAGAAGCTAGGGTCCTTGCTGAAGGAAGTTAGTCTGTGAACTAGACCCCTGGTTAAGGAAAGATTAATTAAAGTAGCGTGCCTCAAATGGAGTCAACCCCATAGTTTACTGTGTGAAGTGTTGCAGATTATGCCCTGCTTTTAAAAATTTACTAATATAAACATAGCGTGAAGGTTGTAAACGCCGGGCACCAAGATACAGGTCACCGTGTGCAATCTGTCGTGCCCGTGTGCAGTCGCGCCATACAAAGTCCAATGATTTATCGTGTTGGGTTATCACTAGTAGTATTACCAATAATCAAGGGGAGTGCGGTGACTGCCACAAACGGAACTAAATCGACAGATGTAAAGGTATTATATGGAGTACCACAGGGAAGTGTGATAGGACTGTTGCTGTTCACAATATATATAAATGATCTAGTAGAAAGTGTCAGATGCTGTTTAAGGCTACTCACAGATGATGCAGTTGTTTATACCAAAGTAGCAACTCCAGACGATAGTAAGAATTTGCAGAACGACCTGCAGAGAATCGATGAATGGTGCAAACTCTGGCAGTTGACCCTGAATGTAAATAAATGTAACACATTGCGCATACCTACATCCACTACTGTAAGTGTCAGATGCTGTTTAAGGCTACTCACAGATGATGCAGTTGTTTATACCAAAGTAGCAACTCCAGACGATAGTAAGAATTTGCAGAACGACCTGCAGAGAATCGATGAATGGTGCAAACTCTGGCAGTTGACCCTGAATGTAAATAAATGTAACACATTGCGCATACCTACATCCACTACTGTATAGCTACTGTATTGATGACAAACAGCTGGAAACAGCGTCTGCCGTGAAATATCTAGGTGTAACTATCCAGAGTGACCTTAAGTGGAATGACCATATGGAACAGATAGTGGGAAAGGCAGACAACAGACTGATTTATTGGAAGAATCTTAAGGAAATGTAACTTATTCATGAAAGAAGTTGATTACAAGGTGCTTCTCCGCCCGATTCTTGAGTATTGTTCGTCTACCTGGGATCCCTATCAGGTAGGACTGATAGAGGAGATAGAGAAGATCCAACAAAGAGTGGCGTGTTTCGTCATGGGATTGTTTAGCTGGTGAGAGAGTGTTACAGAGGTGCTAAACAAACTCCACTGGTAGGCGTTTCAAGAGAGACATTGTGCATCATGGAGAGATTTACTATTGGAATTTTGGGACAGGACTTTTCAGGAGTAGTCAAACAACATATTACTTTCCCCCAGCCGGCCGGTGTGGCCGTGCGGTTCTAGGCGCTTCAGTCTGGAACCGCGTGACCGCTACGGTCACAGGTTCGAATCCTGCCTGGGGCATGGATGTGTGTGCTGTCTTTAGGTTAGTTAGGTTTAAGTAGTTCTAAGTTCTAGGGGACTGATGACCACAGATGTTAAGCTCCATAGTGCTCAGAGCCATTTGTACCATTTGAACTTGCCCCCGCCCCCACATACATCTCGGGTATTGACCACAAGGAGAAAATTCGAGGAATTAGAGCCAATACAGAGGCTTATTGACAATCATTCTTCCCATGCACTATTCGCGAGTGGAACAGGGTTGGAGAGATCAGATAGTGGTACCAAAAGTACCCTCTGCCACACACCATTAGGTGGCTTGCGGAGTATGATGTAGATGTTACCGTCGTACTTGTTGGCAGTGGCCATCTGGGGTAGTGCAGAGCCTAGATTTATCATTCATCACACAACACAATGCAATGCCATTCATCAGCAGTCTATGCTTCCTGCTCACGACACTAATCCACATGCAGCTGTTGTACTGTGATGTAAATGGCAGCTAAAACAGGGGAAGGTAATTCCCTAGTCTTGATGATGATGATGATGATGATGATGATGATGATGATGATGATGATGATAGCACAGAATGTTGCAAGGTCCAGTATTTGTTCTCAGGTGGCAGGTGAAAATGTGAAGTGTTAAACATGTACATGGTGAACAACACAGCAATCCTCACTTGCGGTTGTAAGATTTGGTTGGCGGGAATCTTGTTCTGCTCATCCGAGGAGGTACAAATTTTGTGCACAGGAGAGGGGGTCAAATTTCAGTGCTAAGTCTGGCTCCATAGATGGTAAAACAATAAAATTGCACAGAAGGGTAAAATATAGCATCCTTCCAGGATAAGTGTAAGATAATACTTAATGCAGGCAAATTTAATGATCAATTTTCACTTTAAATCTATATATTGCATGTCTGGAAGAACAGGGTGCAGTTTGAGGATGATCACAACACTATCAGCACAGGAAAGCTTAGACATGTTGGACCTGTTCTCCATTACAGAACTGGAAATGATTGTCATGCCAACACTGACATAAGTTATTGGACAAAAATGACATATTAGTGCAGTTGTATAGGAAACATTGGCATGTATTTTATAACCAGTTCATAGGAGAATAAAATTGCTGATGTGTTTATGGAAAGTGTGACGTCCCTGATAACCAAATAAACACAACCTGTCAGTAAGAGACACTGATGGCCAATTGAACTTGGAAAGGTGAATTCCAGACCTACAGGTGAATCCTGAACAACAAAATTAATCATACCTCACAGCCTGGTGCTGTATTGAGTGTGATAGTGATTTGGGTGATGTTAGACATTGTTTGCTTAGAGAGATCTTGTTCACAGGACTTGAATTCCCTTTCTAGACCTTCAGAAAATCTGTGACAAACGAGTAAAACTGTGTAACAACAACAAGAAATGCAATATAAATGTTTTGAAGCTTTTGTGGACATTTCAGATAAATGCAGCCAGGGCACCCATACCTATTGCTGTTCAAAGTTTGCTACATTAGGGATTCATCCTATCTGCCATGTGATACTTTGACAGAACTGCTGCCAATGAAAAACTACTTTGCTTTTAATAATACCTTCATTTTAAAGGATCAATGCAGTTGTTAACCTTTATACAAATGTCATGGTCAAAGATTATGAGCAAATCAGTTGGGTCCAACTCTACTTCGAAAAATTGGTGATAATATTGTGAAGCAAGTGGATAGAAAATGTCCTCAGTCACAAACTGTAATAGACAGACAAATGAAAATGATGCACAGGGAAAAAGGAAACTCTTGACTATTTCAAAAGTAATCAATGCAATTGTTAATACATTTATCCCACTGTGTGACAGGACAGTGTGTTCATGGAAAAATGTTTGTGATTGTGTGCAGAACTCAGATTGTACTCAGGAGAGCACCTCTTTGTGCAAAGCAAATTGATTGCTTAGAACTTCTTTCTTCAAGGCTCCAAACATACAGAAAAGACAGTGAGAGTTTGGGACAGTACAGGGGAGCTTTCCAGTGAGACTTCTACAGTGTAGTCAAAACAACCGTGGCAACATGGGATGACAATTTGCTTGGCTGAAGAGGTGCACACCTAGGTTTTTATCATAGTTCTGTAGACTGCTATAAAAATTTTTCCACGAAGGCATTGGCCATCTTGCCACCGAGTGGGAGAAACTTATCAAGTTATAGGGATGACTATTGAAATAAGTGTACTTTATTTCCACCTGTCTCATTTTCATTTGACTGCCACTTATATGTAATCAGTTGAAAGGCTAGAGTAGGTAATTGGGGAAAACAAAATTGACAGTGAACTGGATGCAGAAAGGCAATTGTTCATTAGTGAATACACCTTAAGAAATGTAAGACATGTTGCAACAATGATCATTTCAACCAAACAAATAAGTTTTCTTAGGGCAGCCGTTTGGCATCTTTGGAGAGGCAGTACCTTTACCTGACAAAAAAAAGTGAAGCACCCAGAAGGGGAGGAGGAAATGAAACTAGAGGTTGAGAGGGTATGTGATGTTGCAGTTACTACAAAATTTAGCAAGTTTGCAAAGAACTTGGCAGTATGAGCTAACTTATCAGTATGATGTCCCCTCAGGCCTGGACGAATGCATGCATGCATGTATGCATGCATACATGCGCTGACTTGGGAAAGGGTGTCATAAAGCTCTTGTATCCTCTTGTGAGGCAAGCTGGCCCACAACTGTTGTCACTGGTAATCAGTATCCTGGATACTGATACTGGACTGGAGTTGTTGTTGGTCTCACACGTGTTCAGTTGGGAGCAGGTATGTGGACCTTATTGGACATGGGAGTACCTCTTCACCACTCGGAAGCTCATAGAAAATTGCTATGGGTGGACAAACATTGTCCTGTTGGAAAATGGCCCAATTATATTGTTACATGAGATGTGACATGAGGATTTAGGATGTCAGTGACATATTGTTACCGTGTTAGATCTCCCTCAGTCACTATCAGTTAAGACTTGTAGTCATACATGATGGCTCCCCTCACCATGACTCCAGCAGTAACACTGCTGTGTGTCTCAAGAAATTGGAAGAGTTGGACTTCTCCCCAGGTAGCTGCTATACTTGCCACCGATGGCCATCTGGGATAGTGCAGAACAGTGATTCATCACTGAACACAACGCAATGCAGTCCCATTCACCAGTAGTCTGTGCTTCTGAGTCAGAGCACCCCTCCAAATACAGCTGTTTGTGTTGTGACATTAATGGCAGCTAATGCATGGGATGTGATTCTCAAGTGTCTTCTGCTAGTCTCCAAGTAAAGGTGCAGAATAATATGGGTGTTACAGGGCCATATGTTCTCGGATGGTAAGTGCAGATGTGAAAGGGCTACAATGTCCTTGGTACACAATTAGGTGATCCTCCCTTGTCATGGTCAGATTTGGTCATCTGGAACCTTCCGATGAGTATGCCTGTTCTTGTGTCCTCATACATTCCTACATGAGGAGATTCACTCTCAACACCCAGAAAATCGGGATATTGCGCAATTTGACCATCCGGCCAAATGCAGGCTCACAATGAGGCTCCTGTTGAGTAATGATAATACTTTTTCACATGGAGTAAATGGCATCTATCTCCTTCTGTGACACTGAATATCTGATGCTGTTCACGTTCCTTGTATACATTATAAGGCCTGATAACATTAAACATGAAATACACTACTGCACTTCAGAATCTATTCCACACGTCTCAGAAAGTAGCAACTTGACTCATTTATGTACTTCCCGATGTGTATATGTACTGAAGTTACATTGACATCGAGCCATGTATTTTGTTTTACTTTTATGTTAGGCATTGTAGTAACAAACACCACTTCTCATCACAGTGGGCCTGAGTATCACGTCAACACATGACCCCTTCATGTAGCATTTACTCCTTGGTAAGCAGCTATGGAACATCTGCCTACCAACTGAGACATCTTAAGAATTATCTGGATGGAACTATGTCAATACACATGTAGAGATACAATGGAGGGCAAGTGCTTCTAGTATCCACTTAAAATACACTGATAATCCAAAGTAATATCTCCACCTGTAAAATAGCATATTGATCCATCTTTGGAACACAGTACAGCAGCACTTCTGCATGGCATGCATTAAAGAAGTACTAGAGTGTTTGCAGAGGCATGGGCAACCAGATACCTATGCAGAGGTCACTAAATTCCCGTAAATTATGGGCCAGTGTTTATGGGAGTGGAGGTGGCACCCTATAGCGTCCCAGGAGTATTCCACCAGTTTCAGGTAAGATGTATATTGTCAAAGACATTGAGTGTTCACTATCATCATCAAAGCACTGCACCTCGATTTTGGTCTTGTCACAGCCTGTTACCTTGCTGAAAGAAGTCATTGCTGTCTGTGAGAACTGTTTAAGGCCAACAATAATGTTATTGTAGTCCGCAGCCATCATGAGGCTGTCGATTACTACTATAGGTCCCATGGAAGCCCAGACAGATGTTTTTCATAGTGTAATACTTCATAGTGCATCTGGAAATGGCCATTAACCTGGTGCAACAAAAAACATGATAAATCAGACCAGGTGACATGTTCACTTGGTGGTGTCAGAGGACGAGGTAACTGCAGTTCAAATAATGTGATTACCATTGGGGCTGTTGGTGTGGGAATGGAGGACCTAGTGCTCCTTCCCTGACAGGAAAACAGACATTGACATGTGTCTAGGACCAGTGTTGCTGTTCTAGACCATTTTCATTGTGCTAGGTGTGTGTGTGTGTGTGTGACAGATGTTTATAAAATATGACGTCGTAGCGATCGGATGGAGTCTTTCAAACTTCCTTTTTAGCTTCCTGAGAAGACAGTTGGGCAAGTGTTATATATTTATGGACTTTCTTTTCCCTCTTGGAAATGGAATGTGTCAGTGGATGACGTGGTTTGTGTTCTGGGCAGATTACACATGTAGAGAGATGTCCTCAAGAGCTGCCATCATGTGGTGTTCTGCCACATGCAAACAACCTCATTAGTGCAGGAGAACGTGTGTCCAAACATCTGTCACTGAAAACATATCATAGTAGTAGGAAATTGGGCTTGACATCACACCTATAAACCAGCACCACCTGGCTGAATTCTTCAATAGCTACTTACTCTGTACTTGGTGTGGCATTTAGGGTCACATGGTTCTCAGAGACCCAGTTTCCTGCTATTAAAAGTTACAAGTCCTACTGTACAAATAGCATTAAAGTTGAGATAGCGTCTGAGGAGTTGCATGCTCATTCGATTTGACACTTTCAGTCAGCAGGTGCCATTAACTGCTGCATTAGAAGCCATGGCTGTTTGTCAGTTAGGGTAACAGTATTTAGTATCTGTCTACCACTACACAGATCTTTATCATATCGTGTGCTAGTGGAGCTACTTTAGTGGAGCAGCTGTCTCCACCCTTCCTCCTCCTGGGGGCTTCAATACCCACAATCCTCTCTGGATCAGCCAGACCACATCTAGCAGGGCCAAGTAACAGAGCAGTTGATTTCAGAACTGGAATACGTAAATGTCGTGTGACTAGGGCCTCTCGTCGGCTAGACTGTTCGCTGGGGTGCAAGTCTTTCGATTTGGCGCCACTTCGGCGACTTGCACATCGATGGGGATGAAATGACTATGTTTAGAACAACACAATACTCAGTCACTGATCGGAGAAAATCTCCGACACAGCTGGGAATCGAAACTGGGCTCTTAGGATTGACATTCAGTCGCACTGACCACTCAGCTGCCGGTCGATGGAACATGCTCAACATTGGTCACTTAGGAAAGCCAACTGGCAAACTTTCACCTCCAAAGCAACTTTTGAAATATGTCTCGTGAAGGATGTTGAAGGAATGGTATAAGATGCTATTGACACGATTGTAAATGCTGTCGAAGCAGTGACACCCCATTTTTCAGGCGTCTCTCGACGGACATGAGTGTCAAGGTGGTCTGAAGAAATATAGTGCCTGCAAACTCTGTCTGCAATAGCGAGTTCCGCGTATGTTGCCTTGGGGGGGGGGGGGGGGGGGGCACGTAAGACTGGCAGCATATTCATGCCACTGTATAAGCTAGGGAACCGGGATTCACTGCTAGTTGCTGCAGTTATGTTAGGAGATGGGATTGAACATTATTCCAATTAAAACAATGAAATTAATTATATTAATCACAAATACACTGTAATCACCAATATCGCAGTACATTCTAGATATATTTTCTTCTTTCCTGTAGGCCTAGTTCAACACGTTTACCTTTACGTGCAAATTAACACTTTTACCATTGTTTAATGTGTAATCAAATGCAGGTAATCCGTTATTGCTGTTTTCAAAAGTGGTTCAAATGGCTCTGAGCACTATGGGACTTAACATCTGAGGTCATCAGGCCCCTAGAACTACTTAAACCCAACTAAACTAAGGACATCACACACATCCATGCCCGAGGCAGGATTCGAACCTGCGACCGTAGCGGTCGCGCGGTTCCAGACTGAAGCGGCTAGAACCGCTCGGCCACACCGGCCAGCTTGCTGTTTTCGATTCATCTAGTGTGTCTGGGTTATTCTGATAGAAAAATATTTCAACCACGTCCCAAAAGAAATAGCCTGTTGGCTACAGATCCGGTGAGCACGGGGGCCGGAAACATTTCGTAATTACTCGTCTCCAAAGACTTCATCTAAGAATCATAGGGTTTGGTGTGCCATATGGAAAAATGAATGGCTGATCTCATTTTCATTCAGCAAGATAATAAATGGATAAATTACCTGGGAACAACAGACATCGGAAGTGACGGTAGTATCGAAAAAGATCGGTCCTATAATTCGCACTCGCGCTATGGCAACTCACACTCGGATTTTCTCCATGTACAGTGGTTTTTCTCTAAGGCATTTGGATTTCCTGATGACCGAATTCGTGAATTTTCCAAATTAATGTAGTCAGATGGGTGGAACCAAGCCTCATCAGTGGAAAGGTTCGATCTAACACATCAACTCCATGTCGGTTAAGAAATCGCTGAAACCATTCACAATATGCTATTCATTTCGCATGGTCCATATAATGTAAATGTTGCACAACAGAAATTATATACATACATCCTCAGTACTTTGGCTACGGCTTTAGGTGCTGTTGTATGAGAGGCTTTAGCCTCTTTTGAAAATCTCCTCAGTGATTTTTTGGACTCTGCAACATGCTGTCAGAAATGTTGTGAAGCTTCCGTTCTGTTAAAATTGTGGACGTACCGGTTCGTGATGCATCGTGAACGAAACCTGTCGTCTGGAATTTGCGAATTAAATCATGTATAATGTTACGATGTGGACACCTCGAAGCAGGAAAAAGCAATCGTAAATTGCCGTCTCATATGCTCCGTAAAGTTTCTTCCTGCCCAGAAAATCCATTCCATTAAACACGCGCTCTCTGCACTAGTAAGCATTCTTACTGCACTCAGCTTACCCAACTGCTAGACAATAACACAACCAACATTCGTAATGCGAAGTACCTCTCGCTGTCATGTGTTCCTCAGCTACTTACTCCCTATGCACTATCGTGCATTTTAAAACTTTTACGTATGTATTTTATCTGTTTAAGCTAATTAGCCCTCTAGTCTCTACTGCCTGCGTTTTCTTATTCGATTTTAGCTTATCACTGAATTTCAGGAGTACTCACTACGATGGTCCTTCTTGGTGTATCCTTCAGTGAGCACTAAATTCTTAGCTGCCTGAGTTTTATCTCACTTTCAACCATCTGGCTAAAGTCGCTGTCAGTAGATTTTCAACCAAGATGGCATGGGCACAAACCCTGAAGCTGACAGTTTTCCTTTTCTTGTTCCATATCTTTTTACATAATTTTCTTCTGAATTGAGGGACTGATAACCAAGGAGTTTCATCCCTTTGAACCAATAATCATCTCATTCCTACTAGTATCTTCTCGGCTTATATACTTTCTTCACTGTGTTACATGCCTACAACTGCCAGCTGACATCCAGTCTTGCAGTTCACAATGATCATTATATATATATATATATATATATATATATATATATATATATATATATATTGTGAAAAGTTGCTCCATCGCTACACTTCTCCATCGCTACACTTCTAGTTAATCAAACACCAAACAAGGAATTTGCGGTATCTTTAGAGGAATATATATTTTCAGAGAATCCATACTGCATTAGTGAGGTTTGACAAAAATATGGAAATACAGGAAAAAATGCTTGTTTGAACATACATGCAAATGCTAGCCAAGTGTGCAGGTCACACTTTTCTTCGATCACGAATGACATCTGTGCAATATCTTCAAATTGTAAGCATCAGTCATGGTCAGAACAGTGTTCTGTGTAGTTGTGCGTTATCTGAGAATGAAGTTCATTAGAATGTGGGCAAGTTGTTGGTGCTCATATGCTGGGTGCTTAGGAAACCGAGGTATTCAAAGTGTTCGATGCTTCGAGAGGCACCATGTCGAATATTTATATAACATACAAGGAAAGTGGAAAATCATTATGCTCTAAGCCACAATGCCGCATGAATTCTGTGTTGAACGATGACACAGTTATTAAAGAGGATTGTGGCCAAAATAAAAGGACGACAGCTACCAAATCACTGCACAACTGAATGTTACACTCGCGAACTGTCAGCATAAAGGGAGCTCCTTAAGCAGAGAATTGGAGGTCGATTTGGAATTACAAACAACTCATCACTAAAGCAAATGTCCATAACAGGGAAACGTGGTGCTCAAGCCATAAAACCTGGACTGTGGAGCTATGGAAGAAAGTAATTTGGTCGGATGAGTCTTGTTTAATGCAGTTTCCAACTCGTGGCTGAGTTGACATCCCGAGAGTGGAACATGGCGGATTTTCGATGATGATTTGGGCAGTCGCACAGTGTTACTCCATGGGCCCCACGGTTGCGCTGCAAGGTCGCATTACTGCTAAGGATTTTGCGACTATTTTTGGTGGTCAGGTCCAACTCATGGTACAAGGTTTGCTACCAAATTGTGATGCTATGCTCCAAAATGACAGGATCTATGTTCACGCAGCTCGCATGGTCCATCACTGGTTTTGGTAAGTTCAAGGATGAACTGAATAATTCCTTAACTCTCTTATATCATAATTTAAAGGGCTTTACCAGTAAGCTATATAAGGTAAAGATCCTTTCGAATTCACTGAAGGAGATTTCTATCTTGTGTATAAGTGAACACTGGCTACAAGAAATATAAAAATGTGCAGTTGGGATTTCAGACTTCCAGTTGGTCAGCAGCTTTTGCAGGGAAACATACAGAGGGGGTGGAACATGTATCTATATAAGAACAGATATTAAATCAAAGGAAATTAAGTTTAAAAATGTCTGCTGTTTGAAAAATATTTTCAATATTGTTTATGTGAATTAACAGATAACAAAATTATAATTGCATGTATACATAAGTCCCCATCTGGCATTTTTGAATTATTCTCTGAAAATTTGGAAAATCTTCTGAACTCTCTAAATAGTCAGTCAAAATACATAATTGTGCTTCGACATTTCAATATTAATTTCAAGGACAACTGTAAAAAAGGGCAAACATTTGTCAGCCTACTAAACACATACAATACGGACATGAGTGTAGAAGATACCACCAGATACAACAACAAAAAATGGAAGCAATAAAAACAAAAAATTAATCATTGACAAATCAAAATGAGGCTTTAAATCCGAAGTATTGGATACAAGTTTCTCTTATCAAGCAGTTAAAAATTTACTTCAGACAAATCTCATAAGAAAAGTGACAACAGGAGGTATATTGAGAGGAGATTAATCAATGATGATAGCATTATGGTCTTTAATGTTAAATGTAAACTGGGACATGGAAAGCAATAGTTCTGTAGATAGAAAATTCAACAAGTTCTTGTCAAATTATAAATAATGCTGTGATATTTAATTCTCTCTAAAGAGAATTAAAATAAAGAAAAAATCAAATTCATGGATAACAAGTGAAATCAGTCACCAGAAAGTCTTAGAAAGCTCGTATGTATGGAAAGCAAAATACTATCTTGAAACCACATGTCAAGTGTTACAGGAAGCATGATGATCTATATATCAGAAAGAGTAACAGCAACATGAAATCTCTGTGGAAAGTTATTATTATAGAGGCAAACATGAATGTGCAAGTAATAAGATCACCATAAAGCACAAAAATGAAATTGATGATGATCCACTTCTCATAGCTAATATATTTAATGATCATTATATTAATGTAGCCCAAAACCTGATCAGCACTAAATATAATCCAAAGACAAAGGTAACAACTCCAATAAAAGAAAGCACAATGTACGTATATCCTGTAACACCCAAAGCAGTACAAACCATGCACTGAGACATATCGCATCATTCATTGATGTGGATCTACACTTCAGCTCATTTTCCAACTGTTGGGTGAGGTCACCCTCCTGGGTGCATATTTTTCCATCAAATGTGCAGTATCGTTTTCTATGCTAACAACGACAATGGACTTGTTTGCTTGGTTGCGCCTGATATCCAGCACAGTAGCCAGTCCATTGTGGTGGGGCCGCCATGTACCCTGTTGGTTGTAGCCCCCTGATTACACAGGGATCGCTCTGCTGATGCCTGCGCCACTAACTTCCCATGTATGCCAAGGGGTAGATGCCCATCCCCCTGGGGCATCAGGACTCCCAGCAATCGCCATCCTGCCAGGTGGCCTTTGCTGCGGCTGGGTGCGCCCATGGGGAGGGCCCCTGGTCAAAGTGGGCGGCATCAGGGCGGGTGACATGCGATGAAGCATAATACATCATCTCTTGCTGGAGGTCAAACACTGGAAATCTATAAGCATTCATGGGTTCAAATCAATGCAGAGAAGTACAACCACAAATTGTTACCCTCCTGGCCACACCATGGGAGGAACGTCAGGCTAAGGATGGCAGTGGCTCTTACTCGCCCCAGTTCCTTGTATGTTTGAGAGCTAATGGGGAATCTGTCATGATAATGAAGCCTCAGTTTTTTGTTGAGCACTTAGGGGACAAGTTTGGGGAGGTGGAGGGATTGTCAAAATGAGACCTGGGTCAGTCTTGATCAAAATAGAATCCTGTGCCCAGTCACGGGCTTTACCCACTTGCGACAAGCTAGGGAATGTTTCTGTAACCATCACACCCCATAAGAATTTAAATATGGTCCAGGGTATCATTTCACCAGGACCTTCTTTTACGGTCTGACAATGAGCTGCACGCCAATTTAGAATGGTGAGGTGTACATTTTGTTTGGCGTGTCCACCAGTGTCCGAGGGATAATGAGGTTGCCACTGGTGCCTTCATCTTGGCCTTAAAGGTTGATACATTACGCGACAAGGTCAAGGTGATGGTCTACCGCTGTGATGTAAAACCCTATATCCCTCCCCACAATGTGATGCTTTAAATGTTGGAAGTTCGGTCATATGTCTTCCCGCTGTACTTCCAGTGCCACATGTCGAGATTGTGGACGCACATCACATCCAAATACTGCATGTGCCCCGCCTCCCATCTGTGTCAACTGTGGAGAGCACCATTCGCCTTGCTTGCCAGACTACAGGATTCTCCAGAAAGAAAAGAAAATCATGGAGTAAAAGATTCTGGACCGACTGACCTACACTGAGGCTAAGAGGAAATTTGTACGCCTACATCCAGTACACACGACATAGTCTTATGCCACCACTACAACAGTTCCAGCCCCATCAGCTCTGCCAACCCCAGTCACCTCTGAGCCAGAAGACTACACCTGCCCCCTTCATGGTGGGGGGCACTTCCCTCCCTGTTGCTCCTGCACAACCTTCCCAACCATCAGGGACGTCCGTCCCCACTTCTAAGCTGGAGAAGCATAAAACTTCTTCGGTTGCTCTCGCTAGGAGGGGGTCTCTTTGGTCACTCCCTTCCCAGGTTTCTGCTAGTGGGAAAGATGATACTTGCCAGTGGCTGAAGAGCCTAAAAGCAGCTGGTTGCCGGGCTTCACGCTCATCCTCAGTCCTGGAGACTGAATCAGTCAAGTCCTCCCAGCCAAGGAAACCCAAGGAACAGCAGGATAAATCCAAAAAGAAGGTCCCCAAGACCAAAGGAATTGCAGTGGCACCCACACCACCACTAGCTCCAAGCTCTGTGTCTGTGGGTGAGGTGGAGATTCTGGCATTTGCTGAGGACCTAGATCTCACCAAACTCTCAGACAAAATGGATATAGACTGCTCAGGCAAAAAGTCGGTGGCAGCAGGTGACCCTGAGGCGTAAACCGCCTCATTGAATGTTCCATGCCTTCCCAGTCTAACAATGATGTTGTTCTCCTGGGAATTGCGGCAGTTTTTTCCACTGCCTGGCTGAGCTATGGCAGCTGTTAAGTGTTGCACCTGCTATCTGCATTGCCCTCCAGGAAACTCGGTTCCTGGCAATGTGGACCCCTGCCCTCCATTGCTGTAAGGGATATTACAGGAACTATAGCGCTATAATCGAGTGTCAGGTGGAGTTTGCGTTTATGTCCTAAACGCAGTCTGTAGTGAACATGTGTCACTTCACACCCCTCTTGAAGCTGTAGCTGTCAGAATAAGGATGATGCAGAAAATAACTGTCTGCAATGTATATCTTCCTCCATATGGTGTAGTATCCCTCAATGTATTAGCTGCACTGACTGATAAACTGCCTAAACCTTTCCTACTTTGGGGAGATTTTAACACTGTGCTTAATGGCTGAGGTAGAGATGTCGAAACTTTTCTGAGTTCGACCTCTGCCTCTTAAATACTGTGTCTGCCACACATTTCAGGGTGGCTTGTGGTAGTTACTCGGCCATTGATTTATCCATTTGCAGCTCAGGGCTTCTCACATCTATCCATTGGAGAGCACATGACGACCTGTGTCGTCTTCCTGTCACTGCCCTGGCATCAAGTCCATGGACGCCTGCACAGATGGGCTTTAAGCAAGGTGGTATGAGAAACTTTCACCTCTGCTGTCATCGATGAATCTCAACCACACTGGAACATCGATGTGATGGTTGAGTAGGTGACTGCAGCAATCGTTTCTGTGGCAGAAAACACGATCCCTCGCTCTTTAGGGTACCCCCAGCGAAAGACAGTACCTTGGTGATAGCCAGAATTCGCTGAAGCAATTAACGAGCGTTGGCTAGCTCTGCAGTGGCATAAGCGGCACCCTTTCCTGTTGCACCTCATAGTCTTCAAACAGCTCCGTGCTCACGTTCGCCAACTTATCAAATGGCGGAAGCAGGAGTGTTGGGAGAGAGATGTATCGACCATTGGGCGCCATACGTCACCTTCCCAAGTCTGGACAAAGATCAAACGTGTTCTCGGTTAGCAGACCCCAACAGGAGTTCCCGGTGTTAACATAAATGGCGTGTTATCTACCGACGCAAACGCGATTGTTGAGCACTTTGCTGAGCACTATGCTTGAGCCTCTACGTCGGAGAATTACCCCCCAGCCTTTCGCACTCTCAAACGGCTGCTGGAAGGGAAAGTCCTCTCGTTTACTACACGCCAGTGAATCCTATAACGCCCCATTTATGGAGTGGGAGTTCCTCAGTGCCCTTGCACAATGCCCCGACACAGCTCCTGGACTAGATCGGATCCACAGTCAGATGATTAAGCATCTCTTATCTGACTACAAGTGACATCTCCTCATCATCTTCAACCAGATCTGGTGCGATGGCGTTTTTCCATCGCAATGGCGGGAGAGCACCATCATTCTTGTGCACAAACCCGGTAAAAACCCACTTGATGTGGATAGATATCGGCCCATCAGCCTCACCAACGTTCTTTGTAAGATGTTGGAACATATGGTGTGTCAGCAGTTGTGTTGAGTCCTAGAGTCACGTGGCCTTCTGGCTCCATGTCAGGGCAGCTTTCACGAGGGTCTCTCTACCACTGATAATCTTTTGTCTCTAGAGTCTGCCATCTGAACAGCCTTTCCCAGAGGCCAACACTTGGTTGCCGTTTTTTTTTATTTACAAAAAGCGTATGATACGACCTGGCGACATCATATCCTTGCCACATAATACGAGTGGGGTCTCAGAGGCTCACTGCCGATTTTTATCCAGAATTTTCTGTCGCTTTGTACTCTCCGTGTCCAAGTTGGTGCCTCCCATAGCTCCCCCATATCCAGGAGAATGGGGTCCCGCAGGGCTCTGTATTGAGTGTCTGTTTTTAGTGGCCACTAATGGTCTAGCAGCAGCTGTTGGGCCATCTGTCTCATGTTCTCTGTATGCAGACAACTTCTGCCTTTCATACTGCTCCACCAGTACTGATGTTGCTGAGCGTCATCTACAGGGAGCCATCCAGAAGGCACAGTGATGGCCTCTAGCCCATGGTTTCCAGTTTTCGGCCGCAAAGTCGTGTGTTATGCGCTTCTGTCGGCGTCGTACCGTTCATCCAGAACCAGAACTTTACCTTAATGACGATCCACTCACTGTAGTGCAGACATATCGAGTCTTAGAACTGGTTTTCGATGCCTGATTGACTTGGCTTCCTCACCTTCTTCAGCTTAAGCAGAAGTGCTGGCAGCACGTCAATACCCTCCATCCACTGCCTTAGCAACACCAACTGGAGTGCAGATCGCTCTACGCTGTTGCATCTCTACAGAGCCCTTGCTCAATCCCGCCTCGACTATGGGAGTGTGGTTTATGGTTAGGCGCCGCCCTCAGCGTTGTTTACTCGACCAGTGCCCACTGTGGCGTTCGCCTAGCGACAGGAGCTTTTAGGATGAGTCCACTGACCAGTGTCCTTGTGGAGGCCAGAGTGCCTCCATTGCAGTTCAGACGTGCACAGCTGCTGGCCAGTTACGTAGCACACATTTGCAGTTCTCCTGCGCACCCAAATCACAGTCTCCTTTTCCCACCCATGGCAGTTCATCTCCCGCATCAGCAGCCCAGGTCAGTACTTCCAATTGCAGTTTGTGTCCGATCCCTTCTTTCATAACTGAAGTCCTTGCTTTTGCCACCTATACTTGAGATCCAATCATGTGCACCTCCATGGTGTACACCTAGGCCGCAGCTTCACCTGGACCTTTCACATGACCCTTAGGACTCATTTAACCCCACGGCTCTCTGCTGCCAATTCCTCTCGATTCTTGAGAAGTACAGCTCGATGGCTGATGCTCATGTCGGCTTTGCATTGGTCCATGGAGGACATATTGAACAGCATTCCTTGCCCAATGGCTGCAGTGTTTACACTGCCGAGCTGGTGGCTATAACTTGTGCTCTTTAGCACATATGTTCATGCTCTGAGGAATCGTTTGTTGTGTGTACTGACCAGTGCTACCCTCAACATCCTTTGGTGGTGTTCATCCAGGAATCCATCTATGCCCTGGACCGGTCCCATTGTTCAGTGGTGTTTGTGTGGACGAGTCGTCATCCCAGGCAACGAACTTGCCGACAGGCTGGCCAAACAGGCTACGCCGAAACTGCTTCTGGAGATGGGCATCTCTGAACCTGACCTGCATTCTGACTTACGCTGCAGGATTTTTCAGCTTTGGGAGACGGACTGGCACAACAGTACACACAACAAACTGTGTGTCATTAAGGAGACTATGAATGTGTGGAAGTCTTCCATGCGGGCCTCTCCCAGAGAATGAATTGTCGTCTGCCGGCTGCACATTGACCACACTTGGGCGACCCACGGTTACCTCTTGCACCGTTAAGACCCACCTCAGTGTCAGGGCGGCACCCAGTTGACGCTGGACCATATTCTGGTGCACTGTCCCACTTTGACTGCCCAGCGACGAAATCTTGGGTTACTGGACTCGTTGCCGCTAATGTTATCAGACAACACCTCATTGGATGATTTAGTTTCACCATTTATTCGTGAGGGTGGGTTTTATCATTTGATCTAAGTTTTCGCGCATGTCCTTTTGTCCCTCTGTGTCTTCCACCCTAGTTCTTTTAGGGTGGAGGTTTTAAAGTGTTGCAGAGTGGCTGGCTTTTTTCTTTTTATTGTCATGGTCGGCCAGCCACTGTAATCTGCTTTCTTGTTTTACTCTCTTCTGTTTCTAGCGTCTTTGTTTTCTTGTCCCCTTTTGCACCTTTTAGTGTTCTTTGCCTTTCCTTTGTTCTTGTGGTTTTTCCTTTCTTTCTGTTTTGTGTTATATGTCTCGTATGTTTTATTGTAACACATGTGGCATTGTTTTATTAGGAACAAGGGACTGATGATCTCGTAGTTTGGTCCCTTCCCCTCCCCCCCCTTCCTCTTTTAAACCAACCGACAAATGGGTATCAGCAAACGAAAGAGTAAAGTGACCTGCAGATTTGAAAGTGTCCCTAACAAAATTATTAAATATAGAACCAATGATTTTGTCCCTCAACTTTTGGACATAATCAGTGACTCCTTTGAAACTGCTGTGTTTCCAAGTAAATTTAAGCAATGAACAGTAATACCAGTTTATAAAAGTGGTGACAAGTTTGACATTAAAATTTTCAGACCGCTATTATTATTATATGTATTTTCGAAAATAATGGAAAGTATCAAGTATGAAAGATTGCTAGGCTACCTAAACAAGAATAAAATTCTTGTAAATACACAGTGGTTTCGGAAAAGGCAAATCCACACAAACAGCTCTCTTCAGTTTCCTAAAACTTGTTTACAAAACTATTGAGGACAAGGAACTGATCTGTGGGTTGTTTTTGGACCTTTCCAAAGTGTTTGATCTTATAAATCATTATCTACTGCTGTTAAAACTGGTGTCCGTGGTATTTACTATGAGTAGTTCAAGTCACATTTAATTGATAGGAAACAAAGCGTACAAAAATCTCAGGATGGAAATGTGTACCATTCTGAATTTAAAAAAAGTTAAATATGGGGTGGCCCAGGGCTCAGTATTGGGACCATTGTTGTTCTTGATTTTTATTAACCCTAGAGTAACAAGGTGCTAATCCCGAGACATAAATAACAAGGTGGGGTAAAAATTTACCCCACGTTTTTCTGAATTATTTGTTTCACAAAACAGGTTCTGGAGTAACATAAAGTAATAATCACACAATATGAAACATTTATTACAAAATATAGTTATGTTTTATAATATGACAAAGCAAATCGTAACTATAATATCAATGCATTTTATTGTATCAGGTTGTCATACAGAAATATGACACTGCACTTATCTATTGCATTCAGTTACCCTTTGTGTTATGACATTACAAAACATAATAGAATAAATCAAAAGGCATAAGAATCATTGAAGGAAATATCATGCAAATTGGTAAAAAGTATAAAGGTATCAACTACAAAAGAATATTTCCTCATGTGAAAGGAAACACAGATTTTATAAATTATTTTCAAAATTTGATGATATTTTGAATATACCAAACATTTTCAAACTAAACTGTTATGGCAACTTTGACAAATATTTTTCCGACGGTCCTTGCACACTGGTTTCGAACAGACACAGCATTCAAAGGAACTTTTCCGGTCTTCTTTTCGACTGCAAAGAAAGCATCATACACTTTTTTTTTGAGATCGTTTCTGGTTGTGCTTTTGATCTTGGAATATCGCTCCCAAAATGTGTCATCTGTTCCATGGTTATGCGAAGCACTTTGAGTAAATTTTTTCTCGTGATTCTGTCCTTCATTTCTGCTTCAACCAGCCCAAATGCCAATGACATGAGAACATTGCTTCGGCTGTTTGTGCTGTCATTATCCTTACACAAGACATAGGCATTTATTCTTAATGCATCTAAAAGTCCATACATGTATCGAATTGTCCAGTGCCTGGTTTTTCGTGCTGTTGTCTTGTTGTGGCATAGTAAATAAAATACATCGACTCCCTCTGTGTTATCAATGTAGAAAAGTACTATGTTCGATTTCTTTGTCTTCTCATCTATTTTACCTATCTCATGCATCGTTGACAAAAAATAACGTTTTTATTTTTCTTTGGGATGTATGACTCCAACATTTTTTCTCTCCTGTAAATTAATACAGATGAAGAAACTGGTCTGTTCTTGGTTTGAAGCAGGGATTCAAGTATTTCTTGTTTATTCTTGCGTAAGGTGCCAACCATTGTCAACTTTTTGTCAGCCTGTTTGTCGGGTACTTAACAAGAAGCAAACCAGCTGTCCATTGTAATGTTCCGATTGGTGGCACGTACAGGTTCACATAATTTCATCACATAATATGTAGGAACTGAAACACATTCGTCCCTGGTCTCTTTCCCCAAATATGGAATTCCTGCATAAGAATAATATGTCTTTGCATCACATAATGAAATTAACTTTAGCCCATATTTGTCCGGCTTGCTTGGCAGATACATTTTGAATGGGCATCCGCCTCAGAAGCTAAGGAGTGTCTTGTGAATGGTTAGGAGGGCAGAGGGAGTGTACATTCTTGACTATGTTTGACAAACATACATCATAAATCGCGAAATGCAGCGAACTTGTCTGCCGTTCTTCTTTGCAATCTGGCATGTTGGTCATCAAGTCTTAGATTATTGATCAAAAACTAGAATCAGTTTTTGTCATAACTCATCGGAAAAATGGGGACCTGTATACTACAGACCATGCATCAGTACAATTCAGATGCGCATTTTTTAGAGCTCCACTCATAAAAAGTATACCAAATAAAGTTTTATTTCGTTTTAGTTGGTATCTCCAATATACCACTGCGGTGATTTGAATTTTTCCCTGGAATTAGCAAATTTTTGGTTTGTGTACGTGACTATTAGTGAAACCATGTCACTAGTAAAGAACAGTTCAAATAATTTCAGGGGAGACGTTTCGTTTATTGCCTTGCCTAGTGCACCAAGTGCTTGTACCACTATATTCTTTGCTGGGACACTTGACGCTTTTTTGTGGAAGGGATGTGTGTTCCAACAATACCCATTTCTGCAATATAAAATTTTCCTTGCTTGGCTATCTCCTTCGTCTGATGAATCAACTTCAAATGGCGGTACATCGAATTCATCATCCTCCTGGTCGCCTGTGATATGGTTCACTCACACCTTCGTCTGATTAACTGTAATATACGTTTTCAGCCTCTTGACGCTCAAATTCTCTTATTATTTCCTCTGGAGTTCTTAACAGTTCACGAGAAGACATTTTCTATGCCTGCAAAAGAAAGTACCACCTATTTTATAAACAAAAAAATTTAACGTAAATAACAAGGTGGGGTGATTTTTTTTACCACGAACGCAAAATTTCACACTTTACCTGTTAAAGGGGCATGGAAAATAAAGCCTGAGAGATTATAGCCTTCTCAACGTGAACAACAATGCTGACTGGAAAGGTAAACAATGACTCCCATCCGAGAAGCCAGTGGTATCAACATAGGACAAAAAATTATATCGACTGGGGTAATTTTTACTCCACCTTGTTATTCTAGGGTTAATGACCTACCTCAATAGTTTTCAAAAGCTGATGCCATATTATTTGCTGCTGATACCAGCTTTATTATAAAAGGGAAGAATGATTGAGATGTAGCAAAAAATCGACAAAACAGCAGAAGTGGAAGAAAAATGGTTTGAACATAACTCTCTAGTTGTCAACGACAAGAAAACTGTATGGACAAACTTCAACCATACAAGGAACAAAAAACAGGACCAATGTAAAATTCACATTATCAAAGAGCCAAATTCAGCAAGAGAATCGCAAACATTTTTTAGGATTATGGATGGATGAGCATCTAAGATGGGAAAAACATGTAGAAATGCTTAACAAAAAATTAAACACTTACTGTTACATATTAAGAGTGCTTACAGATTGGTGTAATACTGAAACAGTGTTACGTGCTTATTACATATACATGCATTGTCTACTGACGTACGGAATAGTGTTCTGGGAAAATACCTCTTTTGCAAAGCAGTCTTTTAAGCTCCAAAAGAATGCTTTAAGATTAATAAGTGATGTTGCTTACAGAGCACCAGGTAGAGGTATCTTTAAGGAATTACAAATCATGACTTTACCATCTATATTTATATTTGAAACATATGCTTCCCAAGTTTCAGCTTTGAATAGTGAGATCCACCATTATCAACCAAGCAACAGGGGGATGTGCACAAAAAATCAATATAGCAGTACAGTGCTGTTTACAAACCAAAAATTCTGACAGTGCATTGCCAGATAGCATCAAGAAATACCAAACAATAAAACATTCCAAAAAGAACTAAAACATCTACTAATAAACTACAGCTTCTGCAGCATTAACAAATACCTGGAATTTTGCTTGAATCAGTAGGTCTACTTCATAACTCTCTAAACAAAAAATTCACAATTATCAACAATTTCTAGACAAAACCTAACTTCTTTCATCCATGTATGTATGTAATTACCCACCTAGATTTCGTGTTGTATGTTATTATGCCTAGTTAACTGAAGTACTGGTATTTAATAATTCAAGTAAAATCAATCAAGGGGTTCCATAAGCTTTTCTTCTGTCTGTATGTCCGTAAGCAGAATATTTTTGTTAGAAAGATGTGTTGATACCAATGATAAGATTTTGTAAAGCATGTAAAGATGTAATATTTTATACTGTTCTTTACTTTGACAAGTCCAATATCATGAATATAATAATACGGGCGATAAATAAATAAATGGCTGGCTCTGAGCACTATGCGACTTAACTTCTGAGGTCATCAGTCGCCTAGAACTTAGAACTAATTAAACCTAACTAACCTAAGGCCATCACACACATCCATGCCCGAGGCAGGATTCGAACCTGCGACCGTAGCGGTCGCTCGGTTCCAGACTGTAGCGCCTAGAACCGCACGGCCACTGCGGCCGCCAAATAAATAAATAAATAGATAAATAGATAGATAGATGGATAGATAGATAGATAGATAGATAGTCGCATCTCCTCTGGCACCCATGGTCCCCATATCTCAATAGTATTGAGCCTTTCTGGTGTACTTTGAGAGAAGGGTGCGTGATCAGTATGAACCTAGATAATTGTCACCTGAACTTGTCACTGTTTTGCAGAAACACTCCATAAGCTCTGATTTCACTTATTTCTCTTATTTTATTCTGGTCATAGTTTCTCGCTGTTTAAGTCGGCGTTAACAAAATATTTTCGCATTCGTTAGAAGATTCTGCCGCAACGAAAAACGCCTTTGTTTTAATGATATTCATCCCAAATCCTGTATCATTTCACTGACACTCTTCCCCCTGTTTCGCGATAATACAAAACTCCTTCGATGTACTGTCAGTCCTATATGGTAAGGATCACACACCTTGCAGCAGTATCCTACGAATAAGCGTAGTGTAGGCAGTCTCTTTGATAGATGTTACATTTTCTAAGTGTGCTGCCAATAAAATGCAGTCTTTGGTTAGCCTTCCCCACAAAATTTTGTATGTCTTCCATACCTACAGTTTAAGTTGTCCGTAATTGTAATTCCTCGGAGTTTAGTTGAATTTACGGCCTTTAGATTTGGCTGATTTATCGTGTAACCGAAGTTTAACGGATTCCTTTTAGTACTCATGTGACAGGAGACCATTGAATTTTTTTTTCTGTAGCGAAAAATACTTTTGCATGGAATCGCCGATATTTTATACTGAGTTATGTGCACAGAGAAACCAAACAATGGAGAAAGGCTTTGTTATCTGGTTCAAAAACGGGAGATAGTACAAATAAGCCCGGTCACACAGATGGAAAAACGTTCGAGCATTTCATTAAGATGTCATTGTGTGCACCGTAATAGTGACTAATCTGTTGTACATACACCTGGGACCAAAATCATTTTCTAGTTTCAAGAACATTGTTTTCAGATTTCAGAATGATTTTAACTTTAAAGAAAATTTTGATTCTGAAGATGATTTGTTCCCAATCAGATTTTCAAGAATAGTATCAGGTAATTGTCACGACCATTTTAGTTTTCAAGGGGATCTTGATTTCCAGGAAGTGTATAGCTTCCATCAAACACTTGAAGACTCTAGCTTTTAAGAAAAATTTGAGTTTTAAATAGCATTTTAGTTCTGAAGAAGAAAATTATTGCAGGGAAGTGATATCGATGACGAAGACAATTTGTGATGAACGGAAGGTGGGCTACAATGGGGGAAAATGTCCGCTCATGAAAAGCGGCAGTTTTGTCAATTTATAATCATATACATCCTAATATTGTGATGGACCTCCTTTTGCTCGGCGTGCAGGAGCAGCTCGTTGAGGCATGGATTCAACAAATCGTTGCAAATCCCCTGCAGAAATATTGAGCCATATTCCCTCTAAAGCCGCCCACAACTACGAAAGTGTTACTAGTGCAGGATTTTGTGCACGAACTGACCTCTTGATTATATCCCATAAATGTTTGATGGGTGTAATGGGATACCCTCCACTAACACTACCCTTTTTTCTTTAATTATAGAAATAGCCGATGCCAGGAATATTTCCGAATCTTGTATAGGTTAACATTATATCGGCTGTTTAACTAAATGAATTTCATTTGATTTTGGGCACGATGCATTATATTTTAGGCTAAAATGTATAAGAAGAAATTAATTTATGAGGGTCAATGTGTACTAACTGTATGTACAGTTAAAATCACTCTTCTTTTATAAATATTTGAAATTACGAAATAACTGGCATACTTAAAATTCCTATTATTAATTGCATAAGACGCACAGGTATTCTCGTAGAAAATCAAACAACAGATGGGTATGTCAGCAGTATGACCATGTACATAATGAAAACTGTCAATAAATATGAAAAATGACATAAAATCGGTAAAATTCGACGAGACCCTGGTATAATCACGAAAAATTGATGTGAAATACATAAAATTGAGGGAAATGAAAAAATACAAAAATATATGCGGAATAACGAAAACTTAGCAAAAGTACACGAATTGACTGAGAATACATAACATTAGAGAAGAAACTCTATGAAATGAGTACTGACCGAAATCAATAAAATTGCGTTCCGGAGGAGAGTGGACTGATGTTACACACCTTAATAGCGGTACAACCCAACATCGAACCATGACTTGTGTCTGTACGAGAAAGGTGCCGGTGGCGGTGGTTAACTGCAATAAGACAGTTACATCTCCTCTGGTTACTGATCACGTTGTTTATTTCCTCATAAGATGTCGTTATTTCTTTGTGTGCATTTTCAGTTGCCGACGATCATTTTATAGGACTCTTGTGAACCGTAATCAGGCTTGAACTTTGTAAACAGCAGACGTTACACATCTCCGGAAACCTATGTAGTGTTTGTGTTACAAAGAATCGATTTTTCTTTGATGTGCAAGGTAGTTGTTTTATCATTTTACTGTTTCTCACCGTAGTTTGCCAGAGAAAAAGTTGGCACGAGACTGTATGCAATAAGCTGGAAATATATTTCCTGTAGTGGAATATTAACAAAGTTGCATTCCACACGGCTATACGTCGGAAACCGCACAATCTAGAATTATAGCGTGTTTAAGTGGAGAACCGTGTATCGCTTGAAATGTGTTTATGTTCGAAGATCATTTCTCTCTTTCTCATACCTTGTTGGTATGGACACCAAATACTGGAACGATACTTAGGAATTGTTAGCACAAAAAATTTACGTAAAATGTTTCAAACTCCTTTTCTAAGTCAGTGACTGGTGTTTCTGAGATACTGCAAATCCTGTGGATACATTTGCTTGACAGTTGTTGAGTGTGGAAGAGAGTGTTCTGTTCTCTGAGTTAATGCAGTATGGTGTGTAATTTCAAATGTCAAGCGCAACTGTTATGCATTTGTCTATTTCCTTATAATATGTAACCGATTCATACATTTTCCGTTCATGACGATCATTTTATAGGACTGATGCGAGCATAACATAATTTCTGAACTGTAATCTGGTGTGAAGGGAGGGCGCTATACGCTTTCAGAAAGCTATATAATGCATGTATCACAAAGCATGTAGGTTGTTTCTTTGTGTCATCTTAAAGTTTCTCGTCATAGTGAGTGAGTACAAGGTATTTATAGTGTGTGATATTGGTGGTGGATGTATGTGGGCCACTGGAAATATATTTCCACACGAATAATATATCGGAAAACTGTACTGATTTAACAATATAGCGTGTTTAAGTGCAGAAACCTGTAGGCTTTAGAATGTGTTATTATTCTCAAATCATTTCTCTGTTATCACACCTTCTTGGTATGGACTCCAGACAATAGAACAATACTCAGGAATTGATAAGCTAAATGATTTACGTAAAGTGTTTCAAACTCCTTCCATCTGGTGACCCACTGTGCATAAAATGTTTCTTCTTCCTCTTAGCCATCAGCTATATCACCACAACACTGTCAAATGTTTTGGGTTCATATCTGTTATACACCAACCAGGGAGCGCTGACCTCCTCTGTAGGTATACATCTAGAGAGATGATGTGTACTTTGATGGGTGCCGTGAGTAAGATTAGTATCGAGCAGTCTTTGCTGAAAGGTAAGAAGAAAATGCTGCTCTCCATCACTGGCGTCGGTCGGTTGTATCAGTGCAGAACATGTATTACGCTCTTTTCAAAGCAGAATATACGAGTGTATCGATTAACTCTTCCAGTGTCCAATTGTTGCAGTGTCCAATACATTTCGTCAATAAGGTACATCGCCCCTGCCTTTTTTTCCCCACTACCCTGTGTGTATGTGGGAGCAGCTTGCCTTACACTGTGTGTTGTCTTGCTTTTTTGAGAGCCAGTGGATCAAAAGGTGTTAATGTCGGTTTAGCACCTGACACAGACTTCGAAGTCATTGTAGGAAGGAAAATAAAACACATGGCGCTGTAAACAGCTGTTATCATACACTGCTTGGCTGTGATACCGCGAAATAACAGTGTACGAAACTGCTTACAAAGATGTAATATAAGTAATCTCTATTGCGAGTGATAGACTGCGAGATATCGTCTTCTTCCAGTATAGGCGTTGAAACTTTACACAGGTCTGTGGGAGCGACTGCGATCACTCGCCATCTGCTTCAATGAAGTAATAAGTGTACAGTTAATGGGCTCACAACTTATGCTCGATGCTGACATGCATACTGTATTTGTTTTCGATATATCAGAGACAAGATAAGATGTCATACAGTTATCTAAAAGTACCGTTAGCGAAGTGCAAGATGCTGATCTCCTTCAGACTGCAGTACCTGTATGCAGTTTGGAAACGCAACACAAGGCAGTTACAAAATACTCATCCTTCTCCCAGTTCCCATATGATGTGAAGTCTTACTAATTTTCCCAATAGGAGAAAGCTTCTTTTGGCGCTGACCTTACACATGCTACACCGTTGACAGAGCTACGATACTATGTTCGCATTACCACCGAGCGCTCAAAACACGTCCCTGTTTCATTAACTCAGCTCAGCCTGTTTCTCCACAGGATACAGAAGGTGGTAGATATAGCTCTCTCCGACTTCTGCTCAGTTCTGACTTAAATTGGAACGATAACATGGACAAAACTGCACGGAGACAGCATTTCTACCACAAAGCGTAACACTGTAGATCTGAAAAGACAGTGTTTTGGACATTGGGTTTTGTACAGTTCTTACGACTTCAATCTAGCGTTGCATTTTTTATGTGATTCCTCACATACCACGCTGTCTACTGTATGTGATCGCTCTCAATCAACCAGTCAATCATCATCCTCATTCGCCTCTGACCCCATGGATCTATCGCAAAACCTCTGTTACACTGTCTATATGGCATCGAGGTAGAATGCGCTACAAATACTGTTTGTTAGCGTGAGAAAGATCTAACAGCAGAATGAGGGGGTTGCAAATATCGACTTAATATCTCGTTCCTTACCCGATTCACTTTCCAAAATCCGTGGGAGTGGTGATTTTATTACAAGCTTACACCGCTGGCGATGTGCACCTGCACTTTCGGTCTGTAAATACACACCCCCAGCAATCACCGTCTATTTTCAGCATCGTGGCTATTTTTGTCGAAGACTACTTCATCTGGAAGCATTACCAAACCTAAGTTTATAAAGCATGTATACTTTTTAACTTAGATATCGTTAACGATACTTGTGTGTGTCTGTAGAACGAAGACTGCTTTCTATGCAGGGTGACAATAACATAGTCGTTGCGATCGTGTTTTTAATAGCTGGTCGCTTATAAGGCGATTATCCAATAGTCTTGCCGCACTGGTAACACCGGTTTTCGTTAGATCACCGATGTTAAGCGCTGTCGGGCTGGGCTAGTACATGGATGGGTGACCATCTGGTCTGCCGAGCGCTGTTGGCAAGCGGGTTGCACTCAGCCCTTGTGAGGCAAGCTGAGGAGCTACTCGATTGAGAAGTAGCGACTCCAGTCTCAGAAACTGACATACAGCCGGGAGAGTGGTGTGCTGATCACGTGCCCTTCATATCCGTATCTAGTGACGCCTGTAGGTTGAGGATGACATGGCGGCCGATCGGTCCGCTTGGGCCTTCATAGGCTGTTCGGGAGGAGTTTTCTTTTTAGTTTATAAGACGATTACGCCTCTCTTCCTAAGACACGCTGACACCACTCGGAAGAAAGACAAATGGAGCATGTCAATCTATCCCGGAATTTTCCCTCAACATTGTTTGGTGCCACCAGCATTCAGTTATTGGCGAAGTATTATACTTATAGGGGGTATGTGATATATTCGCTGTGATCAGCAGGCTTATGAAGTATGTGTTGGAGTGTAAAGTTACTGTGGTTAGTGTTCGTGCATGTGCGAAGGAAATGACTATGTGCAGTCGTAAGGGTGTTATGGATTTGATGTGGAAAACTGCGATTTCCGTGGATCGATAGCCATAAGGGAGATGAAAGATCTTACATGAAAAATTATGTGCATTCAAAGGAAGCACAGATTTACATGGGCAATTGATATTTGCAGAGGCACGACCATCAAGAGGAGGTATTTCCGATACTTTGCTCATTGTCTAATGGCACCAGACTGGGGCTGCAATTGTAGTATTTAGTTATAATTACATAGATAAATATGTGGCTGGTTTCCTAGGATGACTCTGCCATCTGTGTGGGAGCATGGGAGAGTAGCTGATGACTGGCATGAATTTACATTTTGGAGCTTAAGGAGCAAGCCATCGCTGAGTCTCCCGAACCAGTCAGATGGGTTGACCTAACTGCGTCGCCCTCTCGCCTGGTGAATAGCGAACTAATACTCAGTATGTGTTGGGCAACCTTCATAATCACGTCTGTTGCGAGTATTCTCAATTTTTATATTTGAATAGATTCAATATCGATCATTGACAAGAGTTGGCGATGGACATATTGATAACATCCAAATTCCCATCACTCTGGTCACCCTGGACACCCTCAATGACAGGTAGTCCTCTCCAGTGGGTCTGGCTGCAGACCTGGCACGATCGTTGCATCCATAGCGGGAACCAGCGCTAATGGGACGAGACGTTTGGACTGGGGCAACTACTACTATGGAACAGAAGGTGGTTTAAGGGTGTGGTGTTTACTGCTTCTCAAAAATGGTTCAAATGGCTCTGGGCACTATGGGACTTAACTGCTAAGGTTATCAGTCTCCTAGAACTTAGAACTACTTAAACCTAACTAACCTAAGGACATCACACACATCCATGCCTGAGGCAGGATTCGAACCTGCGACTGTAGCGGCCGCGCGGTTCCAGACTGTAGTGCCTAGAACCGCTCGGCCACCCTGGTCGGCTACTGCTTCTAAATACAGTTCATTCGATTCTGTCTTGCAGCAGAAAGGTGGGAGTGCTATTCATTGTCTTTACTATCCTATAATGTGCTAGAGCCTCCCTCCTCCACCACCTCCTCCTCCTCCTGAATCTTCGTTCTGGTCAGTTGAGTGAACCAACTTAGGGATTATATAGCGCTCTAAAAATCAATTGCAACATCAAGTTCCCGATTGCCAGTTTATTGTTTCCAATATTGGTACTGTTAGGACATGCATCAGTCCAACTCCTCTATAGACTGTTTAATGTCATGGTATGCAACTGAACTGAAATTTGAAATTCTCAGCTACCTGCAGCTTAATGGACTTCCTGCCAAAGGACCTAACTGTCCTGGTACCCACCAACAGGATGTAAGGGGAAAAAATCCAGAAAGGTTTGGATTTAGGCCAGCTACAGGATCGCATCCTGCCAAATATACCAGTTCAAGTATCCACCAATAGGATGCAAGGAAAAACTGCCCACAAGCAAAAGGTATCGATTTAAATAATTAGTCAACCTATCCGATGTACTGAGGGAATTGAGGGAATATTTGCAGGACATCTACAGCTGGGGATTTACCAGGTATCCACTACTCTGTTCAAGACAAAAGAGACGTTAGTGTGATACACAGCAGATACTCACTGGGCAGGAAGTAACCACTTGAGATAGATAGATAGATAGATAGAGAGGGAGAGAGAGAGAGACCCGCAGTCCAAAGTGAACACACATGTGAAAATTTTCTGACAAGACAACAACTCTAATCTGCAGTAGTGTAGTCGTATAATCAGGACATGTAGTTGCTGGACAAGGTAATACTTGCACCTTGCCCACCAACGGCTCTGCACAGACTGAGCGATTTTCCTGCCAATTCTTTTTTCTGGGTGGGAAGTTGGGGAGGGGAGGTGAGAGCTGAGGGATTCCCCAGGAGAGGGAAGGAGTAATTAATTGATCAGTCTAATTAATTAGTCAATTAAGCTGCTATCGAAAGTGTGATTGTATCAGCGACAAGGAGGGGGGCTAGGATTTCCCAAAGGCGTGGTGAGGAGGAGTGGGAGGTGGTGGAGGGGGGTTTCTCAGAAGGACAGATTACCCACAAGGCATCATAAATCAACCTTCAGGGGTTCATAAATCAATTAGTGTAACAGTAGGTTAAGGGGTGAATGGAGGTCATAAATCGATCGAGTTTTCCCTTAATGTATGCAACCTACACTAGAAAAATGCTCCAGTACCATCATTACTGTACTTCTTCCTATTTCTTAGCTGAGCACATACATCTAGATTTCTGTGATGAGCCTTGCTCAGGAAGTCCATAAGCTTTTGGCGATCCAGTAGCTGACATGCTGGTCTTGCAGAACAGCCCACTTAAATTGGCTATCCTGCAGTCTTTCTCAAACAAATTTAAAGACATTATTTGGTAAGCAGAAATTGGTTTTTATGTTAATTGTAGATTTATATGTCAGTTTCATGATGAAATGCCTATCATTTCAGTAATGGTCATAGTAATCATGATATTTCTTGTAGAAGTAAACACTGCATGAAATTTGAGTCCATTGAAATGAAAAGTAGGGGTCGCTATCAATTTGTGTTTGATGCATATTGGACCATATATTGCTGTGTATGAAATTTAGCTAGCATATTGAATTTTTCTTTAAACTTGTGAGGACTCTAATATCTAATTTCAGTCTCAAGTAAACTGATTGTATACAGAGCATTCACCTTCGCTGCTATCTATGTGAGAATGAAATATTCATGACTTCCCTCATATCTCAAAAAAGTGCTCATGATACTGAAACAACATTTTGGCAAATGATAGCATACAAAGAGGAGAGTCTTTTGCCATATGGTAATATGCGGAACTTTATTATCTACCACAATATATGAGGAAGTGTACACTTTTCATAGAGAACGATGTTATTTTTTAAGAGTCATGGATAGCTGATGACATGAGAATTAGTGCCACTTTGCAACAAGATGAGTGAAGAAATTACACTTTTATTTTTATACCAAGAACGTACTTTTACATAAGCATTTGACCTGAGCTGTCCGCAGTTCCTCATTTAATAAGTTACCGCTTCAGGATGCTGTAGCAAATGCAACTACATTAAGATGTTAGCTAGGTGACATTCTGTAAACTCCACGTTGTTTTGTGGAAAGGAGGAGATCTGTACATTACAACAAGAGAAATGTAGGTATAACTCAGAATTCGCCACTGACGAATGAGTAGTTTGCAGGTGACAGCAAGTTTTAGTTGCTACAAATAAAATGGAGGGGTGGACTAATAACCACATCGATAAACGTATGCAGTTGTACCATGAAATACTTTGTGAAAATTGCCAAATGAACATTACAAAAACGAAAATATAAAAAACAGGTGCCACAAAGAGATGGTTGCAATATTTCTAAATGATATTCCAACTGTGAACCAATGTGTTACAAAAACTATGCTACAAAATTTGAAATAAAGTTGCACAAAAAAATTCTTTATTTGTGTGATCACGTTATCCATATCTGTTTTATAATAACTGAATGTATTTTAAATCCATCTTTGCAACCACTGTACAAGAAACAACAGTGTTAAAGGAGGGAATACCTCAAAACAGGCAAACAAATGGCGTTTACTGATGTGAACGAAAATCAGACATAATATATAGCAAGTAACATCAATATCTTTTGTTACGGACTGTTTTTAGATGTAGAAAGCAAACATATTGCAAATATGTTTCATTGTAGACCACTGATGTTTTATTTCAATAAGACGAAGCATGTTTGTTAAAAAAATACGTTTCCTTGCAGTTGCAATGATGGCTTTAAAGTACATTCAATAATTTCAGAAATAAGCTGAGGAAGGTGTAGGCTTCTTGAAAGAAGTGTAAAAGGGAGGGATGAGTTCTATAAAACAGCACTACAGTGAGCCCTAATAAAATGTTGCTTGTACTACGTTCATTTTTGTAAGCTACGTATAAAGACCACCAGTTGGCAGAGTCGCCGTAATCCACTTAATTTTTCACACCTGGCCAATTTGTGTCATTATATCTAGGTGTTAGTTTTTGGTACCAGAATTAGTGTAACAAATTTTTTTGACTTGAAACTCATCTTCATATATTAAGACTTTTAATGTTTGAGATATGAAAAATGATAAATATTAATTAATATTAAAATTCTAATTTGAAAGTAAATTTAATTTTTAGTTGTGCACAAACTGATTTTATTATTTGGCAAACATTTTATGTTACTGGGGTTACTTTAGCTGTTGGCCAATGTTTCCCCAGTGGTCACATTAACCATTTAAAACAGTCTTAGGAAATATTTTATAATGATAATACTTTTTGTAGTGACAGCTATATTTGTTATTATTCTTAGTACAGATAATTTTGGAGGAGATAAAATGCACCAGTGAGCCAAAACATAATGCCTCCTGCTCATCGCGAGATTGAATGCTGTGTGGTGACACTGCGGACGTGTGATGCGGTAAGGAAAGTATATAAGTCGAGGAGAGGTGATTGGGGAATCATCATAGTAACGACAAAGGGCGCAGATGGGAATATCCACTGATATAAGCGTCTCTGACTGAGGTCAGATCATTGTGGGCCAGCACTTGTGAACGAGTATCTCAGAACCGGCGAAGCTGATTGGCTGTTCGAGTGCTGCTGTCGTGAGCATCTATAGGAAGTGGTTAAAGAAAAGTGAAACCACAAGTAGGCGACAGGGTGTTGAATGTCTATGTCTCATTACGAGATGTGGAGTTCAGAAGCTTGCCCACTCTGTAAAGCAGGATCTGTGGCAGATTGGACGACCGAGTACAATGTTGGCGCAGAGAGAAATGTTTCATGGTACACTATTCAACGCAATTTGTTAAACATGAGACTCTACAGCAGATGACCACAACGTGTTCCAATGTTGAGCCATCGACATCGTCAATTATGATTGAAGTGTTGGCAGAAGAGCCAACACTGTGTTGCTAGAGGAGGCCGAAATGCACGCGTTTAATTACACGCTGACTGGCGCGAGGTCTGGAACAGTTAAGGGAATTAATAGTAGCAAATAAAGTACGTAGTTGATATAATACCTAACTTTAATCCACAATTGGTGTACATCGCTCTTGACGGTACATGTTATAATCTCAATATCAAATGCTATGGCGCCTTGCTAGGTCGTAGCAAATGACGTAGCGGAAGGCTATGCTAACTATCGTCTCGGCAAATGAGAGCGTAGTTGTCAGTGATCCATCTCTGGCTAAGTCGGCTGTACAACTGGGGCGAGTACTAGTAAGTCTCTCTAGACCTGCCGTGTGGTGGCGCTCGGTCTGCAATCACTGACAGTGGCGACACGCGGGTCCGACGTATACTAATGGACCGCGGCCGATTTAAAGGCTACCACCTAGCAAGTGTGGTGTCTGGCGGTGACACCACAATGATTATTATGGGCATGGGCACATCGAGATTAGAGTGTGGATCAGTGGAAACTTGTCGCCTGGTCGAGTGGATCACGTTCCTTGTTACACCAGGTCGATAATCACGTCTGGATACACTATCATCCAGACGTACAGTTGCTCTAAACACACTCCACGCCATGGACGCAGGCCAGTGGGAGTAGTACCGTGCTTTGGGGATGTTACCTGAGCTTCCATGGGACTTGTGCTAGTAATCAAAGGCATCATGAGAGCCGTGGTCTACGAGAAGATTATTGTGGACCCTTCAAAAATGGCTCAAATGGCTCTAAGGACTACGGGACTTAATGTCTGAGGTCATTAGTCCCCTAGACTTCTAACTACTTAAACCTAACTAACTTAAGAACATCACACACATCCATGCCCAAGGCAGGATTCGAACCTGGGCCATTCACGCTTGAGTCTTCCCTAACTGCCACGGCATCTTCCAGCAAGCCAGAACTGTACTACAGTGGTTTGATAAGCATGAAAGGGAACTCAACGTTGATCTCCTGGCCACGAAATGCGCCTGTGTCAATCTGACGGAACACATCTGCTATCTGCGGACAGTTTTGCACCCACAAACCACAGGCCTGTAATTTATAGGAACTGTGTGACTTGTGTGTGGACATCTGGAGCCAAATACTTCCAGGAAACTTGAAACGTTCCCTTAGAAAAATTAATGAATTACTGTGATGGTACTGACACACAATATTTTTAGCGCAACGCAATCTGACTTTCAAAAATCCCTACAAAAGAATGGCCCTGACTAACAATAACCTATAGCTTTCATGAATCTCTTACCTCACAAAAATCTTCATTACTCGAGCTACTGCAATACAGCGAGTGCCAATACTGCCAGCTAAATAAAAGATTCTAACTACTGAAGGCACTAATTATTGATAGGCATAGTTAACAAATGAAAGATTTTGATAGAGAACAAACAATTTATTTACCCTAATAATGTTCAAAAGTCATTATATATATATATATATATATATATATATATATATATATATATATATAGACTCGATGTCATGAAGTGATTATATATATATATATATATATATATATATATATATATATATATATATATATATATATATATATATATATATATAATCACTTCATGACATCGAGTCTTACAAATTTACTCTCTCTGATGGACACACGTCCAGATCGTCCGCTCTTAAAATTCTGCACATCTCTCTCGCCACATCCACCACTGCTGGTGGCTCACCTCCAACTGCACAACGCTACGCACTGTTCACATTCAACTGCCCAACACTACAATAGCTACTATTCCAACAATGCCAACCAACCACAGACTTCACACAGCACAGTCCGTGATTTTCATATAGAGCACTATGTGGCGTTACCAACATAAAAACCTAAACAGCCTACTTACATAGCCCCCATGCTCCCCACAAAAAATTTTATAAATTGTTTCGGGCAGTGGTCAATAATGATTTGATAAAATTTTTCATAATTACAATAACAAAGATATCAAATGCACACACTTATTGATAGACTGTTGGTCTAAAGCAAAGATTTTCTCAAGGTCCATGAAGACAGTCCTGATCATTCATCACAGTAAAATGGCAGTGTTTTTCTCAAAGTCTGAGCAGTAAAAGAAAATGCACACGGAAGTAGTGGATTTCCTTGCAGTCTTGAAGAAGTAGTGTAGTCCTTCCAACAGAAAGACAGTGCTGACTCTTGACATGCAGACAGGTAATGGGCCACAACAGAGCAAACCTACAGCAGAGTCAGTCGAAGTTTTGAAGAATATTCGTAGGTAGGTCATCACAGAGTAGATCCACTGTAGTCCTGGTAGAGATTATGGTATTGGTGGGCCACCAGAGGTGCAGACCCACTGCAGTCCTTGTAGAGATGGCCAGCAGCCCTTGCAGACAATATAGCAAGTCCATAAACCGCCACTTGTGCACTCACAAACTTTTTGGTATATCCTTAGAACCAGCAATTCTGTTAACCAGTCCCTTGCTGAATTATCAACACATGTGCAAATGCTAACAGTCACCTTACTATGACCAACAAAAACGTGTGCAGTGAAATGAAACTTAATTTGAAGAACTGGTGTCTATACAATTATAAATTTACAACAGAAGAATACAATTACAAAGGTACAAAATACATCATTATAGCTCATAACAATACAGATAACATTTGTAGTAGTACAGGCTTTACAAAAGAACAGAAATAAACAGATACATCAGTGTTACAGGAATTATAAGTAAACAAATAAAATAATGAGAATAGTTTTTGAAACATTAATTTCATACATGAGCATTGAACAGAACAGAATTAATAATGTCTAAACATCTTTACAAAGCAAATAACATAGTATTAGAAAAATTCTACAACATATCTCTAATCAGATAAACATATATAAAGACAGGAAGAACACAAATAAACAAAGGTACGCAAACACGTAGCGGAATAACACAAAAGGAAAGGTCAGGGTTTGTTTTCAGTGAGATGTCTGGTAGCAGTCCAATCCAAAACTTCATTCAATAGATCTTCCCTCTTACTTCAACATTTGCTCCTGCAAAAAAGATCCTATCTAAGCCTGTTGTCCTTAAACCCTACTGTTTGGTTCATATCCTCTTTCAAAAGAAATATTTCTCATTGTATAATACTCATTTTTGCCCAAATCTTTTTCATATAACTTCTCAATGCATTCTTTCCCTATTCTTCATAGTTAGTTTCTTATAGTCTACCCACTCTTAAGCTAACTTAAATCTACTGAGCTCAGATATATATACTAAGGGACGAGGCAATGCAGCATACAAAACAATTAACACAAACAGCAATGACAAAAAAATGCAAACTGGCAAAGCTAGCAGTAGTAAATGTAAATTAGCAGAGCAAATGCAACATTACAACTAATATGAGCCAATGTGGAGCAACAAGAAATATAAATCAGTAGTAAAACTGACTTAACAGAGTAATACAAAGTAAAATTCAGTAGCACTACGCCTGGCAAACAGCAGCAGCAAATGCTATAACTTATACCTAAACATGACAAAGCTCAAGCAGAAAAAATATTACAGTAAAGATGGCCATGTCTAATACCTATGTCACATCTTAACACTAGAGTGATGCATCACGATAACTTACTCTAGCAGACAAGTTACCAAATCCTTAAAAATTATTTATGCAATTCCTGTGAAGGGAAATGTCTATTTGTGTTCCCCCCCTTTTTTTTTAAGAAGGTAGATCATAAAATTATTGTTTAATGGATCTGTAGACAGAAAATATTTACATTAGTACATCTATTAAATTTTATTTTAACCAATGCTGCAGTGTAGCTAGAAACTAGATATTAAACAAAATAGGCAAATATATACACAAATCAAAGCATGGAACATCATTCGCTAGCCGTATGGCATTTCATTAGACAGTAAAAATATCTCTCAACTAGAAAGACAGTAATCGCAATCGGGTGTATTGACATAAAGTATTTCTCATCATTTCATTAGGCATTTCAGTAAATATCAGAAAGTATCTCAGAACTGTAATAATATGTTTCAAGCATGAGCGTGTCTTATTTGAAATGCTTTCTACAAAGAAATGTCAATAGCGAGGTTAATGGCCTCGTTTTTTTCACCTAATGGCTTTTTGTCCAGGCGACTGACACCGCTGGGCTTCCACAACACATTACGTCTAGGTCACTTAGCTTTATTCCCGAGATATTTCCGACAACGGTCTCCGCTACAGTGACAGTTTGATACCAACAAAGTTTCACAGGTCAAAAAATTACGGTAGAAATGTGTAGAAACGAAATCTCATGAATAGCAGTGTTGTGATACATTCACGCAAGTACACACGTTTCATATCTCTTAAAGTACGATTCTTGGTTTCCAACATCCTTTTTCGCAAACCAGAGACATTTCTGCAATATTTCATCATACTAAATACGTAGCATAATCAAATTCCTCATATAGCATCAGCTTATTGATCATAAACATACCTCAACAGCATAATACACATCGTCGTCGTAATAATATCATAACAGATCAATCACATCTCAAAATTGTCGCAGTTTCTTTCAATAATTTCAAAACCTAAAAAACAAAATTCTCTGCTCATTTCAATAGTGTCATCTACCTCAAACGTACTTTAAAAATCATGATCCCATACCAAATACATCATTTAAAGTTCTCATAGTATCACAATGGTTCCGAAAAAAATATGAACAGTTCACAAAGTAGAGACAAAATACAATTTCATAAGTGTGAAGTTACCCAACTGTGTAATTGCGGAAACATCTGTCACTGATGTAGTAAAAAAAATGTTTGTCTCTCTCAGTTAAATGATCAGATAGCTGTGTAATTTATGTGTTAGAGAAATATGGTACCGATGTGTAAAGTTGTATACGCAAATACCGTATTAGCTAGGGCTCCGAGCACTCGCTACACACTTGGTACACAAAGCAGGCGTGTACCTCCCTGAGGATTAATGTAATTACCGTCAGGTGTTACAGATTACAGCAATCGAATGAAATGTATCACCGAAAACTTTCTTTGTATCTTTGTGATTCAAAAATCTTTAAAAATAAATGTTTTAAGTGCAAAATTAAACACTCAAATACGTGAACTGCAGCGCTAAAATGTGCGTCTTGTTGTAAGATAATCTCTGTCATAACTTAACGGTAAAAATGTGCCAAGTGTCGTAATTATCGCCCTCCATAAGCAAAGTTCTGTAGAAATCAATGTACTTACCTCGTAATAAACAAAAGTGAAATGCTATGCGTATAGATATCGTAGTTATTACGTACAGTACCGTGATTAAGAAAGTACTATACTGTATTGTATTGTCGTGCTACGAAAAAGGCTGTCTCATTGTAACTATACCACAAAAGTTACTACTAAAACATGTTTTCCTTTCCAGAAGAATTCAGAAAAACTGTGCATAGATAAAACAGATACACCGCAAAAGCAACAATGTAAATTGTGTCACACATTAGTAGCGTCGTGATATAATCGTGTAGCTGTCAAATAAACTAACCACTGTGTCATCCGGTATCTCTCAGAAAGTACTTTAAATCTAGAATGTATTTTCAAGTAAACCAAAAAGTTGCATTAAAATCTCATTAGCAGTACCGGTATATGTTCTAAGTATGTGAGCCTTATAGTCATTACATAATCGTGCAACTAACAAGCAAGAATGTACACACACAATAACACTGTGTCCTCTGTTCACTATAACAATGCATTTGTAATTACTTGTCTAAATAAGTTCCCTAGGTTCTTGACTGGATAGTTTACTTTAAAACATGGTTGCATGTTAACAGTTTCTAAGTGTGACAAAAAGTACTAGTAACGTGAAGTGAAAAATTTTATAGTAAAGACTAAGTTAAAAAACAGATTATCTCTCAATAAACGGTTTTACATGTGAAATGTGGTGCAATCTTTTACCCTTTCTAGTGTGCAGAATTTCAACTTCAAAGCAATTATCATGTTGTATACGTCGGTAAGTAATGCTAAAGTTTTTCTCAAGGTTAATGTCTATGTTACTTTTCTCTGAGCCAGCTGGCGCACGTGGCTGCCTGCGGTGCGAGTCGTTGTCTGTCTCTTTGTTGGCGCACATCGTTATTAGGATTAGGAGACCTAACTTCTACAAATTCACCTTGTCGAGAGGGCCCTGCCCTGTTTGAATCCCGCCAATTCTGATGAAATTCAGGTCTGTTGTTACGATTATATCGTCTGTTGTCATGTCGGTAGATTCCATTGTTTCTTTCTTGTCGGTCACGTGGTGGAGAATTTCTCCCTGAATCGTAACTGCGCACTGAACTGTTGCATCTGAAGTTATTCTGTCTCCCTTGGGAATAATTGTTTTGGTTCCCATATTGTCTGTTTCTATGGTTATCTCTGTCATATTCATTACTATGGAAATGCGATCTTTCTCTGTAACTATTATTATACCAACGGTTGCCATACGGTTGGTGTCTCTTTTGGTCACGATTTGCGTTGTATGAATAGCCTTGTCGTGTCCAGTTATTATTTCTGTCATCACGGGATTGTGAACGATGTGACCTGTAACTGTTGTGTTCCTGTTTTCGCATCCCACGATTGTCAGTGTCAATTTCCAATTCTTGTAACAGTCACTTAAAAGTTTCAATGTCGTCTTTGAACGTCCTGCCAAAATAGTATGTCGTAAATGTTCAGGCAATTTGATTAAGCAAATGCGGATGAGTTCTGAGGGGCTGTATGGGTTTGACAGATACTGATTCTTATGCAACATGTCTTCAAAATATTTTACAAGACTGGAAAATTCAAAATGTTCGAAATGCTTCATCATTATGATGCTATGTTTTACTCGGTCTTGTGTAGCTTGAGACCAATATGCTGGGAGGAAGGCATGGTAAAATTCTCCTTCACTGTGACAATCGTGAATGATCGATCGCATTCTTACAGATGATTCATTCTCTAAATAGCCACACATAAATTCTAATCTGTGCTCTAACGACCAGTTGGGAGGAAAACAATGAGAGAATTGATGTAGCCACGCTTTTGGATGAATGTCATTGCCGGAATTCTTAAATGTTTTGAATTTACGTGTAGGAATAAACAGCTTATAGTCAAAATTATCATGTCGGCGAGTCGCACGTCGGTCATTGTTACGTCGTTTCGGCGGTTCCATCTCAAACTTCGGTGTATCTTGCCAAACCCTTTCATAATTTCCGAAGTGCCCTATTTTGTGGCTGTTCCGTTTTTCTATGTCCCTCTTCCCGTATTGGAGCGCGAGTGTCCTCTGAAATATGTAATTTTTTGTCTTACCTGTGTCAACTGATCTTGTACTTCCCAGATTTCTCTTTTGTACTGTGTATTGATTTTATCCTGATTTTGTTTGAATTTTCTAATTTGTTCATACTCTTCTGTGTCATTAAAGTCTACCGGTCTTGTGTCATTCAGAGTATCATCTACCTTCGTAGATAAATTATTTCCGTTACTTCGCAGAAACTTAGTGAAAACCATTTCTGGCGGGCTACCAGCGAGGCGTGGGAAAGACTTGTGTTCCAAGGCAGTCTTGGCGGGCAAATTCCCGCGTTTTCTGCAAAATCGTAACTGTGATTGGCTTGCTAAGGGCATTGGCGCCAAGAATCTCCATTGACGGATAGGTAGTGCTTCGGCAATAGAGTGGAATTTTCCGCCGGTTTTCGAGTTGCTGATTGGAACGTTTAACCACGGCCACTGTCGTGGGGGCGGGAATGTTCTGTGTTCGGTTTGTATGGGTGCTCTTGAGAGAGTCAGCTCTCGCCTTTTGGTCGGAGTAGGTTACAAGACTGAGCTCTCGCTGCTCTGGACAGCCTGCCTTCTGTTGGCTGTCTAATATACTTTTATTTGATTGTAACTGTTTAACGAAGTTGCTGAAGTTTCGACTTCAACGTAACTTTCCGAGTACAGTTGGCAACTGTTCTGCGTACAAGCGGCCTATGTTGTCTGTCTTGGGCAGTTTTGGCTAAAGTTGACTGTATCGGAGTTACTGTGTGACATCGCTTGTTAAAATCAATCACTGTACCGTCAGTGATTGTATGGTGGGCCTTCTTCGTCTCCCTCAGAGGCGTATTTGTGTTGCTAGGAAGTCTTTAGTCTTGAACAACCAGACCAGGAGAATTTGTTTCGGGCTATACTCACGACATGATCATCACCACGACGGGACTTCGAAGCAACCAGTCATCGCCTCCGGTATGCCAGATCGTGTCCTTGCAGTTAACAAGACAGCTTGGTAATGTACATCCGCAGCACCGGCGAAGCAGGCAATTTTGCTAGGTGATAATCAGAGCTCAGCAGAGCGCGCCTGTTCGTCTTTTCTAACTTTGTTCTGTCTTGGGTGTTCATTGTCTGAGTTATCACTACTGTAGCAGCAATTAATGTTGGGTTGGCTGGGTGTTTCTCTTAAGATTTGAGTTGCAAGGAAATGGCTCCACATACCACTTGGTCATAAATGTCACAATCTAGTTTAGGGACAACTTCACCTTCACAGCATTTATTTGAGTATCCAATTTGATGTACTGTAAATGTTTCGTGTGTTTTGTTTATTATTTTGAGTTTAGTCATAATAATTCAAATTGTTATTTTGGACAGAACTTTCATTCTGTTAATCGGTAGAGCAACCCTTTCATTCCTCAGTACGTTAATGAAACTTTCGTTAATTTCTATCCAATTAAATAATGGCAGGTGCCAAACTCTTTTCTACTCCACTTGCAGGGTCGATTACAGTCAGTTCGCGTTTCTTCTTAATCCATGTGCAACAGCAAAAGTCGGAGTTAGAAAGGGGGGGGGGCTTAGAGCATCATTTCCATATGAAGATTCGAGAAGAATTTAGTGTTAAATACATTGCTAGCCCCGGCACCTCGCAGCATTAGCTATAATAACAATTCACTGGTGTCTGAAACATGTTCCTCAGTGCTATTCGGCAGTGCATTTGAACCGGCAATATTCACATTTTGAAAAGCAGAAAATGTGTCTTGACTTATTTGAGAAAAAGGTGAGGACGCAAAACCTGAATTTACGGTATTTGCAAAATTTTGTCTTGTCATTTCGGATTCCTGAGGTGAGCTGTTGCCGACCGATCGATCGACAATGCTTCCCTGATCACTAATTGTTTCACTGTCTACACCATTATTTATTGCCTGGTCCATTTCCCTATGCACAGTTACCAAATTACTATTCTGAATATTTGTTAATTCATTACACGGTGGCGCTAACATACTACTCTCGTCTTCACTGTCATTTCTTAATTTACTTTAGAGCCTAGTGTTACGTTTTTCACAAGCCATAATTATCACGTATTTCACATGATAACAAGAAAAGAACAATTTGAAGAGCAAAAACATGAAAACACATTAGTATAGCACTGAAAATAATATCTCGTTAATTGCAGGCGCAGCTGCGAAATACTTGGTGCAGATCTACATGCATGCCACAACTGTTTTACTGTACAACAATGAAAAACTACAACTACAAAGGAAATTCTCTCTATAATTACGCGTTAGCAATAAACAATAGCTACACTAATTACACACATTACAAGAAAAAATAGAAGATTCCAGTGAGGTATCCTCGGCTAAGGGTCGATATAGGAAACGTTCCCTTAGAAAAATTAATGAATTACTGTGCTGGTACTAACACACAATGTTTTTAGCGCAACGCAATCTTACTTTCAAAAATCCCTACAAAAGAATGGCCCTGACTAACAATAACCTATAGCTTTCATGAATCACTTACCTCACAAAAATCTTCGTTACTGGAACTACTGAAATACAACGAGTGCCAATACTGCCAGCTAAATAAATAAAAGATTCTAACTACTGAAGGCACTAACTACTGATAGGCATAGTTAGCAAATGAAAGATTTTGATAGAGAACAAACAATGTATTTACCTTAATAATGTTCAAAAGTCATTATATATATATATATATATATATATATATATATATATATATATATATATATATATAAAAAATCACTTCATGACATCGAGTCTTACAAATTTACTCTCTCTGATGGACACACGTCCAGATCGTCCACTCTTAAAATTCTTCCATCTCCCTCCCCACATCCACCACTGCTGGCGGCTCACCTCCAACTGCGCTACGCTATGCGCTGTTCACATCCATCTGCCCAACACTACAGTAGCTACTATTCCAACAATGCCAACCAGCCACAGACTTCACACAGCACAGTCAGTGATTTTCATATAGAGCGCTACGTGGCGTTACTAACATAAAAACCTAAACAGGCTACTTACAAACTTTCAAGGGGCCATGTCCATGCCATGGAGAATCGCTGCTGTATTGTGTTCCAAAGGTGGATCAAAGCGCTGTTAAGCAGTTGGTCATAATATTTTTATTCATCAGTGTATGCCATGGAAGAGTTATTTCAAGTAGATGGTATAACCCTGCTACTGAAGACGGTTCAAATGGCTCTGAGCAATATGCAACTTAACGTCTGAGGTCATCAGTCGCCTAGAACTTAGAACTAATTAAACCTAACTAACCTAAGGACATCACACACATCCATGCCCGAGGCAGGATTCGAACCTGCGACCGTAGCTGTTGCTCGGCTCCAGACTGTAGGGCCTAGAACCTCACGGCCACTCCGGTCGGCTACTGAAGATTCTTTAAGTATAAAAGTTATGACACTAAATGCGCACATGTTGGAGTGGGACAGGATGGGAAAATGAGGGGGAAGCGGGCCTTCTGATGGGGTTAGGAGAAAACCTTCGATAGAAAAGATTGTTTCCAGTCACCTGTGGAGGTTTTGTTGTTGTTGTTGTTGTCTTCAGTCCTGAGAGTGGTTTGATGCAGCTCTACATGCTACTCTATCCTGTGCAAGCTTCTTCATGTCCCAGTACTTACTGAAACCTACATCCTTCTGAATCTGCTTAGTGTATTCATCTCTTGGTCTCCCTCTACGATTTTTACCCTCCACGCTGCCCTCCAATGCTAAATTTGTGATCCCCTCATGCCTCAGAACATGTCCTACCTACCGGTCCCTTCTTCTTGTCAAGTTGTGCCACAAACTCCTCTTCTCCCCAATTCTATTCAATACCTCCTCATTAGTTGTGTGATCTACCCATCTAATCTTCAGCATTCTTCTGTAGCACCACATTTCGAAAGCTTCTATTCTGTTCTTGTCCAAACTAGTTATCTTCCATGTTTCACTTCCATACATGGCTACACTCCATACAAATACTTTCAGAAAAGGCTTCCTGACACTTAAATCTATACTCGATGTTAACAAATTTCTCTTCTTCAGAAACGCTTTCCTTGCCATTGCCAATCTACATTTTATATCCTCTCTACTTCGACCATCATCAGTTATTTTGCTCCCCAAATAGCAAAACTCGTTTACTACTTTAAGTGTCTCATTTCCTAATCTAATTCCCTCAGCATCACCCGACTTAATTCGACTACATTCCATTATCCTCGTTTTGCTTTTGTTGATGTTCATCTTATATCCTCCTTTCAAGACACTGTCCATTCCGTTCAACTGCTCTTCCAAGTCCTTTGCTGTCTCTGACAGAATTACAATGTCATCGGCGAGGTGGAGGTTTTATCTCTCCAAAAGCTCAGCTAAGGGGTACGCTAAACTCAAACAAGCTACAGCACGAGGAGGCTGCCACAGTTAAATTCAGAGGCATTGCGCCCCCAAAGGGAGGAACGAGTGGACTCGACTGGGCATGGACCAGACCAAGCAGGCAGGCAAGAGAGTGTTTTAAATACAGTTGCATTGTCACCAACCCAGCAGTAGTGGGACAAGGGCGACATCAGGGGAAGGTATACATTCAGGGGCATATCTATTGTTCTCTTTTGATTGGCAGGTCCTTAACCTATTGTTCTGCTAAGAGGATTAAGACCTTCTGAGGATAATGTATCCTTTTGATTGACAAGTTATGATCCCCTGAGGATAATCCTTCATTTCGATTGAAACATACTTAACCTATTGTACCCCCACCCTTTCCCTTCCTCCTCCTGCCCCTACATCTCGTTCTCCCCCATCCTCCACGGAACTCCCCTTGCCGATAAAAGCACATTTTTGAAATAAATTTGACTGACTAATTAATTAAATCGATTAATTAATTAAATCCACTGTCTTGAAACCCCCAGCCCTCCCACTCCCCTATCCCTCCAGGAAATTGGCGGGAAAATGACTCAGTTGACCGACCATTTGGAGAGAAATCGATTCCAGTGTATGTAGTATTAATTAAACAATTTTGACAATATAGTTTATTTATTTACTTTAAAGAATTTGGGTGGAAATCGATTGCAAAGTATGGAATACTGCTTAAAAATTTAGGCAATTTGTGGATTATTGTTTATTCAAACAATTTATAGCATATATAGTTTATTTATTTACGTAAAGGATTTGGTGGTTGGTGGGAAATCGATTGCAGTATTCACGTCATGTGCAGGTGTCTGCTTGGGCCCCACGACTGACAGACCTGATGTCATGCTAATCCTCGAACAAAAGCATCCAAGGAATTCCCGTCGAAACACGCGCTCTTTCCGTATTTCTCCTTCTGTAATGTGCCACTGCCGGGCCTGCACGCGCCGTCGCTTGAGGTCGGACTGAACCGCAAACAAAGCAGCGTTTACCCTGTAAACCACTGCGCAATACTGAAGAATGCAAGGTGCCATCCTTGCAAGGCAAATTCCTGACTGAGAATCGATTCCGCCATGTGCTCTAAGCTGCTGCCTGTGAGCCGCACGGGGTAGCCGAGCGGTCTAGGGCGTCATGTCACAGTTTACGCAGCTCTCCCCCTCATTCCCCCACCCCTCCCCCCTCCTAGCAGAGGTTCGAGTCCTCCCTCGGGTATGGGTGTGTTTTGTTCTTAGTGTAAATTAGTTAAGTTAGATTAAGTAGTGTGTATGCTTAGGGACCGATGACCTCAGCAGTTAGGTCCCTCAGCACCTCAATACAAATTTCCCAATCTGCTGCCTGTGATAGAGAGAAAGAATATCAAGACAAGAAATTCACTTATATAGCATAGGATATACCGTTCATTTATAAAATTCAGGTTGCAAAGGCTGGATCTCACTTTTATTTGTTGAGAAAAGCTCACATCCAGCAACTATATGGCCTAATTACATAATTACACTGTGGTAGATTGAAGGTGTCGTCTTATTGGAAAATTTTCATCTGTGCAGTCACCTTGACATGAAGGGATCTACTGAGCTAGTACACACTGTCATCACCAGAGGATGTTCCACTCCTCCCTACGTCTTGGCCCCTCCATCCCCTCCCATCCCAGAAAAAAACTAGTAGCAAAAAGACTCACTCTGTGCTGGAGAAGATGGATCTCATGACACGAAATTCAAATCAAAGTTAATAATATATTGATACACATTCTTTATTTAATCAGCTTGCAGGAGTGGGGTTCCCCCACTCGGACAGACATCGTGACTGCACCCCACCCCCCAACCCTTGCTTCCCATGACATAATAACTATAATCACAAGAGAATGGAATGATGTGCGATATACTTGCCACCGTTTGGGCTCTCCTGCATGTGTGTCTATAGTCAGGGAGCCACTAAGAAAGTCAAAATAGCCCCATGTCCTAATTACAGATCACGTTACTAAATATCACCAACCATGGAGAGGATATCGACCTTCTTTGATTTCATGGCCTCCAAACAAAGCATCAGGTGGCAGAATTCTGTTGATCAGCAAATTCCCAGACTCGCTTCCTTCCTTCGTCGTTTCCAAGAAACCACTCCATGCTTGTCTGTGCGAAATAACATCTTCAAACGCGAAGATGGAGGTTTTCATCTCTCCCCAGAATACTGTATTCCTATTGGCTAATGCTGGAGACAAGGAAAAGCTGACGCAATTTCGATAGCAAAAATACACTCCTGGAAATGGAAAAAAGAACACATTGACACCGGTGTGTCAGACCCACCATACTTGCTCCGGACACTGCGAGAGGGCTGTACAAGCAATGATCACACGCACGGCACAGCGGACACACCAGGAACCGCGGTGTTGGCCGTCGAATGGCGCTAGCTGTGCAGCATTTGTGCACCGCCGACGTCAGTGTCAGCCAGTTTGCCGTGGCATACGGAGCTCCATCGCAGTCTTTAACACTGGTAGCATGCCGCGACAGCGTGGACGTGAACCGTATGTGCAGTTGACGGACTTTGAGCGAGGGCGTATAGTGGGCATGCGGGAGGCCGGGTGGACGTACCGCCGAATTGCTCAACACGTGGGGCGTGAGGTCTCCACAGTACATCGATGTTGTCGCCAGTGGTCGGCGGAAGGTGCACGTGCCCGTCGACCTGGGACCGGACCGCAGCGACGCTCGGATGCACGCCAAGACCGTAGGATCCTACGCAGTGCCGCAGGGGACCGCACCGCCACTTCCCAGCAAATTAGGGACACTGTTGCTCCTGGGGTATCGGCGAGGACCATTCGCAACCGTCTCCATGAAGCTGGGCTACGGTCCCGCACACCGTTAGGCCGTCTTCCGCTCACGCCCCAACATCGTGCAGCCCGCCTCCAGTGGTGTCGCGACAGGCGTGAATGGAGGGACGAATGGAGACGTGTCGTCTTCAGCGATGAGAGTCGCTTCTGCCTTGGTGCCAATGATGGTCGTATGCGTGTTTGGCGCCGTGCAGGTGAGCGCCACAATCAGGACTGCATACGACCGAGGCACACAGGGCCAACACCCGGCATCATGGTGTGGGGAGCGATCTCCTACACTGGCCGTACACCACTGGTGATCGTCGAGGGGACACTGAATAGTGCACGGTACATCCAAACCGTCATCGAACCCATCGTTCTACCATTCCTAGACCGGCAAGGGAACTTGCTGTTCCAACAGGACAATGCACGTCCGCATGTATCCCGTGCCACCCAACGTGCTCTAGAAGGTGTAAGTCAACTACCCTGGCCAGCAAGATCTCCGGATCTGTCCCCCATTGAGCATGTTTGGGACTGGATGAAGCGTCGTCTCACGCGGTCTGCACGTCCAGCACGAACGCTGGTCCAACTGAGGCGCCAGGTGGAAATGGCATGGCAAGTCGTTCCACAGGACTACATCCAGCATCTCTACGATCGTCTCCATGGGAGAATAGCAGCCTGCATTGCTGCGAAAGGTGGATATACACTGTACTAGTGCCGACATTGTGCATGCTCTGTTGCCTGTGTCTATGTGCCTGTGGTTCTGTCAGTGTGATCATGTGATGTATCTGACCCCAGGAATGTGTCAATAAAGTTTCCCCTTCCTGGGACAATGAATTCACGGTGTTCTTATTTCAATTTCCAGGAGTGTAGAATGAAAGGATCCATTTGCACTACGCCGTCAAATTAGTTGTTTAACAATATACAGGAGTCGAATAGATAACTTACACCACTCACTTGCACCTTACAGTGACACTTCTTCTTAATAAAACATATTTTCCGCATCTGAGTATCACACGCAAATATTATGCAAATCAAGTAATGAATTTCCTGTCATAAATATATCATACTGCTGAATACATCTGAGGTCTTGTACGCACCCTCCTCCACCACAACGTTTTCGCTAAATATATCTAGTGAAAAAAAGTCCTAACGATCACACAAGCTAGCGATTGCAAGGCGCGCATCATCAGCAAACTGCAGGGTCGCCCCCATCTGCATCAGCTGGGAGAGGGAGACCCACATCTGCGCTCGCCATCACCATCCACACCAAACATGTGCATGCACGCAGTACAACTATCAGAAACAATAAATTGATCAGTCGGGAATTTGACGTCGCGATTGGGTTTTTATATCAGTTTACGACGTCTATAGTACTTGCAGATTTACTAAATTGATTCACTCCACCACATTCGGAAGCAGGAAGGAAGATTCTGCTGCGTGATGGAATAGAGACAACGGCAAATACCACTGAAAAACAGAATCCACTGGGATGTGAGGAGGAGCACTAAAGGCAACACGCTTAAACCATGATCCAGTCCATAGCAATAAGCTGTAAGGGCTCGATGTCAGAGACAGCTGGAAACACTCGCACATCCCCACATGCTCCTGTCCCGAGGTCCACACGCGAAGCTCCCCATGCCCATGTACACTGCCGGTGCCTACGTAAATAGGCCAGTGAAACATTCCGCCATGGCTCCAATCGCAATCGTGGACGTGTTTGTACGCCTGAGTGCATCAGCAACAGCAGCAGCATGATTTACACTGTGCATTGTCCACTTTTGAGCCAATGAATCAGAAAGTGCTAATGTCAGTTTAGAACATGACACACACCTCGAAGTCGTGGTGGAGAAAATGAAATGTATGGCTGTGTACAAGGCATGTTACAGCAGAAAAGAGCAATGTATGAAACAACAAAACAGGGGGCCCATCTTGCGACTGATAGTCTGTGCCTCTTACAGTACAGGCGATGAAAATTTACACTGATCTGTGCAGGCGACTTCGATCACTGGCCAGTTGCTCCAATAGACCAATATCTGTATATCTAATAGGATAGCCACATATGCTCGATGTCGGCGCACAGACGGTATTTTTTTCGGTATATCGAAAAAGAGAGCTGTGGTAAAAATCTTATTGAGTTCTCTGTCGGATGATGTTAGTGGAGCTCCTGTAGTTCGTAGTTTTTCTCTGTTGGATGGTACAAAGTAACGTTGATAGAATGGGTGGGTGATAGACGTGAATGGACCCTGTGGGACATAGATCTGCTTCAGACTGCAGTACCTGTATAATGTTGAGTCTTCCTAATTTTCCCAATAACAAACACCACCATAACAGTTCGTAAAGCCTATTATACTACCTTGTGTTGCAGTAGAAAACTTCGTTTTGGCGTTGACCTTACACATGATAAATCATTGACAGAACCTAATGTTGGTTTATAGTCATAGTTAACAATAACACTGCCAGTACGAGAATCTGCATCTACCTCAGAAACACACGATTGAACACATTTCCATCCCCAATTATGCAGCCCTTTTGCCTTTGTACTAGACACACAGGCATAATAATATTTCAAATTAATGGGTTCTCCGAATTGATGGGCAGGTACTGTAGTTAAAAACGATTCTTCATTATTCTTATACCCATACCACGATTTCCAAATTGGATTAAAATTACGTTTATGATCTGTACTACTTGTTTCCATAGGAGCTGATGAGCCAAATACAGTAGGCGTAACATTAACACCAGGTATTTTTAAATTAATACCCACTGAAGTAATCATTTTCTTATTTTGATTTGAAGTTGCAAGTTCAGAGTCACTTGAATTTGTTAGGAAAGCAATCCTGGGATTACGTGCAATCACTTGTGCAGAGCAATGAACAATTCTACTACCATGTGGTAATAAATCAAATTCAGAGGGGGTCATGTACAAAAATGGTCGATCAACAGGAATTTCTGCCAAAGGGGTAATCATGCGTGAGTAATTTATATGCTAGACCATACGTAAAAAATCTGTGTACTTTTCTATACCTGGTAATGTTACCCGTATCTAATATTGACGGTGCAGGTAATGGCACATCACGTGTGTTGGCGGAATCACCCATACCATTAGCTGAGAGAGCTGCTGTGCCAGGAAGTGTTTTTTTAGCCTTCTTTGCACCCTTTGCTTCTTGGGCCGATGCTGTACGTTTAGTTGTTTCTTCGTTCATAGCACTATTTTCTGTGTCAGAGTCAGAATAAGCAACTAATGGTCGAACGGGGTTTGGATCCTCTCCGTTGTCGTCAGAATCTTCTACGTCCTCTTCCGAGTCGGTTTCAGGAACACTTTCTGAGCTCGGTGCTAATGATGTACCGCCAGATGTTGATGGACGTTCGTGATCTATGGGCAAACCACGACGTACACGTGACATTAGCCACTGTTCATATGCATAACGTTTCTGGCCTCCACGCATTTCATTCCAATTTGGGCGTTCCCAAGGAGGCCGATCGTACTTCTGCTGAAGGCGAGAAACGTTATTATTAACATCGACATATAATTTATAATCAATTATTGAATATTCATATGCACTGGTTTGGCATCTGGTTTTACTGCATATAAAACTTTTCCAATCTTCTGTTCAACAAACGATTTTAATTTCAGTCCGTATTTTCCTGCAAACGAATGCCAATTGCGTGTATGCTCGAAACATGAAGACGGGTCGTCATGTCTTCGTTTCATGAGCGCCCAAGGTCATTTACCCACCGGGGCCCCCAGGGTCAGCATGGCGGCGGTCCCTGTCCCGCTGAGATAATTGGTCCTTTTAGGACAATTATCTGAGCAAGCACCCACGCCAGCAAGAGGTTGGCACGTGTAAAAGTTTTCGTTTTCGAGCGTCATGCAGTGCCCCCTTTTCGTTCAATATGTATATAAATGCAGAATCTTATACATTTAATTCAGTCAGCACAATGTCGTGGTTAAATCAGTATTTAAGCACAGGATCACACAGTTCAATTCAGTACGACAGAGGAACTTTATATCCAGGACCAGTGGACGATATTGAAATGGCGGAACATTTCCATCGAATGCTCAAAAAATAGTCCTTTCGCATTAATTCAGCTTACTCTGTTTCTACACAGGTTGCAGAAGGTGGCAGTTATAGCGCTCTGTGACTTCTGTTCGCCGGCCGAAGTGGCCGTGCGGTTAAAGGCGCTGCAGTCTGGAACCGCAAGACCGCTACGGTCGCAGGTTCGAATCCTGCCTCGGGCATGGATGTTTGTTATGTCCTTAGGTTAGTTAGGTTTAACTAGTTCTACGTTCTAGGGGACTAATGACCTCAGCAGTTGAGTCCCATAGTGCTCAGAGCCATTTGAACCATTTGAACTTCTGCTCAATTACGACTTAAATCGGAATGATCGTACGCACGAATCTGTAGGGACGGCGGGGAGAGGCTGAGGAGCAGTTACAAGATGCATAGGGACTATCTAAACCACGTTGGAGTGTTACTATAGCGGATAGGTTCGAAAAAGGCGACTCGTTTCGAGTTATGAGACTGCCATGAATATGATTCACTAGTGGCTGAAATCATCAAAAGACATCTCCATGGGATCCAACGCAGGTGTGTGGTTGAATGTAAAGACTTAATTCCAAATCACATACATCGTTTTTACCAGAAAGTGTAATACTGTCAGCGACTCTTGCGCGTACCTGTAGAACCAAGACCGCTTTTTATGCAGGGTGGCGGTACCATAGCCATTGTGATCGTGTTTTTAACAGCGCAGTCCTTGCGAGTAATGTATGTTGCCGGCGGTAGAATGCTTCCGTGGTCGGCTTCGTTGGCAAAGCTACGATAACATTTTCCCATTTCCACCGAGTGGCCAAAAGACAGCCCTGTTGCATTGACTCACCTCAGCCTGTTTCTACAAGGGTTGCAGAAGGTTGTGGATATAGCGCTCTCCGACTTCTGTTCGGTTCCGACTTGAATTGGGACTATCACATGGACGAAGCTGCAGGGAGACCACGGCAGAGACCGAGGAATGGTTACAAGGTGCAGAGGAATTGTCTAAAACCACGTTGGAGTTTTGCTCTAGCTGATAGGTTCGAAAAAGGAGACTCGTTTCGAGACGGGAGAGTGGCATGAATATTATTCGTCAGTGGCTGTAATCATTAAAAGGCGTCTCCATAGGATACAACGCAAGTATGTGATTGAATGGAAAGACTTGATTTCAAATCGATGACAGAATTTCTACCAGAAAGCGTAACACTATCAGTAACCCTTGTTTGTGCCTGTAAAACCAAGATCGCTTTTTATGCAGGGTGACGGTAATATAGTCGTTGTGATCGTGTTGTTAATAGCGCGGTCCTTACGTGTAATGTATGTTGTCGGCAGTAGAATCCTTCTGTGGTAAGCTTCAAATGTCTGTTCTCAATAGTGTTCCTCGAAGAGAACGTCGTCTTGCCTCCAGGGGTTCCCATTTGAACTACCTGGTGAGTGTAATCCGACAACTGGAAAACAAAAATTACTCTCCACAAGAATTGGCTCTCATGATCAATTTAATTAATTAGCCTATCAACTTGATATCAGTGACATGCCGCCTGGCGGGTGTTCAAATGGCTCTGAGCACTATGGGACTTAACATCTGTGGTCATCAGTCCCCTAGAACTTAGAACTACTTAAACAAAAGTAACCTAATGACATCACACACATCCATGCCCGAGGCAGGATTCGAACCCGCGATCGTAGCGGTCGCACGGTTCCAGACTGAAGCGCCTAGAACCGCTCGGCCGCCGGCCGAGGTGGCCGTGCGGTTCTAGGCGCTCCAGTCCGGAGCCGCGCTGCTGCTACGGTCGCAGGTTCAAATCCTGCCTCGGGCATGGGTGTGTGTGATGTCCTTAGGTTAGTTAGGTTTAAGTAGTTCTAAGTTATAGGGGACTGATGACCACAGCAGTTGAGTCCCATAGTGCTCAGAGCCATTTGAACCATTTTTGAACCGCTCGGCCACTCTGGCCGGCCCCTAGCGGGTGTAGGCGATGGCTAGGGCACCACGGATATGATTCATCACTTGGTGATTTTTTTCGTTGCGGCGTTATCTTTTAACTATATTTAAATCGTCCACCTATACAGGGAGAGACAACCATCGTTATAAAATCAGATGTGTTACCGAATTTATAAGGGCGATACGTAGAATAAAACTTACATTTAGAGCTTCTTTGTGCTGTTACCTTAAGTGACTTCGTATGTGACGAGACATTTGGTTACCTTAAGAGAGAGTTCGAAAGTGAGGGGGCGTCCTGTGGCAGTGGTTGATCTTAGCTCTCGGACAAGAGCCAAAAATGAGTTTAATATTCTAGTCCTATGATGCATGACGTGAGAGATAAGGAGAGATATTTTTCTACTTGAGGAGGAAATCCTTAGAGGGAATAAAGCCTCTGCTGTATATCCTGTATAGGATTTTCACAACAAGTAACGATACTTTAGCGACATGAAAACGCGTGTATTGCCAATTTCTTCTATATTCGAAAAAATTGCATTGGCAGGAGGAATCTCCATTTCGAGTGAGAAATTCGAGATGTATAGTTAAAAACATCTTTCCTACGGATAGCGTAAAGCAGATTTGTTAAACTGGTGGATCAATATGAAGACGGGAATGTTCAGAACTATGTATACATCCAAATTGTAATTGCTTGTTTTACAATGCACTGCAACTGTCTGCAGGGGGGTCACGAAGAGTCAGCAACCGGAAGCACTGGATTAGGTCAGCCTTCGACGTGTACAAAGAATGCACCTACGTGGCTGATCTTGCCCATGGCAGCGAGGGCTGGCGAGTGACCGGTGTACTGGGTAAGGGCGTCAGAAGCTGACTTGTGTGTTACGTGAGAGAAGATTCAAAATGATTGACGTATTGATAAAATTTGAATTCCTCCCACTCCACTCATCCCCGGATGCCCTCCACGCTCAGGGGTACTGCACTCAGGCATACACACCCGCCCACGGCTGCGACTGCAGCCGCGGCGGAAATTTTCACTGACCTCTTTATGTCGGCGCTGGTGGTGTACATGGGGACAGTGAGCGCCGCGTGTGGACCTCGGGACAGGATCATGTGGGGATGTGCGAGTGTTTCCAGCTGTCTCTGACCTCGAGCCCTTACAGCTTATTGCTATGGACTGGATCGAGGTTTAAGCGCGTTGTGTTTAGTGCTCCTCAACACATCCCAGTGGATTCTGTCTTACAGTGGTATTTGCCGTTGTCTCTATTCCATAACGCAGCAGAACCTTCCTTCCTCCTTCCGAATGTAGTGGAGAGAATCAATTTAGTAAATCTGTAAGTATTATAGACTTCCTAAACAGATATGAAAACCCAATCGCGACGTCAAATTCCCGACTGATCAATTTATTGTTTCTGATAGTGATGGTGGGCGCAAATGTGGGTCTCCCTCTCCCAGCTGATGCAGATGGGGGCGACCCTGCAATTTGCTGATGGTGAGCGCCTCGCGATCGCTAGATTGTGTGATCGTTAGGATTTTTTTTTTTACTAGATATATTTAGTGAAAACGTTGTCGTGGAGTAGGGTGCGTACAAGACCTCAGATGTATTTAGCAGTATGATATATTTGTGACAGGAAATTCATTACTTGATTTGCATAATATTTGCGTGTGATACTCAAATGTGGAAAATATGTTTTATTACGAAGAAGTATCATTGTAAGGTGAAAGTGAGTTGTGTAAGTTATCTATTCGACTCCTGTAAATTGTTAAACAATTAATTTGATAGGGTAGTGCAAATGGATCATTTCATTCTATTATTGTTATCGAAGTTGCGTCAGCTTTTCCTTGTCTCCAGCATTAGCCAATAGGAATACAATAGTCTGAAGAGAGATGAAATTCCCAATCTTCGCGTTTGAAGATGTTATTTCGCACAGACAAGCAGGGAGTGGCTTCTTGGCAGCGACTGAGGTAGGAAGCGAGTCTGGAATTTGCTGATCGACAGAATGCTGCCACCTGATGATTTGTTCTACATCTACATCTGCATCTACGTGGATACTCTGCAAATCACATTTAAGTGCCTGGCAGAGGGTTCATTGAACCACCTTCACAATTCTTTATTGTTCCAATCTCGTATAGCAGGTGGAAAGAAGGAACACCTATATCTTTCCGTACAAGCTCTGATTTCCCTTATTTTATCGTGGTGATCGTTTCTCCCTAAGTAGGTCGCTGTGAAAAAAAATATCTTCGCATTCGGAGGAGGCCATGAGATCAAAGGAGGCCGATATCCTGTCTCTGGTTGATGTAATTAGGATAATTAGGACACTGAGCTATTTTGACTTTTTTAGCGGCTCCCTGACGATAGACACACATGTGGGACAGCCCAAACGGTGGCTACTATATCGTGCTTCATTCCAATGCCTTGTGATTACAGTTATTATGTCTTGGGAAGCAAGGGGGGGGGGAGGGGTGTGATGGAGTCACGATGTCTGTCCGAGTGGGGGAACCCCGCCTTCTGCAAGCTGATTAAATAAAGAATATGTATCAGTATATTATTCACTTCGATTTGAATTTCGTGTCATGAGATTTTTCTTATCCCACACAGAGTGAGCCTTTTTCCTACCAATTTTTTCTGGTAGGGGAGGGGTGGGAAGGGGCGAGGGATAGGGGGGCTGGAATGTACACCAGTGGTGGCACTGTGTACAAGCTCAGTAGATCCCTGCATGTCAAGGTGACTGCGCACATGAAAAATTTCCAATAAGACAACACCTTTAATCTGCCACAGTGTAATTACGTAATTAGGCCATGTAGTTGCTGAATGTGAGATTTTCCCAAAAAATAAAGGTGAGATCCAGCCCCTGCAAATTGAATTTTATAAATGAACAGTATATCCTGAGCTATGTTATTGAATTTCTTGTCTTGAGATCCTTTCTCCCCCACCATGAGCGCTGCTTGCTATTTATTTTACAGACAGGCTATAACTGCCCAGCATTTAATGTCCAGTTCACTTATCTGAGTGGACTAAATTATTTCAGTCACCATGTGTATATAACGGAGTTACTTTTTGTTCTATTAAATTAATACTTATTTGAAAATGTTGAATGAGGTATTGTGTAAAAAAAGTTCAACATCTGTAAGTGTCAACTGTCTGCCACAGTGACGAGCCTGCGCTGTGCTGCGAATACGTATTTGACAATGTTTCGTTGTCTCCACTATCACGGCCTGGAATGCTTTTGACAGCATGTGGGTTATCAAGCCTCTGCTCTCGCAACATCTGAAGAGGCCCAGAGGCTTAAATTGTCTCCCTCAGCAACAGAATTAGTCACTTTAGTGTTGCGGAACTTCAGATATGTCAGCATGTCAGGCAATGCATTACAAAAGATTGCTACTCTAGACTTGAACACGTCAGTCCCATTCCATCAGACAAATTCACACTCATCTTGGAAGACATACTGTGGATGTGTGTTAAGCGGTTCCACTCAATGTAGCCCACTCTACAAGTGCGAGTATTTCCGGAACGGAAGAGAGTTATGCAAGCTACCACTAACACAGTTAATGGTGAGAGAAGTGCAGTAACTTTCTGGTCATTCATTAACTCACGACAACACAATTACACGGCTTTCGGCTTTACAATACGCTGTCAACGATAGGCAATAGCAAGGTGCCACATTTATCAATCCAGTCACTTTCCCAGCAACACTACAGAAGTCACTGACAGCATCATACCTACGAGTTATGCACTTCACAGCAAATGTTCATGGGAATACATTCTACACAAAAACTCGCTTATCAACTGCAAATAAGTACTCATTTGATAAACTGAAAACAACTCCACTATATAAACACGATCTCAGTGAAATTATTTTGTCTGCTCACATAAGAGAACTGGACAGCAAATGTTGGGAACGTATGTCTGTCTGTAAACTGAAAAGTAAGCAGCGCTCTTGGTGAAGGAAGTTGCCTTTCTCAGAAGGACACTACAACTACCTTGCAGGATAACTAAGAATCAGTTTCCCCTGTAGGAGTGTAAAAGAGTGTGTAGAGATTTACATAGATTCTGTTCACATGCGTCTCTTGTGTTAGTCTTATTAGTAACTCATTATGTACTACACATAGAGTTAATGCACTTAATGAAAAATAAAGAGCCACAGGCATGTCTGCACACTGTGTCGCCAGTGATTCATAAGACGCAGTGTGGAAGGTTGGTACAACTTTGTGAAACGCCTTGAAGTTGCTTCTCATGAAATATTGCGGTAGATAAGAGTGGGAAGGGGCGATGTACTTCAGGACAATATTATGGAAATGGAAGAGGATGTAGATGAAGATGAAATGGGAGATATGATACTGCGTGAAGGGTTTGACAGAGCACTGAAAGACCTGAGTCGAAACAAGGCCCCCGGAGTAGACAACATTCCATTGGAACTACTGACGGCCTTAGGAGAGCCAGTCCTGACAAAACTCTACCATCTGGTGAGCAAGATGTATGAAACAGGTGAAATACCCTCAGACTTGAAGAAGAATATAATAATTCCAATCCCAAAGAAAGCAGGTGTTGACAGATGTGAAAATTACCGAACTATCAGTTTAATAAGTCACAGCTGTAAAATACTAACACGAATGGAAAAACTAGTAGAAGCCAACCTCGGGGAAGATCAGTTTGGATTCCGTAGAAACACTGGAACACGTGAGGCAATACTGACCTTACGACTTATCTTAGAAGAAAGATTAAGGAAAGGCAAACCTACGTTTCTAGCATTTGTAGACTTAGAGAAAGCTTTTGACAATGTTGACTGGAATACTCTCATTCAAATTGTAAAGGTGGCAGGGGTAAAATACAGGGAGCGAAAGGCTATTTACAATTTGTACAGAAACCAGATGGCAGTTATAAGAGTCGAGGGACATGAAAGGGAAGCAGTGGTTGGGAAGGGAGTAAGACAGGGTTGTAGCCTCTCCCCGATGTTGTTCAATCTGTATATTGAGCAAGCAGTAAAGGAAACAAAAGAAAAATTCGGAGTAGGTATTAAAATTCATGGAGAAGAAATAAAAACTTTGAGGTTCGCCGATGACATTGTAATTCTGTCAGAGACAGCAAAGGACTTGGAAGAGCAGTTGAATGGAATGGACAGTGTCTTGAAAGGAGGATATAAGATGAACATCAACAAAAGCAAAACAAGGATAATGGAATGTAGTCTAATTAAGTCGGGTGATGCTGAGGGAATTAGATTAGGAAATGAGGCACTTAAAGGAGTAAAGGAGTTTTGCTATTTGGGGAGCAAAATAACTGATGATGGTCGAAGTAGAGAGGATATAAAATGTAGGCTGGCAATGACAAGGAAAGCGTTTCTGAAGAAGAGAAATTTGTTAACATCCAGTATTGATTTAAGTGTCAGGAAGTCATTTCTGAAAGTATTTGTATGGGGTGTAGCTATGTATGGAAGTGAAACATGGACGATAAATAGTTTGGACAAGAAGAGAATAGAAGCTTTCGAAATGTGGTGCTACAGAAGAATGCTGAAGACTAGATGGGTAGATCACATAACTAATGAGGAAGTATTGAATAGGATTGGGGAGAAGAGGAGTTTGTGGCACAACTTGACCAGAAGAAGGGATCGGTTGGTAGGACATGTTCTGAGGCATCAAGGGATCACCAATTTAGTATTGGAGGGCAGCGTGGAGGGTAAAAATCGTAGAGGGAGACCAAGAGATGATTACACTAAGCAGATTCAGAAGGATGTAGGTTGCAGTAGGTACTGGGAGATGAAAAAGCTTGCACAGGATAGAGTAGCATGGAGAGCTGCATCAAACCAGTCTCAGGACTGAAGACCACAACAACAACAACAAGAGTGGGAAATAATCTGCTCGTTGTTCAGTCTGCAGATCTACGAAGGAGGAAATTGCATGACCACAATCCGGAGACATATCATCTCTCGCCCGTCTACCATCCACTGCCCTCACCCCTCCTCGCTGTTTATCCCTTAATATGGCTTAACTGCACTTAGATGTTGATAGGTGTCATTTGAATATTAATCGATTGTACAATAATGTCATATATTTGCTCTCGAACTGTTACATCTGGGCGAGCAGTGATATTGTGAGCTGTATCACAGGGTTAGGTTATCATCGTTGGTATGCGCGTAGGCACAGTGGCAGATAGTGGTTAGCTGTGTTGAAGTGAGGAAACAGTTATAATTTTACGTTTCAAATGTAAAGTCTCAATTTATCGATGTGTTTAATTAAGATGAATATGTAACGGTAACTGATGTGAGAAGGAGGAAGTGTAATGGAGTCATTTATTTATGTGAAGAGGAATTATAAGGTAATGCTTTTTTGAAGTCACTGTCTTATTATTAAAGCTCCATTTTTCAGCTATCTTTCTCTAACAATTTTTAATTGATCATGTTTTTTTCAAAAGTAAAAATGGAACCAAGTGTGTTCCCAGAACTAACAGAGAACTCATTGCACCTCATGAGTGTCTCTGTGCAGATATAGTAATTTGCAGCTTTAGCGTAGTGGCGTGCAAGACAGAGCAGTACTGCGATGCATTATCCAGATTTACGCAGAATAGAGGTAAGAACTAAATATTTTCGATCTTTTTTTTATGCAATCAGGGCCTACTTATATCATCCAGACACAGTTAGATTTTTCTGTGGTACGTATCATTTTTAGTTCTTGAATCTGTGGTCAGTGTTGCGAAACTAATTATCATAGATTTTGGCTGATACCAAGAAGTGCCTTAGGGATTTCATCTGTCTCTCAGGTTTCACCAGCAGGACGCAGAAGGGGTGGTATTACGTTGTTGAGTCGTCAGTTCTCTGATTTCTTTGCAGCTCACATGGTGCAGCAGTGTAGATTGTATATATGTGCGAGGTAGACCTGTGCAGAATAGAAATATGTCCAAATTCCTTTCCGGGACCAACCACTCCGTATATTTCACCTAAAATCATACTGAGACCAATGTGGCCTAAATATGGCACACAGGATGCTAGATTAACTTCTTTTGATGAGTGGCTTCATGCTACTGAGCAGCGACGGACTAAGCTAAGTGTGCAGGGTACTTTCACACTGCTAATGGTGATGAAATAGTGTGGTTGCATTTGTGGTGGTGGTCTGAAGCATTGGCATGAAAAAGATGATGCATGGATAGCACACACTCTCTGGTTCTCCAGATTTATGTGTTTGTTTCGTGTAAAGGGCACCGACTTTCTGAATACCGCCTGTCGAACGAAAAATGCGATAATTAGTACTCCTCTTCCAGGAAGAGATGGGTGTAATGTTCCATCCATGTGGACACATTACTGCCTGTGTTAAATGTACACACTCCATTTCCTCATGTTTTGTGTATTGGGAGCCTGTAGCATCTAGCGTTATGGTATTCATTCAATGTATCTAAAACAGTATCAGCAAATAGCGTATTTTTTGGATTGGCAACATGTTAAGCTACAGAGTTCACAAATTGATATATATACATGCATCTCTTTTTTTTTGTTAGCAAGTTAACATATGAACAATTCATAACCTTACTCATGATCTTTATGATGTGTTTTATTTATGTATTGAAAATTGCTATTAGTGAGTGTCTGAATCATATACAGCAACGTTCAGATTATGAGATACAGACTGTATTTGGACATTTGCATTAGTAAACGGTATTTACATTGCCGCTGGTGCATGCTACTATTGTGATGTAAGCTGGTAGGGTTGTTAAAGTGCTATATACAGGGTGAATCACCTAAAAGTTGCACCGCAAATGTTGCGGAAATGGAAAGTGCTATTGCTGTGAAGTTTTCACAGAATGGATTGGTAGTCAGGGGCTCATATTGTTACCCAATCAACAGACTGTAGTAATACTTAGAAAATGTTTTTTTGCGCAAACATATGCTTTTTAAATGGAACAATGCCTATTAACATTAACAAACTAAAAATACAGTAAATCGGAGTGTCAGTGGTGTTTGTTGCAGAATTCTAATGCGAGTCGTTTACGACATATCATATTTGGAAAAGTTCCCACACCGGCACTTGTACAATACCTGTGGTTGCACATGCTAAAGAAGAATGTAAATGGATACACTAGTCACATGGCTTCTGACCTGTAACGAGACACTTGACCATCACAGGTTGTGTTCAAATTGGCCACTGGCAGTGGGAATACACGCTTCCAGTCTGGTATGGAATGATTGCTGCACATGTGCTAGCATTTCAGCGGAGATGTCCAAGCAGGTTGGTGGTAATAGATCATTGGATATCATTGGGAGTAATAGGTATGTATTTGTAGACGACATGTTTCAGCTTTCCCCACAGAAAAAAAAGCCTACAGGTATAAAATCTGAGGAAGGAGCCAGCCAAGGCACAGGTCCTCTGCATCCAATCCAACAATTTGGAAACGTGGAAACGTTTCTTGGAGACATGCTGTAGTACAACATGCTGTAGTACTTCATGCACTGTGGGCTGGACAGCCATCATGTTGGTACCAAAGGTTCCTCCTAGTCTGCAGAGGAACATCTTATAGCATACGTGGAAGATGGTCTGTTAGGAGGCTGCGATACTTGTGTGTGTTCAGTGTTCTGTCTGCGAAAAACGGGCCAATGAGTTGATGGTTCACTATCCCACACCACACGTTTACACTCCATGCATGCTGACGTTCCACATAACAAAGCCAATGAGGATTGTCAACAGGCCAATAGTGGATACTTCGATGGTTTATCTGGCCATGATTGGTAAACGTGACTTCGTCACTAAACAACCTCGTGATACATGTGCAGTATCCTGTCTTACTGCCCATGTACAGAAGTTAACACGATTCTCATAACCGTTTCCATGCAGATCTTGATGGAGAGAGGTGTGATAGGGATGGAACCTATGTCAATGAAGAATGTGGAGGACAGCTGCCTGACTTGTGTCACTTCCTCGTGCGATTGTGCGGGAGCTGAAGCGCGGATCAACTGCAACACCAGCAAGAAGATTAATTTCCCATTCCTCTGGCGTCACTTATTTTCTTCTGGTATTTGTTTAGGTGTTACATTACCACTTTCAAATAAATACACTCCTGGAAATTGAAATAAGAACACCGTGAATTCATTGTCCCAGGAAGGGGAAACTTTATTGACACATTCCTGGGGTCAGATACATCACATGATCACACAGACAGAACCACAGGCACATAGACACAGGCAACAGAGCATGCACAATGTCAGCACTAGTACAGTGTATATCCACCTTTCGCAGCAATGCAGGCTGCTATTCTCCCATGGAGACGATCGTAGAGATGCTGGATGTAGTCCTGTGGAACGGCTTGCCATGCCATTTCCACCTGGCGCCTCAGTTGGACCAGCGTTCGTGCTGGACGTGCAGACCGCGTGAGACGACGCTTCATCCAGTCCCAAACATGCTCAATGGGGGACAGATCCGGAGATCTTGCTGGCCAGGGTAGTTGACTTACACCTTCTAGAGCACGTTGGGTGGCACGGGATACATGCGGACGCGCATTGTCCTGTTGGAACAGCAAGTTCCCTTGCCGGTCTAGGAATGGTAGAACGATGGGTTCGATGACGGTTTGGATGTACCGTGCACTATTCAGTGTCCCCTCGACGATCACCAGTGGTGTACGGCCAGTGTAGGAGATCGCTCCCCACACCATGATGCCGGGTGTTGGCCCTGTGTGCCTCGGTCGTATGCAGTCCTGATTGTGGCGCTCACCTGCACGGCGCCAAACACGCATACGACCATCATTGGCACCAAGGCAGAAGCGACTCTCATCGCTGAAGACGACACGTCTCCATTCGTCCGTCCATTCACGCCTGTCGCGACACCACTGGAGGCGAGCTGCACGATGTTGGGGCGTGAGCGGAAGACGGCCTAACGGTGTGCGGGACCGTAGCCCAGCTTCATGGAGACGGTTGCGAATGGTCCTCGCCGATACCCCAGGAGCAACAGTGTCCCTAATTTGCTGGGAAGTGGCGGTGCGGTCCCCTACGGCACTGCGTAGGATCCTACGGTCTTGGCGTGCATCCGTGCGTCGCTGCGGTCCGGTCCCAGGTCGACGGGCACGTGCACCTTCCGCCGACCACTGGCGACAACATCGATGTACTGTGGAGACCTCACGCCCCACGTGTTGAGCAATGCGGCGGTACGTCCACCCGGCCTCCCGCATGCCCACTATACGCTCTCGCTCAAAGTCCGTCAACTGCACATACGGTTCACGTCCACGCTGTCGCGGCATGCTACCGGTGTTAAAGACTGCGATGGAGCTCCGTATGCCACGGCAAACTGGCTGACACTGACGGCGGCGGTGCACAAATGCTGCGCAGCTAGCGCCATTCGACGGCCAACACCGCGGTTCCTGGTGTGTCCGCTGTGCCGTGCGTGTGATCATTGCTTGTACAGCCCTCTTGCAGTGTCCGGAACAAGTATGGTGGATCTGACACACCGGTGTCAATGTGTTCTTTTTTCCATTTCCAGGAGTGTAGTTGCAGACGTTGATAAATAATTTCCCAAATTTTGCGATGTCTTCCCGCATACACCGTACAAGAGCAGACGGTATTCTTCCTACACCCTCCATAGTGTGGACTGTCACACACTAACTGATTAGCAAGTTGCGAGTCACTCAAGAAAAATACAAGCACACTGTAAGCGAACATAATAACATCCTTACCTAACCACTACTCAGGATGAATGGCACAAACAAGTGTCACTGTCGAAATTTTTCAAAACACGGTCTCTCGCAAACGAGTTGCACTAGAATCCTGGAACAAACACTACTGGCATTCTAATTTACGCTCTTTTAGTCTGCTAATGTCAATAGTGTACTTTTACACAGAAAATACAGGTTCTAAGTGTTATTGCAAACAGTACACAGCGCTCGTGGGATTCTCATAATATTCCAGCTCACGAAACAACACTACAAATCTACATGCACTGTACCAGCCTGTTTTGCTGGTTCTATAAATTTTTTCCTAAGTGGGGTTTAACGCTCGCTTGAAGGCGACATCTCGCATATACAACAACATATATGGTTATTCTATATGATAAGACAGTTGGGGTTGACTGTTTAATGCCGGTGACCTCCAAAGGTAGAGTAAAACTTACACAAGATATTTTATAGGTCAATCACAAGCCCAGTAGTGGGCAACATTATTGATAACTGCCTTATAGATTTTATGTAGTGACCTGACATTTGACGATAGGAAAACTTTTCATATCTTCCTCGACTAAAGAACGTAGTTTTACATGGCTGGAGACCACTACTGAATGGATTGTGTGTTAGTTCCCTGTGCAAGACTGTTCATATATGTACACGATAACTTGTATCTTTCTTTTCAACTACTCTGTTACAGAATACAATTATGTCATTTCAGCAGTTATTGGTAATACCTCATCGCTACTGCTGCTGTAGTCACATTATTTCGTCCGCATTTTCCTCATATTACGATGTCGTTATATCTGTCTCTGTAAACTGGGACTGTCATGCTGTCACACTACGGTGTTGAGGTACCATACCTAATAATATTGTAGAGCCATTTTGTTTAGACTTTGTTTATTGGAGGGAACTACGTGGCTGCGGACTTGATATTTAGTATATATTTCAACTGAGGCAGTGCACGGCTTAGTTGAACCTCTACCATCATTTCTGGTTGTGATTCAATAAGTTTTTAGAACACGATGACTTACTCATCTACACTACATATCAGTGCATTATAGAAGATAACATCACTTTAATACGTGTTGTGGTATTTGTTCAGCATTTTAGCAATGAAGGGTTGTTATACAACGTCTTGTGCCATTACGACAGCTCTTTGTGCCTGTTGTAAGGTGTACAGAAACGAATTTTCATAGTGATTTGCCTTATATTGCGATAAACGCGTATTTTAGTGAGTTATACAGACAATTTAGGTGTGACAATATTTAATTTGTGCTTATAAAGTGTGAGACGTCTCATAATATATGGTAAGTCGTTTTTCCGAGATATCGACTCTGACATTCTGCTTGGAAATGTCACCTCTCTCACTGTGACTCTCTTTTGTCGTGTCTTTACAAGCAGTACATGTTATTCTGTAGTCTAAGTAATATTTGGTAAAACAGACACTTTATTCTTTCCTTCCTTCCCTAATAAGTTAATTGTGTTAAGTGTGTGTGTGTCGGTCATGGTGTAGTTGGTTACAGGTTTTTATTTTTACGAAGTATAGATTCCAGAAATGCAAGTACACAGGTTGAATACATTTTTTACATATTTAGACGCCGCTGCCACATGAACATCTTGCTTTTCACAGTTCTGACGAATTTTTAGAACATTGTGAACAATAATATAAGACAAATACAGTCTATAAAGCTTTTAGAGAGCCTTCTGACGGCAAACTGCTATTACTTTCATATCCTTCAGTAGGCCTGTGTCATTTACAGTAACATCAATAACTGGATAACTGGCAATGAATAGCATAGTTTATAGTGTTTCTGTTGGATAAGACGATGCATTATCGCTGTCTCTCCTAAAATGGCATTTGAGGTCATCTGAAATGCTAGAATATGTACTTTGAAGTGTGTTGTGACTTACATCAATATTATGTCTAATTAGTTACAGTTAGTGTGTCTATTTGCCTGTTTAGCGTAGAATTTTTCTGCAGTTATAAGCATGGTCAGTTTAGTTTTACGACATCGAATTATTAGGCCTTTATTCCCAAATGTTAACGATAATTAGGTGTTGAAATCTACCGTTGGGGATGGGTGAGGTTCATACTATAGAATTTGAGGCGCTAATTTGGCGAATATGTGCATATGTGGAAATTACCTCGCACTTTCTTTTACATTGCAGACGTATTTTTGCAATCTTGTGTCACGTCATTAACTGATTTGAGTCTTACAGTGGTTTTTCATTTATTAACCTCAACCAAGCTCTGAACATATGTTGGAAACATTGCATTTTTTTGCATTGCCGACACATTTTGCACACTTTAGAATACTGCATCATCTCTGTTGTGTTTTTACCTTAGAGCCATCTGTTGGTAACAGTGAGAACTACTTACAGTGGAGGCATTTTTTGTGTAGTACAGAGATCAAACTAAGGTCGATGTTTCAGTTCAGCCATCTGCTGCTGAAACGAGAAACTGGGATGTGAAACAGGAGATGCTTTTATTTCACATTTTCTGGATTTCTGGGACAGCATTTAAGGTAAAACTCATGCTCTAGAAACGCGAATTCCTATTTTGTTATTTATATTTTATAACCAAATTTTTGTTTTTAATTATTTACAGAGCAGTATGCTGTACACTGTTCCGATATTCCATGGCGAATGATATACATCTTCAAACCAAAGCCCCTAACGAATTTTCGGAAGTCAGTAATGCAAATATAGTTGACAATTTTTTTTTGCGGTTGTGATACTTTACCATATTTGGCTGCAGATTGGGGACACTGAGAGTGGGAGGACTTCATGCAAAATCTGCAGAAGTGAAAGGGTGGGGGTGAGAGGGCTCTCCCTCCCCTTCCTTCTCCTCTGCTCCTTGACCTTGGCATGTGGCAGGATGTCATGATCCCTAGAATAAACTTGGAGATAAGGTAGTGCTGGTGCTGTTGTCAGCAAAATATAAAATGCATAACTGCATGAGATATCGTGGACTGACTCCTCAGTTGGGGTTAATGTTATTTCGAGTGCCCACTCACCTACTATTCATGACATTCTGCGAAGTGCCAAGATCAAAGAGGGAAAGGGAGGGAAGGAGAGGGGAGGTCCCTCCTGCCAGTCCTGTGCTCCTGTAATTTGCATGAAGCACTCTCACCATGACCATCTCCGCTCTGTAGCCAGTGGCGTGCAAGCTCATCTCCACACCCACTGGGCATTTTTTATAATAATGTGATTGCATGCATGCCATCATTTGCTGTCCGGAATCAAGCACTACCAACTGCAGGAGGAGCAGCAGCAGCAGTTTCAGCTGGGAAGAAGAAGACAATCAGTGTGTACTATGTCAGTCCATGCCTAATTATCAGTATTATTATTAGGTGTGTATACTTTATTATACTCAGCTTTATATTGCTGCTATTATTGTTACAGACTCACAGCAGCAGCTGCAGCCCACAGGAGTCCAGCGTTGTTAGACTGTGCCATAGCAGAAGCAGAGCAGTTGCAACGAGCTCCTTTTCCAGTGCTGAACAAGGACACAGTCACAGCACACAGCATGTCTTCATGATTTTTCAGGCACTGTGTCTTCTTACTATGCCATAGGACAACCACAGGAGCCAAGTCCCACAAGAGCATTGTTAGTCGCTAACACATACAGTATAACTGTCAGTGGTTCTAAAAATGTAGATATAGATTTGGCACCTGACAATGACTGTGATGTAGTTATAGAGGAAGAAATGCACCCTGTGCCAATGCTGAAGTGCAGTATTCATTGTATGAGGGGCTATCTATGTAGTATGGTGGAATATATAGATAGGAAGGTGGTAGACGAGTATGACACATGCTCACACTCCTATTGACATTCCCATGTTTGGTTGTAAAGTGTCTGTAGTGGAAATCTATGGTGGGGCGACACTAGAACTAAACTCATTGGACATGAAAATATATCTAAAACTTCCAAGTGTTGTTAAATTGAAAGACTTGTACTGTGCATTATCAGTTGCCATTGATAGTGTCATTGGCATAATTATGTGAAAGAAGTGGGTTTTTAGTTTGTTGAGTATTTGCGCTGTAATAGTGTAAATATTGATCAGGTGGAATAATACACCAATGCCTGTTTTCCCCCTCTACCAAAGAGTGTAAATGTAGAGCCTGTAACTATAAAGTCAGTGGAGACTCAATTTACTGAAGGAATATCCACGTATGTAATTGCACCTATAGGCCTGAATATGATCTAGGCTGAATTCAAAATAGATAAAAATGATTTAGATCGTTCTATAACGCTGTATGATTCTATGAAAATAAAAAAAGTTATTTACTTCCATCCTATAGTAATTTTAATGGTGAAACAATCAAATAACAACAACAATAATAATAATGACACAGATATACAAACATAGCTCGTGGTTTATTGTAAGAAAGAACACATTTTTTTTTTCAAAAAAGAAATTGTGTAATGCAGAACGATTTTATTTACATAACAACAACCCATCAATTTTACAACATTTACAGCAGCAGCGATGAAACGTATTAAGGTGATTTTACGCATTTACTATATTTACAGTGTATAAAGACTAGCAGCAGCAGGTAAGGAACCATACACATAGACACAAACACACTATATATATATATATATATATATATATATATATATATATATATATATATATATATGTTTTTTACAAGCACACAGTGTGCAGTTGTAACTCTAGTGTCATCCACAAACAGCATTAGCCATTCCTGTATTGACTGGTCATGTGCAACAGGCATGGAACTCCATCCCACTAACTGATATCCAGCACCTGTACGTTTACATGCTTTCATTCAACATTCTGGTAGTTACACTGGTTGTTGATGTACCAGCTTTTCACAATAGCAATGGCTTATCTCGTACTTCTATTAACTTATGCTCTTGCAATGTTAATCACTTAAATATGTCACCTAGACAAATGTATTCGCGAAATTTCATTACTCTACCTTAATTATCTTTTGGCACTGAAAAATGTTTCCTTCCGTGTAGTAAGAGAAAAAACACTAAGTATAACGTGATACAGAACATATTGGCAATTATATGTAGCTGAATACTTACATGCTTCATGTGTGGATAGGCATTTTAAAAAATCTCAGCGTGTGCAGCACTTCATATATATTAGTTATAGTATCATGATGTCACATTCATGGAGGCACAAGGGCGTGTGTGGGCACATGGTCTCTGGATTATAAAAGTGCCAATGTGGAATGTAACACCTGCACTGTCTCTCTGTTCCTGCTATGATACGAAAGTGTCCACGAAATACAACCTACACATGCAGATCGTGCAGAGTGTTTGGGCAGGGTGTGCTTCATGCAAATTGCAGGATCGCATCGAGGGGGGGGGGGGGGGGAAGGTCATTCTCTTGCCACCCCTCGCTTCCTCTCCACTATCCACCCCTCCTTGACTGTGGCACTTTTTCAGGATGTCGTTATTCCTGGAATGGCCTTGCAAATAAGAAAGTGCTGATGCTGCTGTCAGTGAAGTATGACATGCACAATTGTCTCAGATGTAATAGGACCCCGAAGTAAAGCGCCAATACTGATGCCATATCACTCCTGTCAAGATGATTTTTAAAGAGTGCTCCCCGAAACTGTCAACGACCCACAGTACCTGCTAATTAGTCTAACACAGCTGTATAGTGTGAACTCACGCACTCTCTGAAAGAGAGCAGTGATGCTGGTGAGCTGAAGAGCATCTTGCAAACTTGAGGAGAACTGTCGTGATATCGCAGAGTGATTCAATCACAGGGTGGTTCAGAACTTTTGTCAGAGTGTCATACTCGGCCATTCTTGCAACATACAACAAAGAGGTTCAGGTAAGGCACTCAGCCACGTACTCCACCCTGAGATATACTCACATGTACATACTCCAACCAGCTGGCGATTTTAACGATTTAACGCGCCAGTTGAGCAGAATTTGGCTTGACATCCGCTAGGAGAACATCCACAAACTGTGATAATCATTGTCAAGCCGAATAACTGCTTGTATAAGGGCCAGAGATGGACCAACGCGTTACTGACTGGCTCAATTTGTGAATCTCTTTCTCTTGAATAAATCATACTGGTTTTTTTTTCGAACCTCCAGTTATTTGTTTGTCTGTACATGTTCATCAGATGTACCAATTTCCGTTCCATTTGGATAATTCCTTCGCGGGTCGTTGTTTTTTTCGTCTTAGAGTGTAATACCGAAGGCGGGTGGAACAAGCGCAGGTATCATAGCTAAAAACACGGCCACACCTCAACAGTTTATCCCAAATGCCAGCCAAAACTAACAGTAGTAAAACCATATTGCTGTATGAATGGCGTTAATGAAGATATGCATGGTACAGAGCGGAAAATAAAAGGAAAAATATGCAGTGTATAATGCAACTGTGAATAAATAAAAAGAATAAAACCACAGCATAAAAAATAAAAGAGGCCAGCCATCATGCCACTAATCAAACATATACTGGAAGTCAGAATCAAATTGACTTGAATAATGGGCATATGTATATTGTGATATCTATCGTCACTGTGTGGTGCAATTTTAGATGGTTGTCATTAATATCAGGCACTTTCAGTGCAGCCTCAGTAGACCAGGCTTCAGAATGAACCAATCGGTTCGAAATTTATTTCTTTTTTAATTTTTTGCTAGTCCGCAAAGTATATATACTTCAACTGTGATAGATTTGTAATAAACTTCAGGACTTACCTATTAAGAGCTGTATGCGTTAGGTTCATCTTTTCCTTAATACTATCAAAAATTACAATGATATTGTCCACATATTGTTTATACAGCAGCACTCTTTGTTTAAGCTGAGGATGTTCTTTGAAAAATTTTCTTTCCGGATGGGACATATAAATATTTCTTATAGTGGTAGCTCAGAGGGTCACTGTTCTAGGGTTCATAGGAAGAATGCGTACCCTTTGAGGCTCTGTGAGAACCTTATTGATGTCTCTGAAAGTGGTTTTACGTTCCACCACAAAATTTTGCCTACTCTACATCATTGTTAGCAACAAACAAAAAAGGATTAAGGGAATACAGAATAGTATCCTCCTCAAGCTAGACGATGAGGCGACCAAGATAAACAGTTGTAGAATCTCTTACATTGGCCCCATATCCGATAAACTAGTGCGATGTTGGAGATCTGTGGGTGTTACTCCTGCCCAACGTTTTCCTTAAAAATAACGGACAACGTTCCATTCACCAAGAAGATCGTGTAGTTTACCCATATAATAAGTCTCGTACTTGTAGCGTTAACTCTAGGATGCATATCCAGGTCCTCAGAGGCCCTTGTATGTCTTCATTTTTTAAAAAAATTCTGTACTTTTTTGTTTCATTTCAAACTGCTTTCCAGTAGTCTTTCACTAACACTGCGACATTCCTCCTATCAAGTCTGAACGAGATACCTTTTTAAGTTTTTTGTATAATTCAATGCGTTTACCCATACACCGTGAATGCATATGCAGGGCTTCAGAAGCCCTCACACATGTATAAATGTTCTTTAGCCTATATTGTCTTCGACATTTGTTTGGGAGCAGTTATTAATTAAACAATAATTGTAGTGGTATTTCCAGCAACAGGAGTTCCAAAAGCAGCAGTATTTGTGGTAGTAATAGTATAACTAAAAAATAATACACACTACTTTCACATGTTGGCGATGTCGGTGTATTATTGATCTTTTTGCTATATAATGTTTTATTATTGCATAGTATTTTTATCCTGTTCTGATCTTGTCAGATTCTTTGTTATTGTAGTTTGTTTGTTGCTGCAAGGCCCATATTGTTACGTGTATGGCTCGTTTAGTGCTGCACAAACTGCTGTTCGAGAGACACGCCTTTTGCTACGCCTTCGACACGCAAATCTAGAGTCAGTACGTACAAATGCAGCTAATTTTGAAAGTGTTGTGGCTCAGTGGTTTGAAGAAGATGATTCTTGCGAGGAAGGAAATATTTTTGAAGATGCAAGTAGTGAAGACTCAGCCAATGAACCTGCAGACGTGAATATTGAGGCAGATGACAGTCCTTCCGATAATATTACTTCATCAGAGTCTGAAAATAAAGAACCACCACAAAAGGGTATAGAAGACCACACATACATTAGTCAGAATGGAACGATTTGGAAATTAGATCCCCCTGCAACTTTTCGTATGCCTGTCCATAATATCGTGAAGAAGGCACCTGGTCCAGCCCGTGGTTTGTAAACCTGTAAACCTAAGGATACCTGAGACTATTTCATCTCCAAGGAAATACTAGAGGAAATCATCAACTGCACAAATATTGAAGGCAGAAGAGTGGCTGCTTTACGTGGTAAAACGTGGAAAAACGTTTCGCTTGCTGAAATGGAGGGTTTTCTTGATCTTTTACTACTTCCTGGTGTTGAGAAGAGTTGGGATGTCCCTGTTAGAGAATTATTCTTGAATGAAAAGGCAAATCCTACATATAAGGCCACCATGTAAGTAAATAGATTCGAGGATATAAGGGGAATGATTAGGTTTGATCACAGGCATACCCATGAAGCTCGATCTGCAGATGACAAACTTGCAGCTGAACGATTTCTTGACAAGTGTAGAAATAGAATGATTCCCAATGATTCGCTCACAGTTGACGAACAGCTAGTCCCATTCCGTGGAAGATGCAACTTCGCCCAGTATATGCCCTCTAAACCAGCCAAATATGGGATAAAAATATTTTGGTTACGTGATGCTATATCTGCATAAGCTTTAGACGGAATTGTTTACACGGGAAGGAAGCCCCATGAACCTATTCAGAAATATCTTGGATTGAATATGGTGAAAGATCTTGCTAAAAGTATTGAAGGATCATCAAAAAATATTACTGTTGACAACTTCTTTACTAGTGTGCAGCTGACAGAAGACATGCATCAGAAGCAAATTACAGTGGTGGGAACAATCAAACAAAATAAACCAGGAGCGATTCATTCCCCTTTGTTTACATTTAGAGGTGACATTACAATGATGAGTTATGTTCCCAAAAAGAAAAAGTCTCTAGTTCTCATTAGCACAATGCATCACAACAGGAACATTGATGAAACTCATGCAAAAAAGGAAACCGTATATAATAAAGTTCTATAACTCTACGAAGGGCGGAGTAGATCAAATGGACCGGAAAATTCGTTATTACACTTGCAAGAGACAAACAAGAAGATGGCCACTTGCATTATGGATGAATATGATGGACGTCGCAGTAATGAAGAGTGAAATTTTATTTTCCGCCCAACATCTGAGATATCTTAGTGGAAGAAGTGATAAAAGGCGATTGTTCCTAAGAGATTTAGCAGAGGAAATGGTAAGACCACTAATGGAACTTCGTATTCAGATCCCTAATCTTACAAAGAAAATCGTTGACGCCATGCAAAGATGTGGTGTTCAAAAAGATGGCATATTGCCGAACCAACTACCTGTTTCAGGAAAAAGAAGAAGATGCAATTATTGTCCATACAATAAACACAGGAAAAGTTCTATGGCATGCATTAAGTGTAAAATCAACATTTGTAAGGAACATAGTGGCGTTCTTTGTGCTTCTTGTTTGTCACATGTAGAAAACTAAGAAAAATGCAATTTTATGTGAACAATGAATAATAACTTTTTGTCAAAATATTGCCTATATATATATATATATATATATATATATATATATATATATATATATATAAACTCTAAGAGTGAATTTTTATTAGTTACATCCATTTACATACAACATACAACATACATATATACATATATATATATATATATATATATATATATATATTGTGAATAATGAGTATGTTTTAATTGAAGAAATTGGTTGTAATAAATGTTATAAAATGTAAACTGCAACTTATAAGTAAATTAATAAAATTATTTGTGTATGTTGTATCTAAGTGGATGTAACTAATAAAAATTCACTCTTAGAGTTTTTTTTTAAAAAGTTAAAAAATATTAATCAGGCCCACCGGATCCTGTTACTGTATCTCAGGAATCTTTCAATATGATAATAAATTTGAGGGTAATAAATTTAACTCCAAAGAATGATTATTTGAAAAGAGGAAAATTTTAAATTAGGGCAGGGCCTTTGAGGCCCTGCATATGCATTCATGTGAGCTTTCGGCACCATGCATCCTAAGGTTAAATGCATATAGTCTCAGTGTAGATATATGAGGTAGAAAGGGAAAAGTTCTCAAATTAGGTTCAGAGAATATAGTGCCACTCGGAATCTTAAATCCGCTATAGCGCTACATTTGGCATGCAATATGCACGGTTTGCGTAACACTAAAGATGACTTAGAAACCTTGCATATACAACCAAAAGGACAGATCCTTAACATTTTGGAACAATTAGAATCATGAAGTGAAAGTTGCAACATCCAGATGGTGGCCTCAATGAGCAAACTGAACTTAAACATAAAGGAATGCTTAGCAACTATTTACAATGTCCTTATCAGACTTCACTATAGTACATTGTCGTATATGGTCATCTTCGCATAAGTTGTGTCTATAACATCTCGCCCCCTGATCTTGGAGGTTGCATGTCATGTCACCTGGGACACGTCACATATTGTTTACTGGGCTAGGTTCAATTTTTCTTTTAATAGGTTGTATATAATATCTTTTCCTCAGCTTTGTACCTAATGTGTAATATAGCAGATATGTATATACTCGTAATTCTTTTGGTGTTTTACTAGTCACGCTGACTACTTCATTACTGGAGATTGAATGCACCTTGATTATGTAGGTTGCCTTACACGTTCTGTTACGCTATCTGCGTCTGTATCCTTGTATTGTTAATATGACATACTTTTATTTTGGCATATCTTCCATTATTATGCGTATTTAATAGTACGTTGGTTTTTCCTCCTTTATATTTTGTGTTGTGGTTTTATTATTTTTATTTCATGATAATTTCAGTATACATTTATATTATTTCTATTTCTGGACAGGTGAATTATACATTGCATGTTTCCCTTTTATTGTTTGCTCTGTACCAGGCCTCTCTTAATTAATGCCATTCATACAGTAATATGATTTTAGCCTTGTTAGTTGTGGGTGGCGTTTGGCAGCTGCAGCATTGCTTTTATCTATGATTTCCTTGCATGTCTCTCCCATCATCGGTAATATTTCTGGTGTCAGCCGATCTATGATATACACCCATATATATGTATTGCGGCATCTAATTGCGATTTGGGGTTAAGATTACACGTCTAGACTCTTCGTGAGAGTGACTCCGGCTGGGTTAGTATTTGCTGTAAAAGTAACTTACTAGTGGATTTTCATTAATCTCAGTATTTCTTCCCGTGTAATTGACTCGAGTCGTTTGTTACTCGTGAATGTGGTTACGTCGTTCATCCAAGTCTCACGACGTAGTAGTGTGTTTACATTTCGCGGCGTGCGGTTGAAGCTGTAGCGGTTATAAAGCTAAGTACTGACAATTGGTTTTCAACGGTGTTTCGTGCTGTTTGTGACGAAATAACGATTTAATAAATTTCTGGGGAAGTTTGCTCACTGTCTTTTCTAGAATTTTCTGTGCGTTGAAGACGTTTAGAAAATTCGTGCTTTAGTTTTCAGCTGACGTTTCTTATTGTTTCTAGTGAAGTATTTCAGTAAAATTTTCACTCACTGTTATAACATTGTTGAATGTTCCAGTGGCCGCTTGTATTTTTGGTTTTAGCTAGTACATTTTGTGAAGTTTTGTTGGCATTGGCATTAATTGTGGTTTGGTTGTTTAACAGAAGTTGTTGCGTTCTTAGTAGAGAGAGAATTTAGGGACCGCCATTGTTAGTTCTATAAATAGTTCTACTGGTGTAACTGAACTTAGGTAACTGTAAAATTTTACCATGTATGAGAAGTGTGGGCTCTGTCGTAGGTTTGTGAGTAGTGGGTTATGGTGTGGGATTTGTTCAAAGTATTTTCATTGGGGGGGGGGGGGATGCAGTGGGAAGCCAGTGGGCATTCTAGAGAGATCCTCACCTGGGAATGCAGAATCAGTAGTGGGAATAAGTTGACAGAGGAGCAGGAGCATAAGATCTGTGCCCTACAGGTGCAGTTACAATACGCAAAGGAGGAACTAGATAGTTTGAGGAGGGTGAAGGGTTCTGGCGAATGTTAACTGGCAGTATACAAGGCAGCTAGTAGGAGGAGGTATTCAGACAGTGGTACTTTGCATATATGCAATAGATTTGATCAATTGTCAGAGTTGAGTGGAGAAGAGCCACTTGTAGCTGTAGATGTAGGAAACATGCAGCAGTCCTCAGCAGTTAGGAGGCTTAGGTCAGTTGCACACTCTAACAGAAAGAAGAAGGTTCTGCTGCTAGGTAGTTCACATGGTAGAGGTGTGGGGCCAGCAGTTCAGGAAGTGTTGGGGAGTGAGTACCAGGTCACCAGCATTGTGAAGCCTAGTACAGTGTTGGCTCAGGTGACTGACAGCATAGTGGAGTTACATAGGAATTTTACAAAGGAGGAACAGGTAGCGATAGTGGGTGGAGCAGGGAATAGTCTTGATGATACTCAATATGGTGGCACTAATATGCATTTCGAGCAACTGTTTCAGCGTCATGATTGGCCTCGTCTTAATGCGGCTTTTCGGCGCTTTAACATGGTGCTGGAGAGGGCACTGATGGCAGAGAGAATGGGTAACATTGCAGTGGTGCCAGTTGAGTCTATCGGTAGATAGTATTTCACTAGACATGGCCTTCACCTCAATAGGTATGGGAAGGGGAGACTGGCAAAGCTTACAGGTGACAGTGTCGTGGGGGGTGGTGGGATCACTCATGGAAAAATTCCTGTAGTAGTTGCTGTTAGAGCTGCACCTTTTTTAGATTGAAATCAGCTGATAGGTATACCTGCTTAAAGGAAGTCCCTCTAAGTTAGGAATCACCTTCAGAGGACGTCATGTTTCCAAGTAGAGAAGGAATTAGCATATTTCACCAAAATATAAGAGGTATTAGAGATAAAGTTAATGAACTACTTATATATGTTGACTCTGAAATTATTGGTACATCGGAGCACCGCTTAAATAATTTGTCAATTCATAGGCTTCCTTTACCAGGATAAAGATTAGTTGGCTGCTTTTCAAGGAGTTCCTTGCAGGGTGCCGGAGTGGCGAAGTACATAAAAACCAATATTCCATTTGAGTCCATAGACGTATCACGGCACTGCACTGAACAGATATTTGAATGTTGTCCAGGAGCAGTTGAATTTTATGAAATTAAACTTATAATTTTTGTTGTTTATAGGTCCCCAAAATCTGAATTCAGATAATTTCTTCTCAAGCTAGAAAGGGTTCTTGATTCACTTTATAGGAAGTACTGGAAAGTAATTAAATGTGGTTTTGTATATGATTGTGCAAGAAAACGGATGTTGGTAGAGCTCTTAAATTCATATGATCTGATGCAGACTGTGTTTTTTTCCAACTAGGACGCAAGGGAACAGTAGCACAGCCATAGACAATATTTTTATTCATTCTTCATTACTAGAAAGGCATTCTATTAGTAAAAGGGTGAATGACCTTTCAGACCATGATGCACAAATTTTGACATTAAAAGGCCTTTGTACTCAAACAAATGTCACATATAATTACAAAGTACGTAGGAAAGTTAATCCAATGGCAGTGGGAAGTTTTTTAAAACACGCCAAGGAACGAGAGTGGCATTATAGTACCAATAACATAGATGACAAATATAATGCTATCCTTAACACATTTCTCATGCTCTTTGAGAGTTGCTTTCCTCTAGAACATTCTAAACGGGGTACTAGCAGTAAGAGGCAACCTGGGTGGCCGACTAGTGCGATAAGGATACCATGTAGAACAAAGTGGGAAGTATATCAAAATGTTAGAAGTAGTCACAATCAGGCTACAGTAGCCCATTACAAACAGTATTGTAAGCTGCTTAAAATGTTATTAGGAAGGTGAGGAGTATGTGGTGCACAAATAGAATAGCAAATTCACAGGATAAAATTGAAACCATATGGTCAGTTGTGAAGGCAGTGCGTGGTCAGCAGCACAAGGTCAGTGACATAATGTTAGTACATAGTAAAACTATTTCTTTTGCTTATAAATCAGATACATGTACAGTATTTAGCAGTCATTTTCAGAGCATTTCTGGTGAAATAAATAAAAATTTAGTTTCTACAGGGAATCATGTAACTCTCTTGGAAAATGCCTTTCCGAGACTGATGTCTGAAATACTCCTCTGTGATACAGATAAGGGGGAGACTGAGTCAATAATTAAGTCACTGAAGACTAAGGATCCTCATGGATATGATGGAGTACCTAGCAGAATATTAAAGTACTGTGCTGCACATGTTAGCCTGTATTTAGCAATATTTGTAATTTTTCCTTTATGAATGGACAGTTTCCTGAGCGATTAGAGTACTCAGTAGTAAAGCCGCTTTATAAAAAGGTAGAAAGGGATAATGGAGACAATTTTAGACCTATTTCTACGCCATCAGTGTTTCCTAAAGTTACTGAAAAGGCTGTGGATGTAAGGATAATTGATCATTTTATATCATGTAATTTGCTATAAAACGTACAGTTCGGTTTTAGAAGTCGAGTAACAACTAAAAATGCTATATTCTCTTTTCTCCGTGAGGTAATGGATGGGTTAAACAAAAGGTTTCGAACGCTAGGCATATTTTTTATTTAACTAAGGCGTTTGACTGTGTTGATCACAAAATATTGCTCCAAAAATTGGACCATTATGGAATACAGGGAGTAGCTCACAATTAGTTTACCTCTTACTTTAACAACAGACAGCAAAAGGTCGTTATACACTGTGTTGAGAATGGCTGTGATGTGGGGTCTGAGTGGGGTACAGTGCCCCAAGGAGCAGTGTTGGGGTCAGTCTTGTTCCTTATTTATATAAATAATTATATATATATATATATATATATATATATATATATATATATAATTACGGGTAACTCTAAAATATTTCTGTAGGATGATGACACTAGCTTAGAAGTAAAAGATGTTCAAGTATACCCTCCCTCTTCCTACAAACTATCATATAGGTGACCTTGCTTGTGGCAACACATATGTTAGTTTCCGATCGCGTACCGGTTCCAGTAGTCTCCATGCACACATATTGTCTACTATCTGACGGTAAAAAACTGGATTAAACACTTTTGTAAATGAAGACACACAGCACCAACTTCAACTCGTCTGGCCACAGCCTTCTGTATTTCGTGAACGAACGGCGTGAACTGTGTTTAAAATGACCGATTATTGTTGAATTAGTGTTGGTATCTTGGAAGAATTGCTTGGTCTCCAAAAACTCGGTATATATAAACACAATACAGAGGGGTCCAAAAAATGTATTCACTGCTTAAAAGTCCATAACTTGCAAACTAATTGACGGAGTTGTCGCATTTTTGGTGAAAGTGTAGCTTTAAGTCCAACTTAAAGATATCACTGTAGGTGTTCGTAATGGTCACCATTAACATCCAGACACAAACGATGCCGCCGAACTGCAGCACGAACTACTGACTGCAACGTGTTCAGTTGAATATTTGCACATGAATGTACGATGGATTCTCGAATTTCATTCAATGTGCGTGGCTTTTATCGATAAACGAGGTCCTTTAGTGTTCCCCACAGGTAAAAGTCCAGAGGCGTTAGGTCTGGGGAACGTGGTGGATACTCCACAGCCGGCCGCTGTGGTCTCGCGGTTCTAGTCGCGCAGTCCGGAACCGTGCGACTGCTACGGTCGCAGGTTCGAATCCTGCCTCGGGCATGGATGTGTGTGATGTCCTTAGGTTAGTTAGGTTTAAGTAGTTCTAAGTTCTAGGGGACTGATGACCACAGCTGTTAAGTCCCATAGTGCTCAGAGCCATTTGAACCATTTTTGATACTCCACAGCAGCTCTATGGCCTATCCATCTTCCTGGTAGATTTTCCTCGAGATACGCCCTAACACGATTTTGGTAGGGGGCTGGGGCACCATCTTGTTGAAAGTAAACTCTTCCGTCTCCATACAAGTCTTGGATGGCAGGTAAAATGGATGTTTGAGGCTTCTGAAGGTACACCTCACCGGTAACTGTGACGTCAAAGAAGAATGGCCCAATCGAGCCCCGGTAAGATAACCCAAACCACACATTTACTCCTGGCAAATTCACGGCTTTGTTTACATAGACGTTCGGATTTTCGGCCGCCCAGTAGATGCAATTGTGGCGAGTTACTGCACGATAGAGTTTGAACTGTGCCTCATCAAACCACACAATCATCACTGCAAACTCTTCATCGTTGAGCACCATGTTAGTAAACCACTCGCAGTACTCTATTCTACGATCTGGTTCGTCCTCGTTCATTCTGTGTAGCAATCGTGGGATGTAGCACTTCCACGTTGCTGTCTTCAAAATTCACCGAACACTTGAGCGACTCACTCCAGTTCCACTGGCACACTGCCTCACAGACTTCTGTGGTGAGCGAGTGAATTGTTATGACATACGACGGGAGTTAGCTGGACTTGTTACTGTTACAGGTCGTCCAGATCGTTGTTTTTGTACACTCCTGGAAATTGAAATAAGAACACCGTGAATTCATTGTCCCAGGAAGGGGAAACTTTATTGACACATTCCTGGGGTCAGATACATCACATGATCACACTGACAGAACCACAGGCACATAGACACAGGCAACAGAGCATGCACAATGTCGGTACTAGTACAGTGTATATCCACCTTTCGCAGCAATGCAGGTTGCTATTCTCCCATGGAGACGATCGCAGAGATGCTGGATGTAGTCCTGTGGAATGGCTTGCCAAGCCATTTCCACCTGGCGCCTCAGTTGGACCAGCGTTCGTGCTGGGCGTGCAGACCGCGTGAGACGACGCTTCATCCAGTCCCAAACATGCTCAATGGGGGACAGATCCGGAGATCTTGCTGGCCAGGGTAGTTGACTTACACCTTCTAGAGCACGTTGGGTGGCACGGGATACATGCGGACGTGCATTGTCCTGTTGGAACAGCAAGTTCCCTTGCCGGTCTAGGAATGGTAGAACGATGGGTTCGATGACGGTTTGGATGTACCGTGCACTATTCAGTGTCCCCTCGACGATCACCAGTGGTGTACGGCCAGTGTAGGAGATCGCTCCCCACACCATGATGCCGGGTGTTGGCCCTGTGTGCCTCGGTCGTATGCAGTCCTGATTGTGGCGCTCACCTGCACGGCGCCAAACACGCATACGACCATCATTGGCACCAAGGCAGAAGCGACTCTCATCGCTGAAGACGACACGTCTCCATTCGTCCCTCCATTCACGCCTGTCGCGACACCACTGGAGGCGGGCTGCACGATGTTGGGGCGTGAGCGGAAGACGGCCTAACGGTGTGCGGGACCGTAGCCCAGCTTCATGGAGACGGTTGCGAATGGTCCTCGCCGATACCCCAGGAGCAACAGTGTCCCTAATTTGCTGGGAAGTGGCGGTGCGGTTCCCTACGGCACTGCGTAGGATCCTACGGTCTTGGCGTGCATCCGTGCGTCGCTGCGGTCCGGTCCCAGGTCGACGGGCACGTGCACCTTCCGCCGACCACTGGCGACAACATCGATGTACTGTGGAGACCTCACGCCCCACGTGTTGAGCAATTCGGCGGTACGTCCACCCGGCCTCCCGCATGCCCACTATACGCCCTCGCTCAAAGTCCGTCAACTGCACATACGGTTCACGTCCACGCTGTCGCGGCATGCTACCAGTGTTAAAGACTGCGATGGAGCTCCGTATGCCACGGCAAACTGGCTGACACTGACGGCGGCGGTGCACAAATGCTGCGCAGCTAGCGCCATTCGACGGCCAACACCGCGGTTCCTGGTGTGTCCGCTGTGCCGTGCGTGTGATCATTGCTTGTACAGCCCTCTCGCAGTGTCCGGAGCAAGTATGGTGGGTCTGACACACCGGTGTCAATGTGTTCTTCTTTCCATTTCCAGGAGTGTATATCTTTAACACTTCGGCTTCAAATTTGTCTCGAATGCGACGAATCGTTAAACGTGTTGGTGGCTCTGTTTGATACTCATTACCACTTCAAAACTGACTTCCTTTCATCGAATGTAAGCCTTGCGCCAGCAATGTTTACTCGAGTTAGGTTGGGTTGTTTGTGGGAAGAGACCAAACTGCGAGGTCATCGGTCTCGTCGGATCAGGGAAGGACGGGGACGGAAGTCGGCCGTGCCCTTTCAGAGGAACCATCCCGGCATTTGCTTGGAGCGATTTAAGGAAATCACGGAAAACCTAAATCAGGATGGCCGGACGCGGGATTGAACCGCCGTCCTCCCGAATGCGAGTCCAGTGTCCTAACCACTGCGCCACCTTTACTCGAGTAGCTAGGTGCAACTAAGAACAAAACACTGACCATCTGGCGACTGTCATCTGACAAAACAAAACAACGCAATACAACGCTTGTGTGGCGATTGCCGGAACTACAAACTATTACACTACCAAAGATGAGACAACTCCGTCAATTATTTTGCCAGTCATGGACTTTTAAACAGTGGATACATTTTTTTCGACCCCTCTGTATATGTTCCATAGTTCTATAACAAATTTAAATGGTAAGTGTGCCAAAGATTGGCACCATCGCTGAAGCAGAGATGTGGAGTGGGTCATACGATTGTAGCAGACGTGTGTGTGTGTGTGTGTGTGTGTGTGTGTGTGTGGAGCAAAGGGGATATTCTGGGTAGTCAGAAGAGACGCGTGACACACTCGACTGCGGCAGCTGGTCGGTTGTTTATGAGCCACCTATGTTTCAGAAGTGTCAAATGGCTCTGAGCACTATGGGACTCAACTTCTGAGGTCATTAGTCCCCTAGAACTTAGAACTAGTTAAACCTAAGGATATCACAAACATCCATACCCGAGGCAGGATTCGAACCTGCGACCGTAGCGGTCCTGCGGTTCCAGACTGCAGCGCCTTTAACCGCACGGCCACTTCGGCCGGCTCAGAAGTGTCTGGAAGGCACAGAGTGATGGTCCTTCGTGCTGAAAAGCAGTTAATTATGGTCAATCGGACGGTACAGTTGACACTGTCCACTGCTGTTGCTGGCCAGTTATTTATATGACTCGTGTAAGTTTCAGAAGTCACTTATGGTGTGGAGTGAAAGTTCTTCTAGGTGGAAGCAGCATAACAGACACATGTAGTGGCAAGAGTGCAAAGCGTGTTGCCCTTCGTGTAGCCATAGGAGTCTCTGTTGAGCGCAGCTGGTGTGTCTAGTGTCGTGTGACGTATGCGGAGATGCGCTCTTTGCTTCACTCCATACTGATGTGTGTTGTAGTGAAGTGGACTCAATATGACTCCATATTTTCATGGTACATCCCGTCCATTACACATTAGTGGGATTTTATGGATGTATACAAAGCAATGTTTTTTCCTATGTGGATGCCGCCTTGTTGGTCTGGAATAGTTACGTAATATATGGTTGTTTCATGACTACCTATCTGGCTGTGTTCTCACAATGACAGTTAGTGGGATATGATATCTTGTTTGAGAGTACTGGCCACAAAAATGTGTTGTGGGTGTGTGTAAACCAATGATTAGAATTGTGCCTTAAGTATTTATGTTTCAGGGAACGTTCTGCACATAAATGAGAAAAGAATCTTTTTGATTTGTATTAAGGGCATGGCCATGGATCCAAGTTCTTGCTGGTGTGGTTAACCAAAAGTAATAGATCCTGACTTGAAAAGCTTCTGAACCGAACTTGGAGTGATTGCTGTAAGAGGAAGCTATTACACTTTCGTTGTTGGCATGATTGACCCCTTTTATGTAGTGTGCTCTAACTATTATAATTCTTGCGATTCTTCAGTTTCTCCAGTTGGACACTATGAACCGGCAGTATACCCGTGGACTGTTCGAGCGTTATAATTCTTGATTACTTCTGGAGAATGTGAGTTTTTATTGAAAGGTAGGGGTTAACATAAATAATATCTCGATTATACTCTTGTATATGGCTGACTTACCTTGTTCATTTTTGTAAGAAATATAATTTTTGGCAAACTGCTGATTATAAAGATCTTATTTGTTGAATTGTGTCTTTCGTATTTTAAAAAATATAATTTCTGGTAAACTGCTGATTATAAAGATCCCATTTGTTACATTTCAGCAGACTTCATTGTCCTTTTTAAAAATTAATTCCGGTAAATTTGTGATAGCGAGAAGGTGTCTTGCTATTCTGCTGGGGTTATTGTGTTTCAAAAGATTAAGGAAAATATTTATGGTTTCTAAAAATAAATTGTTGGAACCTTGACTGTATTTCTATACTTTTCCCTAATCAGCCACTGCCCAAAGGGCCTGACCTCAGCAGCGCTGTATAAGGTATTTAGATATTTTTTTCCTTTTTCCATGTGATCCTTTTTAAAGACTGAAGTGACCAGTACCTTTCTCCAGTCATGTGGAACATTCCGATAGTAGATAATTACATCTAAAAGACACCAATGCAACAAAAGAGAAGAGGTTACTAGACACTATGATTACTTCGAAACGACGTCATGTCATCCAATAGAAACTTGGAAGAACTTGTGCAAATGCAACTGAACAACTGCAATCAAAGACACTCTAAGAAAACAATCAGGCAGGACTTATACTAAGTTTGACCAACTTCTCTCGATCCAGTATCACCAGAAATGAGGTTTTTTTTCAATTAAAGGACAATTCGTTTAATCAGAGCACAGCCCAAAATCTAGGCGCGACAGGTCTGCCTGGCTGAAGGGACACATGGCCCCTTTGGGACCAACGAACGTCAGTAGAGCTTTTAGATGGATCTGTTGCAACACAGCTTCTTTCACTTGGCTGTTGAAAACCTGTGGCCGGATAGCAGAAAATATCAACATGTTCTGACGCAAAAAAGCCTTAGAGAAGGGATGCAGACAGAAGGTAATTGGAATAAATGTGTTGTATAGCTGCTGCTAATAGATAACAGCTTTGCTAGGTGCGGAACACAGGCTGCGTCTAGGTCTGGTGTTATTGAGAGTTGAACTGGTGGACAGCCTGTGGGGAGTTTTCACTTGACCGACTTCCATCGACTTCATGGTGCCTACCTGGAGGTCCATGGTTTATGTCCGGGCCTAAAAACCTGCCGAGCTGCTGCCTGCCATACGTAGGCACATTCTACTACTGAAGGTGAACCCCTGCAGGCCAGTATCGCTGCGTCCTGCGCTGGGGTCCTTGGGTCAACTCTGCGTACTCGAGTGCTTGCTGCACTGAGTTTCACATCTGCAACAACAGATGTGACCGACTTCTGCAGAGTCTATCATATTGGCGTTCCATCCATCTAATTGGGGCCTGATGCTGCACAGCACTGCAGGTTTCTTGACAATGTAACTTTGCCTTAGCTGCTGCCTACTCTTCAGGGTAACACTGTGCACTGGACGTTAATGAGGCCACTTGCTGAACTAAGCACACTTCCCTGACCGCAACCAACCTGAATCTTGGGGCACTTACTACAATACTATGACTGCTATAGGTTTCGTGCAGGATAGATGAATATATATAACTGCTGTTTATATAACTAACTGTTGGACATCCGCCTGGCTTGATGAACCAACCACTCTTCTAATTGACACTCAACGCCGTTACAAAATTTACCAGGGTACCCAATCTCACCCGCAATCATGACACCCTGCTACAACTGGAATCAGAAGCTGCTGACTGCTGACAGCTATAGGCAGACATGGCCAAGTGGATTTGGGAAAATGTCGGCAGCCATGACATACATAATAAAAACACAATGGAATGAGTGCTTTTTGTGTTTGTTTTGTCTGTAAGTGTGATAACCGAACGCCTGGATTATTTGGTGATTTTAGAGCTCAGTTTGTCAAACAAGGTGAGGCCACAGATTTAAGTCAGTACAAAGGGAACACTAGGGAGGACTATGCAGGTATGCATCCAGTGAGGTGCACATAATGTCATTCGTTCACGTGTTTTACGTGCCACCAATTTTCTGGTATCCCGGCTCAGTGCGTTTGGAGACCTGTCGGACGGTATGGACATCGATGATGGCCGCTATGTGGCACTGCTGCAGCTGCAGGCGCCGTGGTCGCCGATACAAGCGCCCTCTTAAGCCATACCTGTCCGGCAGTGCTCGTGGCCGACCTTTAAAGCCAGCAGCACAGCTGATCCGTTTGTTAGTTGTGATTTCTCTGCATTACGGTACAGAGCTCGCTACATCGTTGCCTTGGTTCTGAATTCACTACCTCTTGGTATTCGATCTTGGTTTGTCTTTTGGACTTGTTATTCTGTTGTCAGTCGTCTTCTCTTGCTGTCCACCTGTTGTTCTCTAGCAACTCACTGTTGATGCTCTCGGCCAGTCGGACAGACATCGCTGGCTCTGAGGTCGTTCTCGGACTTATCCGATTACGGCTACTATAACTGGCGACGAGGTGAAAGGTTAACGGCGTTCCGTGGACACCAAGCTCGTGCAACTCATGGAACAGCAACAGCAACAGCTGTTCATGCATCAATAGTCACTACAGAAATTCCAGCAGCATTTTTAGCAGCAGCAGCAACAGCAGTTCCAACAACAATATCAACTTTTGTTGGATCGCTTACAGTTTTACGATCCCCAACCCATCTAAGCTGTGGTCACTTCCCAGGCAGAGTGGCACCCATGCGCGTTTCCGCAGTTTAGCGATGTAAAAGTGGTCTGGGATACATATCTGCAGCGGTTGAAACAGCACTTCATCCCTTTTTAGGTTTCGGATGACGCTCTCCAACGATCGCTCTTACTTTTGGACTTCCACAGAGACGTTTTTCCTGTTAAAGAAGTTGTCTCCTCTCTCGAATCTGGTTGCGCTCACGTTCGAGGGAATGTGTTCGTTGCTGTCCGATTACTATTCACAACGAATCCATGTAACCAAAACGTGTCCCGAGGTTCATTAGTACCACAAGCAGACTGGTCAGTCGTACATATCGCAAGCTCCGGATTTGCAAGGGTTGAGGTGACATTGCCATTTCACTTGTAGAAACCCAGCTAGCAAAACTTCATATGTAGATTCACTGATCCAAGATGTTATAATCCAGTTGGCTCCAAATCCGGAACTTGATACTGCAGCCCTCGAACTGGACAACAATTCTTTAGACGCTATTTTGAAAATCATACACTCTTTTGAAATCGCACATGCTACAAGTGAGTATTTCACATCTGGAACTCAGACGGCGGCGGTTCAGCCACCGCCTCATGGGCGGAATTCTCGTAAGTCTTTTTCCCACCGGCTGCGTAGTGATTCACAATTTCTGACGTCTCCATGGTCTATGAATAGCCTGTCACGTCCAATCGACGTGAGCAAGGGTGTCTCTCGTCGTGTCCTGACTGCCTGACAGCACATCCGCATGTATGATGTCTGGGTAGCTGGGCTCAGTGCACCCTTTGTGGGAAAGATGGGCATCTCCACATTGTTTGTCTTCATGCATGAACTTGAAGCAGTTGTTTCTCGTGGTGATCCTTCCACTTCTTAGTAGTCTATCACCATGACGATTGCAACCCATGATGTCCACTTCCAGGTGGGCACAGAAGCTGCTGTTTCTTTGATCAGTCTCCATATGTGTGCTTTTCTTCATTCCCCTGGCTTGGCATTACCCTCCCGTACGTTGGTCGCCTATGGTGACGGTCGGATTCTTCTCCAGGGGGAGTTTACAGTTAACGCTACATGAAAAGAGGTCGTCTGGCTGATAACACTATTTGTTGTTGATAGTCACTCAGCTGACAACATTTTTGGTCCTGATACATTCTCACTCTGTGGATTCTCCATCACTGACAAGGTTCAGGTCGTCTTTGACACAGTTCCCTTTCAGAAGCTCGACGACCTCTACACCATCTTCGTATCAGTGTTTGAACCTAGTCTGGGATGTACCATGGATTTTCAGGTCCATAGCTCCTTACATCCGGATGTTGTACTCCGTTTCTGGCAAGGGTGACCTCTTCCTGTTACTTTAGGGTGGCCGTTAGGCAAGAACTCAACTGCCCCCACACAGCTGGGGTAATTGAACCTGTCAAAACTACTGCTTGGGCCACACCCCTGGTGTTGGTCAAGAAACTCAGTTGATATCTCTGGCTAAATGGAGATTTTAAATCAATTATCGACGTCCAGGTACAAAAGGAAACCTACCCCATCCCGCATGCAGAGGATCTCCTCATGAAGCTTGCTGCAGGTGAACATTGTTCTAAGATAGACCTAGCTGATGCATATTTCCAGATCCCACTGTACGAGGAATCACAATACATTATGGCCATCAACATTCCCTTTGGGTTATTTGAATACAGGCACTTGCCTTTTGGGATCTTTTCTGCTCCTGCGATTTTTCAGAGATGCCTGGAACAGTTAACTTTGTCCATTTCTGCTTGTACTAACTATCTAGACGACGTAACTGTAATGGGCACTGTATGTCAGTACCACCTGTGCAACCTTCGTACTCTCTTTACTACGTTGTGTGATACAGGGCTCAAGTGCCACTTACACAAATGCCAGTTTTTTCAAGAGCAAGTGGAATACCTCGGCCAGTTGCTCAACAAAGACATGATCGACCACAGTGGCCACAACGTTTCTGCCACCAACCCTCTACCTCGTTCCCAAAACCTACAGGAGGTGCAGGCTTTTCTGGGAAAGGTAAACTATTGTTCTAAGTTCCTTCCACAGGAGGCACATATTATGCATGTGCTCAACCAGATGAGAAAGAAGGGGTTCAGTGCAGTTGGTCAGTTGCCTGTGAGTATGCTTTCACGCAGCTGAAGCACCTGTTACGTTCAACACCCTGCCTTGTACCATTTACTGTATCGTGTCCATTGATTTTGGCCAAGGATGCTTCTCCCTATGGCACTGGCGCAATACTGGTGCATAGGAACGATGATAGTATGGAGCAGCCAACTGCTTAAGCATCGAAGACGCTGACACCTGCTCAAAAGAACAACTCACAGATCGAGAAAGAGGCTTTGGTGAGCATCTTTTCCATTAATAGTTTCCACTTACCTTTCTGGGACCAAGTAGAAGAAATCTCCTGTTTTCACATGAGTGAGGAACGATGGGTTTCTCATTATGACTACTTACATCTCTGTACACGTTCTGCGACCCCACCTTGCAGCATGTCACGCACCATGTGCTCCATGAGCGGCCCACTTCTTTTTTCAAAGTCTGCCGATTACAAAGTCTGGATCTGGCCTCGCCTCTCCCACCGTTCATCTGTCGTCGCCGATATTTTCCTGCTTGATGCAGAGGCAAATACTCACCATGTCATCATCCCACATATTCTGCGAACCTATGTTGTATACCTCCTTCATAGTGGCCATTGGGTTATGTCATGGATGAAGATCCTTGCGAGGTGCCATGTCTACTGGCCAGGACTGAACAAAGATGTGGAGGTCATGGTGTGCAACTATTGTGCTTGTAGCCAGCAGCAGGCAGCTCCGCCCGTCTTTCACCACCTCACCTACCCTCCATCGCCCATAGGATCACATTCATCTGGACTTTGCTGGTCCCTTTCTGGGATCTATGCGGCTCTTTGTCATGGACGCTTATTCGAACTACTAATACTTGATCAGCATGGCGTCCACCGCCGCTGACGCCACTACCACTACTCCCACCCTTATTCACACCACTGAAGGCTTCTCCACACCATCGTTTCATATAATGGACCACAATTTTGCATCTTCACTGGCATCAAGCACCCATTTAGTCTGCCATTTCACCCCTCCTTCAATGGCGAAGTAGAGCACATGGAGTGTATGCTTAAGCAACAAATGTTGAAAGCGGTGGGTACTTCCCACACCATGGTTGCATTTATACTGTTTGTCAGCATCTACCAGTCCACACTTGTCCATGACCATAGATCAGCAGAGATGGCAGCCACATACTCTTCTTCACCTCATGGCCCTCAGCTGGCAGGACTGCTGACCCAGCCTGCCATTCACTTTCTGCTGGGTGCAGCTGTGTAGTCTCATTCATGTGTAGCAAAACCCTCATGGGTTCCAGCTACGGTAGTTACTGCCCACAGGCAGCACCTTATAATGGGGAATACTTCAAGGGGTTTGGAGTGCTGGCACACCAACCAGCTCCATCTGCACCGACCACCTGTCCCACTGCCACTGTCTTGATAAGTCCTGGAACGCCCACCCTTGCTGCTCCCATGCATGACAAGGTAAAACTTAGTTTCTCGGTCCCCAACGGCGGTTTCCAAGGATGAAGCCATCTTGTCTTGGTTCTGAATTCGCTATGTCTCAGTATTTGATCTTCGTTTGCCCTTTAGACTTGCTGTTCTGTAGTGTCGTCTCTGTTGTTTGTCGTCCTCTCATAATGTCCACATGTGGGTTTCTGGCGACTCGCTGTCAACGCTCTCGGCCAGCAGGCCAGCCACTGCTGGTTCTGAGGTCGTTGCTGGACTTGTCCGATTCCAGTTACTATAAGCATGGGTGCTACGCTAGGCAGTGTCATGAATCGAGGCGGCTGATGATTACGTACAAGGACTAGGAGTAATATTTTAGTGTTACAGTTAGCTGTACCTTTATTGCTCCCATTTTGCTTTTGTTTATCCTGTTAATTTTCTTGTGTAGTGTACAGGCTCCACAATGACTCAGTCACGAACACAGAGCGTTGTCACCCAAGAAGCTGTACAGTCGTTATTGGACTTGGTAGCTCAGTTGAGACAGATTATACTAAAAAGCATAAACAGTTAGATGGTGTAAGAGAGGACAGGGCCTTGTCCAACTTGACCGCTCCTACTTTAGATTGAGATACTGCTGGATTAATTATTCTTTTTCAGGCAAGGCAGGGGAGAATAGATTACCTGTCGAAGCTGCAATGCTGGGATTTTGGATAGCTGACCAGTGGTTACAGATGACCAACCTGCACTTGGCGGGAGAAGCAAAAATATATGCTACTTACTATTATTATGTAAGGAATACTAAAATATTCGAGGAATCTAGGAAAGGGTTGGTAAAATGTTATAGGAGGCAGGATAGCTGCAGATTCTATTGCGAAAAGTTATGTGGGATGTTGCAAAAGCAATATAAGTCTGTAGATAATTTCGTAGATCGGATGCTAAGGTTCAATGCGAATATCCATCTGACAGGTAATGACGATATGAACTGAATCATCATGCAGAAATCGGAACATACGGCATTAGACGCATTCTTAAGGGACCTGCCGCTTGGTTGTCAAGAAAGGGGCGTGCAAGATCTCCAAAGGCTGATGCTATTGGCATAGCCATGGTACTGGAGGAAATACATGTAGTGAAAAAAGTTCGTCATAGAAGAAACAGTTTCTCTATTGGTTCAAATGGCTCTGAGCACTATGCGACTTAACTTCTGAGGTCATCAGTCGCCTAGAACTTAGAACTAATTAAACCTAACTAACCTAAGGATATCACACACATCCATGCCCGAGGCAGGATTCGAACCTGCGACCGTAGCGGTCGCTCGGTTCCAGACTGTAGCGCCTAGAACCGCACGGCCACTCCGGCCGGCTTTTCTCTACTGACGTGAAGTGCTGTCATTTTGGATGCTTAGGTCACATGCGAAAGGAATGTCTCCAACCACAATATAGAAAGTATTGGAAAGTGACCCACTGGGAGCGGGATTACAGAAGTAACAGGTATAATGGAAAAAGACAGAATGCAGTGGTTTTAGGTTCAGAGAGCGTTGATCTTAGGCAATTGCTCCATCTCTACCTAACCACCGAAACTGTTATTTAGAAGCCGACAGACACTAACACTCAAATGTGAAGCTGCCTCTTCGTGCATGAAGTACACGTTATGTTGTGAAGCCTGAGGCACATCTCCTAACAGATCAGGAAGAACATTCTCTACGAAATTATGATAACTTTGTCCGTTGAGTCTGGGTAGAAGAAAGTGAAACTTTACCAAACAATCACCAAAAATGCTGGTCCAAACACTGACAGAAAATCTTTGTTGATGACTTGCTTCAACAGTTGCGTGAAGACTGATGCCTGCCCAGACATGCCGATTGTGAAAATTTACAGGCTTATGTTGTTGAAACGACGGCTCATCTGTGAACAGCACCGTTGCACTAATATTGATACTTTGTTGGTCAATCCTCACAGGAAAATCGGCTGCTGATAGTGTCTGTACACGCTGTAAATGGTATGGATACAGGCGGTCACGTGTTCAACATTCAGTGTTGCAGCTACATGTCTTGTACTGACACTAGGGTGGTCATCAAACTGCATGAAGTATTGCCGCCTCCTATTGTGGTGTCCTCGTCCTTCTAGCCCTCCCCCTGGTTTAAATGCTCCATGTTCCCTAACACGACGATCAATGACTTCAAACGTTTCCTGTTGGGGCACCTTCGCCCTGGAAACCTCTCCCAGTACAAACATTGAGCGTGAGCGCCACTGCCGTCAACTAATCCACGCATCAAATGGGCATCTACCACCTCTGCATTTGTGTATACTACCATTGCACAATCCAAGTTTGTGATTAACTCTACATAGTAATCCGTTTGCATGCAACAGTCATACTGATTGCGGGAACAGTTGATGTTGCCTGTAAACAAGCAATGAAGTACGTGGCATGACAAAAGGGACATGTAAAACAAAACACTGGCGCTGCACAATGTAACCAGATGTCACCACGAGTGCATGTTCTCCACGACTCTAATGTTCTGTCCTTGCATGTTTCTCATGCTTATTGAGTTGGAGAAAATGAATTGTAACATGGACACAAAGGGTTTCCAGGCCCATGTTAATCAACATTATATCTATCCCACCTGTTTGACGTTTTCTGTCCAAGTTCCGTTCCTGATCCATTACATGTGGAAACATTTCTATACGTCTTGCTTCCATTCACAGCGCCAGATTTGCACCTTTAAAATTGAAACCAATTTTTTCCAGCATAAATCGGTTCCACATTAACGCATTAGAAAAATTTACCGAGTGTTGCTGCCATACGATGATTACAGCCCACAATGGATCTCTGTGACTAGGTGCACTTTAACGATAACCAACTGTCCTGTAATGAAACTTTATTTTGAAATCAGTGAATTCCAGTAATACTGAACTGACTGAGATACTGGAAGAAGAGTGTTAAGTAATATCGTATTATTTTGAAAATATTTATTTCGGTTAAATGTTGAAACACAAGTCGAAGGTTAGATCTTCGTTTTCAGGCCGATCCTAGGATTTGACTTGCTAGGGAAGCATACACCCGACGGATCACCAATGTTGCTCATCTTCCGCACGACTATAGTGTATTCTTAGAGATAACAAGTGTTGCTCTATTACGATGAGCATCTCAAGCGTTTCCGAGAAGCAAGATTCAAAGTTTTTAGAGCCTATTGAATACTATATGGGGGCGTTCGCTGTCGAGTGGCGGGGTAGTGCAACCATAAGGCGACAGGCTACAGTTATGCCCGTACAACGATCGAGTGTCGCATATTCTTTTATCTCTCTGCCACCAAACATTCAAATGGTTCAAATGGCTCTGAGCACTATGGGACTCAACTGCTGAGGTTATTAGTCCCCTAGAACTTAGAACTAGTTAAACCTAACTAACCTAAGGACATCACAAACATCCATGCCCGAGGCAGGATTCGAACCTGCGACCGTAGAGGTCTTGCGGTTCCATACTGCAGCGCCTTTAACCGCACGGCCACTTCGGCCGGCACCAAACATTCGTATCTGTATAATCAGTCATGCTACTGTGGAAACGAGTAATAACAGTAATGACAGTCATAGTGATAAACTCGTGGTGAGCTATAATCAACGAAAATAAAGCTTCGTGACAATGTTGTTTCTGCTTTGTGATGCATATTTTTATAGCCAAGTAAATACGCTACTGGCCATTAAAATTCCTACACCACGAAGATGACGTGTTTAACCGACAGGAAGAAGATGCTGTGATATGCAAATGATTAGCTTTTCAGAGCATTAACACAAGGTTGGCGCCGGTGGCGACACCTACAACGTGCTGACATGAGGAAAGTTTCCATCCGTTTCCTCATACACAAACAGCAGTTGACCGGCGTTGAACGTTGTTGTGATGCCTCGTGTAAGGAGTAGAAATGCGTACCATCACGTTTCCGACTTTCATAAAGGTCGGATTGTAGCCTATCGCGATTGCGGTTTATCGTATCGCGACATTGCTGCTCTCGTTGGTCGAGATCCAATGACTGTTAGCAGAATATGGAATCGACAGGTTCAGGGGGGTAATACGGAACGCCGTGCTTGATCCCAACGGCCTTGTATCACTAGCAGTCGAGATTACAGGTATCTTGTCCGCATGGCTGTAAGGGATCGTGCAGCCACGTCTCGATCCCTGAGTCAAAAGATGGGGACGTTTGCAAGACAACAACCATCTGCACGAACAATTCGACGACGTTTGCAGCAGCATGGACTATCAGCTCGGAGACCATGGCAGCGGTTATCCTTGACGCTGCATCACAGGCAGGAGCGCCTGTGATGGTGTACTCAACGACGAACCTGGGTGGACGAAAGGCAAAACGTCATTTTTTCGGATGAATCCAGGTTCTGTTTACACATCATGATGGTCGCATCCGTGTTTGGCGTCATTGGAAGCGTGTATTCGTCATCGCCATACTGGCGTATCACCGGCGTGATGGTATGGGGTGCCATTGGTTACACGTCTCGGTCACCTCTCGTTCGCATTGACGGCACTTTGTACAGTGGACGTTAGATTTGAGATGTGTTACTACCCGTGGCTCTACCCTTCATTCGATCCCTGTGAAACCCTACATATCAGCAGGATAATGCACGACCGCATGTTGCAGGTCCTGTACGGACCTTTCTGGATACAGAAAATGTTCGACTGCTGTCCTGGCCAGCACATTCTCCAGATCTCTCACCAATTGAAAACGTCTGGTCAATGGTGGCCGAGCAACTGGCTCGTTACAATACGCCAGTCACTACTCTTGATGAACTGTGGTATCGTGTTGAAGCTGCATGGGCAGCTGTACCTGCACACGCCATCCAAGCTCTGTTTGACTCAATGCCCAGGCGTATCAAGGCCGTTATTACGGCCAGAGGTGGTTGTTCTGGGTACTGATTTCTCAGGATCTATTAACCGAAATTGCGTGAAAATGTAATCACATGTCAGTTGTAGTATATTATACTTGTGCAATGAATACCCCTTTTTATCATCTGCATTTCTTCTTGGTGTAGCAATTTTAATGGCCAGTAGTGTACATTCCTGAAGCAGCTATGTACATTTTTGGAAGGCCAGAGAAAAATATCATCCCGTGGAGATTGGATTGCGTTTCAATCCGTGGTACTACATCAACTGACAGCTCTGAAGTTGAGACACAGGGGTTGGGGAAAAATATGGAAACGTAGTGGGGAAATGAATGCTTCAACATAAATGTAGATGCTAACCAAGCCTGCAGGTTGCGCTGTTGTGTTTAATAGGTAACGGCACTTGAGCACTTTGTCCATTTCTGCTTGTACTAACTATCTAGACGACGTAACTGTAATGGGCACTGTATGTCAGTACCACCTGTGCAACCTTCGTACTCTCTTTACTACGTTGTGTGATACAGAGCTCAAGTGCCACTTACACAAATGCCAGTTTTTTCAAGAGCAAGTGGAATACCTCGGCCAGTTGCTCAACAAAGACATGATCGACCACAGTGGCCACAACGTTTCTGCCACCAACCCTCTACCTCGTTCCCAAAACCTACAGGAGGTGCAGGCTTTTCTGGGAAAGGTAAACTATTGTTCTAAGTTCCTTCCACAGGAGGCACATATTATGCATGTGCTCAACCAGATGAGAAAGAAGGGGTTCAGTGCAGTTGGTCAGTTGCCTGTGAGTATGCTTTCACGCAGCTGAAGCACCTGTTACGTTCAACACCCTGCCTTGTACCATTTACTGTATCGTGTCCATTGATTTTGGCCAAGGATGCTTCTCCCTATGGCACTGGCGCAATACTGGTGCATAGGAACGATGATAGTATGGAGCAGCCAACTGCTTAAGCATCGAAGACGCTGACACCTGCTCAAAAGAACAACTCACAGATCGAGAAAGAGGCTTTGGTGAGCATCTTTTCCATTAATAGTTTCCACTTACCTTTCTGGGACCAAGTAGAAGAAATCTCCTGTTTTCACATGAGTGAGGAACGATGGGTTTCTCATTATGACTACTTACATCTCTGTACACGTTCTGCGACCCCACCTTGCAGCATGTCACGCACCATGTGCTCCATGAGCGGCCCACTTCTTTTTTCAAAGTCTGCCGATTACAAAGTCTGGATCTGGCCTCGCCTCTCCCACCGTTCATCTGTCGTCGCCGATATTTTCCTGCTTGATGCAGAGGCAAATACTCACCATGTCATCATCCCACATATTCTGCGAACCTATGTTGTATACCTCCTTCATAGTGGCCATTGGGTTATGTCATGGATGAAGATCCTTGCGAGGTGCCATGTCTACTGGCCAGGACTGAACAAAGATGTGGAGGTCATGGTGTGCAACTATTGTGCTTGTAGCCAGCAGCAGGCAGCTCCGCCCGTCTTTCACCACCTCACCTACCCTCCATCGCCCATAGGATCACATTCATCTGGACTTTGCTGGTCCCTTTCTGGGATCTATGCGGCTCTTTGTCATGGACGCTTATTCGAACTACTAATACTTGATCAGCATGGCGTCCACCGCCGCTGACGCCACTACCACTACTCCCACCCTTATTCACACCACTGAAGGCTTCTCCACACCATCGTTTCATATAATGGACCACAATTTTGCATCTTCACTGGCATCAAGCACCCATTTAGTCTGCCATTTCACCCCTCCTTCAATGGCGAAGTAGAGCACATGGAGTGTATGCTTAAGCAACAAATGTTGAAAGCGGTGGGTACTTCCCACACCATGGTTGCATTTATACTGTTTGTCAGCATCTACCAGTCCACACTTGTCCATGACCATAGATCAGCAGAGATGGCAGCCACATACTCTTCTTCACCTCATGGCCCTCAGCTGGCAGGACTGCTGACCCAGCCTGCCATTCACTTTCTGCTGGGTGCAGCTGTGTAGTCTCATTCATGTGTAGCAAAACCCTCATGGGTTCCAGCTACGGTAGTTACTGCCCACAGGCAGCACCTTATAATGGGGAATACTTCAAGGGGTTTGGAGTGCTGGCACACCAACCAGCTCCATCTGCACCGACCACCTGTCCCACTGCCACTGTCTTGATAAGTCCTGGAACGCCCACCCTTGCTGCTCCCATGCCTGACAAGGTAAAACTTAGTTTCTCGGTCCCCAACGGCGGTTTCCAAGGATGAAGCCATCTTGTCTTGGTTCTGAATTCGCTATGTCTCAGTATTTGATCTTCGTTTGCCCTTTAGACTTGCTGTTCTGTAGTGTCGTCTCTGTTGTTTGTCGTCCTCTCATAATGTCCACATGTGGGTTTCTGGCGACTCGCTGTCAACGCTCTCGGCCAGCAGGCCAGCCACTGCTGGTTCTGAGGTCGTTGCTGGACTTGTCCGATTCCAGTTACTATAAGCATGGGTGCTACGCTAGGCAGTGTCATGAATCGAGGCGGCTGATGATTACGTACAAGGACTAGGAGTAATATTTTAGTGTTACAGTTAGCTGTACCTTTATTGCTCCCATTTTGCTTTTGTTTATCCTGTTAATTTTCTTGTGTAGTGTACAGGCTCCACAATGACTCAGTCACGAACACAGAGCGTTGTCACCCAAGAAGCTGTACAGTCGTTATTGGACTTGGTAGCTCAGTTGAGACAGATTATACTAAAAAGCATAAACAGTTAGATGGTGTAAGAGAGGACAGGGCCTTGTCCAACTTGACCGCTCCTACTTTAGATTGAGATACTGCTGGATTAATTATTCTTTTTCAGGCAAGGCAGGGGAGAATAGATTACCTGTCGAAGCTGCAATGCTGGGATTTTGGATAGCTGACCAGTGGTTACAGATGACCAACCTGCACTTGGCGGGAGAAGCAAAAATATATGCTACTTACTATTATTATGTAAGGAATACTAAAATATTCGAGGAATCTAGGAAAGGGTTGGTAAAATGTTATAGGAGGCAGGATAGCTGCAGATTCTATTGCGAAAAGTTATGTGGGATGTTGCAAAAGCAATATAAGTCTGTAGATAATTTCGTAGATCGGATGCTAAGGTTCAATGCGAATATCCATCTGACAGGTAATGACGATATGAACTGAATCATCATGCAGAAATCGGAACATACGGCATTAGACGCATTCTTAAGGGACCTGCCGCTTGGTTGTCAAGAAAGGGGCGTGCAAGATCTCCAAAGGCTGATGCTATTGGCATAGCCATGGTACTGGAGGAAATACATGTAGTGAAAAAAGTTCGTCATAGAAGAAACAGTTTCTCTATTGGTTCAAATGGCTCTGAGCACTATGCGACTTAACTTCTGAGGTCATCAGTCGCCTAGAACTTAGAACTAATTAAACCTAACTAACCTAAGGATATCACACACATCCATGCCCGAGGCAGGATTCGAACCTGCGACCGTAGCGGTCGCTCGGTTCCAGACTGTAGCGCCTAGAACCGCACGGCCACTCCGGCCGGCTTTTCTCTACTGACGTGAAGTGCTGTCATTTTGGATGCTTAGGTCACATGCGAAAGGAATGTCTCCAACCACAATATAGAAAGTATTGGAAAGTGACCCACTGGGAGCGGGATTACAGAAGTAACAGGTATAATGGAAAAAGACAGAATGCAGTGGTTTTAGGTTCAGAGAGCGTTGATCTTAGGCAATTGCTCCATCTCTACCTAACCACCGAAACTGTTATTTAGAAGCCGACAGACACTAACACTCAAATGTGAAGCTGCCTCTTCGTGCATGAAGTACACGTTATGTTGTGAAGCCTGAGGCACATCTCCTAACAGATCAGGAAGAACATTCTCTACGAAATTATGATAACTTTGTCCGTTGAGTCTGGGTAGAAGAAAGTGAAACTTTACCAAACAATCACCAAAAATGCTGGTCCAAACACTGACAGAAAATCTTTGTTGATGACTTGCTTCAACAGTTGCGTGAAGACTGATGCCTGCCCAGACATGCCGATTGTGAAAATTTACAGGCTTATGTTGTTGAAACGACGGCTCATCTGTGAACAGCACCGTTGCACTAATATTGATACTTTGTTGGTCAATCCTCACAGGAAAATCGGCTGCTGATAGTGTCTGTACACGCTGTAAATGGTATGGATACAGGCGGTCACGTGTTCAACATTCAGTGTTGCAGCTACATGTCTTGTACTGACACTAGGGTGGTCATCAAACTGCATGAAGTATTGCCGCCTCCTATTGTGGTGTCCTCGTCCTTCTAGCCCTCCCCCTGGTTTAAATGCTCCATGTTCCCTAACACGACGATCAATGACTTCAAACGTTTCCTGTTGGGGCACCTTCGCCCTGGAAACCTCTCCCAGTACAAACATTGAGCGTGAGCGCCACTGCCGTCAACTAATCCACGCATCAAATGGGCATCTACCACCTCTGCATTTGTGTATACTACCATTGCACAATCCAAGTTTGTGATTAACTCTACATAGTAATCCGTTTGCATGCAACAGTCATACTGATTGCGGGAACAGTTGATGTTGCCTGTAAACAAGCAATGAAGTACGTGGCATGACAAAAGGGACATGTAAAACAAAACACTGGCGCTGCACAATGTAACCAGATGTCACCACGAGTGCATGTTCTCCACGACTCTAATGTTCTGTCCTTGCATGTTTCTCATGCTTATTGAGTTGGAGAAAATGAATTGTAACATGGACACAAAGGGTTTCCAGGCCCATGTTAATCAACATTATATCTATCCCACCTGTTTGACGTTTTCTGTCCAAGTTCCGTTCCTGATCCATTACATGTGGAAACATTTCTATACGTCTTGCTTCCATTCACAGCGCCAGATTTGCACCTTTAAAATTGAAACCAATTTTTTCCAGCATAAATCGGTTCCACATTAACGCATTAGAAAAATTTACCGAGTGTTGCTGCCATACGATGATTACAGCCCACAATGGATCTCTGTGACTAGGTGCACTTTAACGATAACCAACTGTCCTGTAATGAAACTTTATTTTGAAATCAGTGAATTCCAGTAATACTGAACTGACTGAGATACTGGAAGAAGAGTGTTAAGTAATATCGTATTATTTTGAAAATATTTATTTCGGTTAAATGTTGAAACACAAGTCGAAGGTTAGATCTTCGTTTTCAGGCCGATCCTAGGATTTGACTTGCTAGGGAAGCATACACCCGACGGATCACCAATGTTGCTCATCTTCCGCACGACTATAGTGTATTCTTAGAGATAACAAGTGTTGCTCTATTACGATGAGCATCTCAAGCGTTTCCGAGAAGCAAGATTCAAAGTTTTTAGAGCCTATTGAATACTATATGGGGGCGTTCGCTGTCGAGTGGCGGGGTAGTGCAACCATAAGGCGACAGGCTACAGTTATGCCCGTACAACGATCGAGTGTCGCATATTCTTTTATCTCTCTGCCACCAAACATTCAAATGGTTCAAATGGCTCTGAGCACTATGGGACTCAACTGCTGAGGTTATTAGTCCCCTAGAACTTAGAACTAGTTAAACCTAACTAACCTAAGGACATCACAAACATCCATGCCCGAGGCAGGATTCGAACCTGCGACCGTAGAGGTCTTGCGGTTCCATACTGCAGCGCCTTTAACCGCACGGCCACTTCGGCCGGCACCAAACATTCGTATCTGTATAATCAGTCATGCTACTGTGGAAACGAGTAATAACAGTAATGACAGTCATAGTGATAAACTCGTGGTGAGCTATAATCAACGAAAATAAAGCTTCGTGACAATGTTGTTTCTGCTTTGTGATGCATATTTTTATAGCCAAGTAAATACGCTACTGGCCATTAAAATTCCTACACCACGAAGATGACGTGTTTAACCGACAGGAAGAAGATGCTGTGATATGCAAATGATTAGCTTTTCAGAGCATTAACACAAGGTTGGCGCCGGTGGCGACACCTACAACGTGCTGACATGAGGAAAGTTTCCATCCGTTTCCTCATACACAAACAGCAGTTGACCGGCGTTGAACGTTGTTGTGATGCCTCGTGTAAGGAGTAGAAATGCGTACCATCACGTTTCCGACTTTCATAAAGGTCGGATTGTAGCCTATCGCGATTGCGGTTTATCGTATCGCGACATTGCTGCTCTCGTTGGTCGAGATCCAATGACTGTTAGCAGAATATGGAATCGACAGGTTCAGGGGGGTAATACGGAACGCCGTGCTTGATCCCAACGGCCTTGTATCACTAGCAGTCGAGATTACAGGTATCTTGTCCGCATGGCTGTAAGGGATCGTGCAGCCACGTCTCGATCCCTGAGTCAAAAGATGGGGACGTTTGCAAGACAACAACCATCTGCACGAACAATTCGACGACGTTTGCAGCAGCATGGACTATCAGCTCGGAGACCATGGCAGCGGTTATCCTTGACGCTGCATCACAGGCAGGAGCGCCTGTGATGGTGTACTCAACGACGAACCTGGGTGGACGAAAGGCAAAACGTCATTTTTTCGGATGAATCCAGGTTCTGTTTACACATCATGATGGTCGCATCCGTGTTTGGCGTCATTGGAAGCGTGTATTCGTCATCGCCATACTGGCGTATCACCGGCGTGATGGTATGGGGTGCCATTGGTTACACGTCTCGGTCACCTCTCGTTCGCATTGACGGCACTTTGTACAGTGGACGTTAGATTTGAGATGTGTTACTACCCGTGGCTCTACCCTTCATTCGATCCCTGTGAAACCCTACATATCAGCAGGATAATGCACGACCGCATGTTGCAGGTCCTGTACGGACCTTTCTGGATACAGAAAATGTTCGACTGCTGTCCTGGCCAGCACATTCTCCAGATCTCTCACCAATTGAAAACGTCTGGTCAATGGTGGCCGAGCAACTGGCTCGTTACAATACGCCAGTCACTACTCTTGATGAACTGTGGTATCGTGTTGAAGCTGCATGGGCAGCTGTACCTGCACACGCCATCCAAGCTCTGTTTGACTCAATGCCCAGGCGTATCAAGGCCGTTATTACGGCCAGAGGTGGTTGTTCTGGGTACTGATTTCTCAGGATCTATTAACCGAAATTGCGTGAAAATGTAATCACATGTCAGTTGTAGTATATTATACTTGTGCAATGAATACCCCTTTTTATCATCTGCATTTCTTCTTGGTGTAGCAATTTTAATGGCCAGTAGTGTACATTCCTGAAGCAGCTATGTACATTTTTGGAAGGCCAGAGAAAAATATCATCCCGTGGAGATTGGATTGCGTTTCATTCCATGGTACTACATCAACTGACAGCTCTGAAGTTGAGACACAGGGGTTGGGGAAAAATATGGAAACGTAGTGGGGAAATGAATGCTTCAACATAAATGTAGATGCTAACCAAGCCTGCAGGTTGCGCTGTTGTGTTTAATAGGTAACGGCACTTGAGCACTGTCCTCAATAGGTTGCAACGGTCAGTCGTGATCAGAACAGTGTTCTGTGTAGTTGTGAATACATATTGGCGGAACTCCCCGTTTTCAAGAAGGGACGTCAAACAGATGTGCAGTACTATAGACCTATATCTCTAACGTCGATCAGTTGTTGAATTTCGGAACACGTATTATGTTCGAGTATAATGACATTTCTGGAGACTGGAAACCTACTCTGTAGGAATCAGCAGGGGTTTCGAAAAAGAAGCTCGTGTGAAACCCAGCTCGCGCTATTCGTCCACGAGACTCAGAGGGCTATAGACACGGGTTCCCAGGTAGATGCCGTGTTTCTCGACTTCCGCAAGGCGTTCGATACAGTTCCCCACAGTCGTTTAATGAACAAAGTAAGAGCATATGGACTATCAGACCAATTGTGTGATTGGATTGAAGAGTTCCTAGATAACAGAACGCAGCATGTCATTGTCAATGGAGGGAAGTCTTCCGAAGTAAGAGTGATTTCAGGTGTGCCGCAGGGGAGTGTCGTAGGACCGTTGCTACTCACAATATAAATAAATGACCTTGTGAATGACATCGGAAGTTCACTGAGGCTTTTTGCGGATGATACTGTGGTATATCGAGAGGTTGTAACAATGAAAAATTGTACTGAAATGCAGGAGGATCTGCAGCGAATAGACTCATGGTGCAGGGAATGGCAATTGAATCTCAATGTAGACAAGTGTAATGTGCTGCGAATGCATAGAAAGAAAGATCCCTTATCATTTAGCTACAAAATAGCAGGTCAGCAACAGGAAGCAGTTAATTCCATAAATTATCTGGGAGTACGCATTAGGAGTGATTTAAAATGGAATGAGCATATAAAGCTGGTCGTCTGTAAAGCAGATGCCAGACTGAGATTCATTCGAAGAATCCTAATGAAATGCAAGCCGAAAACAAAGGAAGTAGGTTACAGTACACTTGTTCGCCCACTGCTTGAATACTGCTCAGCAGTGTGGGATCCGTACCAGATAGGGTTGATAGAAGAGATAGAAAAGATCCAACGGAGAGCAGCGCGCTTCGTTACAGGATCATTTAGTAATCGCGAAAGCGTTACGGACATGATAGATAAACTCCAGTGGAAGACTCTGCACGGGAGACGCTCAGTAGCTCGGTACGGGCTTTTGTTGAAGTTTCGAGAACATACCTTCACCGAAGAGTCAAGCAGTATATTGCTCCCTCCTACGCATATCTCGCGAAGAGACCATGAGGATAAAATCAGAGAGATTAGAGCCCACACAGAAGCATACCGACAATCCTTCTTTCCACGAACAATACGAGACTGGAATAGAAGGGAGAACCGATAGAGGTACTCAAGGTACCCTCCGCCACACACCGTCAGGTGGCTTGCGGAGTATGGATGTAGATGTGGATGTAGATGAACTAATTGAATTCGAATATGGGTAAATTGGTGATGCTCTTATGGTGGGGGCTTCATGAAGAGAGCCGAAGTGTTTGGCGTTTCGAGAGGCACCGCACCGAAAATTTATACTGCATACAGGGAAAGCAGAAAAAACATCATTCGGTAAGTCACAACTCGGACGAAGGTGTGTACTGAGTGACTGTGATGGACTGTCATTGAAGAGGACTGTGCCGAAAAACACAACAGGACAGGTGGAAAATTCACTGCAGAACTGAATGTCGCGTATCAGCACTAAAACAACAGGAAGGGAGCCCTATAAGCCGGGAATTGCAGGGCGAGCTGGGATTCCAAAACTACTCATCAGTGATGCCGTTGTACATCACAGGAAAACATGGTGCCGAAGTCATAAACTTGGCCAGTGGAGCAATGAAGAATGTCATTTCGTCAGGTCGGTCATGTTTCACATTATTTCCACCTTCTGCCCCAAATTTACTTCCCAAGTGTGAAACATGTCTGGAATTTGGTTATGGTTTTTGCAGCCGTATCGTGGTATTCCATGGGACACGTGGTTACTCTTCAAGTTCTCAGTGCTGCCAAGGATTATGTGACTATTTTGGCTGATCTGGTCCATCTCATGGTACAATGTGTGTTCTCGAATGGTCATTCTGTGTTCTAAGACGATTGCATTCCTTTTTACGTACATCCCTTTTGTCGCAGCTGCCGTGGGCCCCACAATCACCAGATCTCAATATTATTGAGCCTTTGTGGCCTGCTTTGGAGAGAAAGGTGCAAGATCGCTACCACCTTCATCTTCGTTCCTGAGGTTGCCATTATTTTGCAGGAAGAATGGTGTAAGATCCCCTTGAAAACCGTATAGGACTTACAAGCCATACATGCCTAGAGGACTGGAATGAGATTGGAATGCCAACTGGTTTCTTGTATCTTTTAGGCATGGTAATGTGTTATGTTTGCGGCGTTTCCATTTGTCTGTCTACCCCAGTACGTACGGTATGTGTCAGAATATACAGGGTGGCTATAATTTAACCGTCGCTGCTTTAGAGGGCTCCCATAAAAAACTAATGATCGAAGCACCATGAAACTTTGTTGAAACATTTATAAGGACATAGAGATGAGAAATAGCGAATAAACCATTGAAAAAAACATATTTTAATTTCCACATGAGAGGAAAACATTTGTTTCTTGTGCACCATGTTTAAGTTCAAGGTCACAAACTTTTCTCAGTGTGACGACGATCTGCATCCAGGGTAGCCTAGTGTGCTAGAGATATCATTTGACAACTGTCCGCAGCGCTTTTCGAATGGTGGACCATGGAATGTTCAGCTGTCGCCGTATTCCCTTAATGAATCGATACTCGCGAAAAGGAGCAGTACTATTGCTCTTATCTTGATAAAACGGCTTTACGACTAAAGCCCTGCTCACCCCGTGCAGACCCATGTCGACTGTGACTGTAGCCTAATTCACTTTGATGCTTGTGTTTCAACCCTTCGTCGCCGTACCAGCAATACCGCCTAACGGCAAGTCATGACACTAACACTACTAACAATGCAAATCCTGCAGCGCACAGTCTGAACACCATTCCTATAGATTTGGGTACCCATTCGGTAAATAGTCTTCCGCCTACAGTGGCTAGTTAGTGAAAGTTTAATTATATTCACCATAATATATCTTCAATGGCCATTCTTTTCAAATATTAATCAAAACTGCGGGTCAGAAAAATTAATTCACATTATGTGCATAGTGCCAGAACAGATTTTCACAGTTAATTTAATTTGTAGTTATACCCTATAGGTGCAGTTTACAGTAACTTGGACTCTCTGTTCAACTACATATAAGAATAAACAGGATAGGACAATGCTGGAACGACATAAAGTTTGCTTCTCATTCTAGACATACTGCTGTATATTACGTTAAATTTTATTATTTGTTTGCGACTTTGATACAGCGTAAAGTTATATGTTTTACGTTCAGGTAGGACATTACTGAAGAAGTAAGATGAAATTACACTATTCTTGGTTTGGAATACACCGTGTTTATTGTTTGAAAGTATTTCAGATTGTGTAACTCTGCTACATTGGAACTCAAATTCTGGCACTTGTCAAAGCTAAAGTGAAAGTTTGAGTTAGTCTGTGAGGTGCACATGGTTCAGTATAATGGGCACTGCTCAGAAAACTCAGGTGCCCAGAGTGAAGTCTCATTCTAGCACACAGTTTGGTCAGAATGAATAAAAATAATTGAAATTTATAATTCCAGGGATAGTCGAGCAAAAAATTTCCAGCTAGGGTTAATTGTACAGATAACAATACACTGATTTCTTATTAACACAGTTCTTTCTTTATTTTTGAGAAATTATTCACTTGATACATACATTTTACATTTCACATTTAAGTATGTTTTATCTCATGACTAAATATGATATCCCAACTAGTAGAAGTTTAATTTTATTTGGAATGATATTTTCATGAAACTTAGTTGCAGTGTTGTTGAAGATACAGCACTGTGTAGCAGCCTGCACTACTACAGGATAATAATTATTCCAGAATTCAAAAGCTTTGTAGTCAATGTTCGTTCCATCACTCATGTTAAAGAAACGATCTAGAATCATCACACCAGGTTTTTCTTCAGTAAAAGCTTCCCACTTAATGTTGAGCGTATTTTGTATAGGATTAGAATTCTTTGCAAAATTTGTCCAGAGGTTCATTACTACATCAGATATTTTACGATCACCACCATACCACACTATTGAAGATGCAAGGTTGGGCCAGTATGGCATTCCCCATACGAAAGGAAGGTCAAATCTGTGTGGTACCTTAACCCACTCTTTAATTGGCACCAAACTGTGTTTTGGTTTATAATCAAATCTGTAGAAATATGTTGATCCTACTTTGCTGAGTTTTAATGCTTGTAAATATGCACCTGCCCCATAATTTCTTTCAGTCATTAAATCCATGTATCGATCTCTTAGAAGTGTTGTGTCTGAGGTTTGTGGATATGGTCTGTAAAAAAATGAAACAGACTCAATTATGTATTGGTCATTTATTACACAGGTCTCATTGTTGTTACTTTCACTTGATTCCTGCTGAACCATATCTGATAGGAATGAATAAAACCGTTCTTGAGTTAAACCCTTATCCATTTCCTCAATATCTGAATGAAGCAGTGCATCTTCCATGTTGGTGTATCCAGCCATAAAGTCAACCTGAAAAGGTTATTGTACACTTCAGTAAATCATTTGTGAGTTCATAAGTCATTATTACTAAAGTTTCTACATTTATGATGATGTGAAAAAATAGTATGATTTCTGCAATTTCAGACGTGTGTCGCTTAGTTCACTATAGCATTACTTCATCTCATAAAGTATAATGAAGTGATTTATATAACAGTGTCTCTAAGGAAATCACTGAGAGTAACATAATGACATTAGCTTCAGAGTACTGTGTGCAATAGTATCATAACAGAAGTGAAACCATTATATGACTACCAAAAATTCTCAGCAGTATCGATGTTAGAATGTATCACACAGAGCTATGTTCTGAGATGCACAACTGGTGGTATTTAAGTCATTGTATAATTGGTTATGAGATTTACATCCATACTATCGGTAGAAGATACTGATACTAAGTACTGTGGTATAAGTATGAGGCCCAGTTGAATGGTTTGATCCCAAACACATAAAAAACATATCTCACTTAAAAGTTTTTCACTTTCATCAGGATGTTGCTAATCTTCTATGCTGTTTGACCAGACTTAATCCTGTGCTTAGAGGGCACACTTGGAGGTCATCAAGATAAAAACATCCTTTTGTAAGATATCGAACGTTGCACAGGAAAATCGGACGCTAATCTAGTGAGAGTTGTTGAGGGAAGTAAACTTACACAGGAATTTGTGCCAGCCTAATGAAATTCAACAAAAACTCTATCTGCTTTAATGAACTATTTCTTTTAGTTCATTCAGAAGTTTTGTGTTGTTATTCCTTCTCTCTCTCTCTCTCTCTCTTTCTCTCTCACTCTCTGATTCTCTCCCTCTCTATCTCTGGTGTGTGTGTGTGTGTGTGTGTGTGTGTGTGTGTGTGTGTTAGAGAGAGAGAGAGAGAGAGATAGAGAGAGAGAGGAGGGGGGGGGGGGGCGAGGAGGACAGGATAACCAGTCATGAGCGTTGTGCTGGCATCACAAGTAAATGATAGCGGTAAACCCGCCTCCTGAAGACTCTGCATTTGTATTTTTCTGATGACGTCGTAATTCACCCTGAAACCCACAACTGCAAAATGAAAATGTTCGAAAGGTCAGTTATAAATTGTATAACTCCCCACGTGAAAGATCTCACTTTAAAGTGACAGGCTACCAATATTTCTGTGTTATGGAACTAACCTCTCAAATGGCCCTCGTCATATGACAGTATACGGTTTGAATATTACTGGCAGTGGATAACACTTAAGAGTGTGTGCGTTGGAGGTCTGACGTTATATTTAACATTTAGTTTTACGATTCATGTGTTTTTTGTTTCAGAATATGGCAAAAGTCTGAAATTATAATCTTTATCACGATATATGGAAATCTTGATTTTAAATTTACAATCTTTCGCGGAAATATGTAAATACCTGTTTAAATTGTCCATCTTCAAGAAGTTCCTTTGGTTCCTTTGGCAAAAAGGCTGTACTTGCATTTGCGTCTGCATCGACCACTGGCCCCCACTGAAACAAACTGGCATGTGCAGCAAGTGGTGACGTCGGCGCATTTCTTAAGCACGGCAGCAGGTCTGAATGGGAAGCAGACCGGCAGGCGAATCTCTCTGCCAGAGATTCCAGGACCTCCTGTGTTTTACTCCTCGTTACCGCCGCCGGCACTAAGGCATTTCCACTCATAGCAATTGCACGTGCGAATTTCCCAGAAGACAGTGGAGAGATTGTGTGAAGTCCTACGCTTATTCCTCCAGCACCGTGGCCAAAGATGCACACATCGCTTGCAGATCCACCAAATGCTGATATTTTTCCTTTCACCCAGTCGAGGGCTGCAACTTGATCGTGAAGACCATAATTTCCTGGTGACAGTCCGTTGCCGAGTGCCAAGAAGCCGAAGATGTTCAGACGATACGCTGCAGTTACAATTATCACCTGCCGGAAGAAATTACCTAATTAGACATGGATATAGAGTGTATAAGCAAAAAGTTTCACTCCAGTATCATTTTAAGTAAGAAAAAAGTATTACATAAAACAGGGAAGATGTGGTGGTGGTGAGCTACATTATTTCAAAAATTAAATCAAAGTGTACCTCATAAGACGTGAGGCTATTAGTTATCGGTAATATGCAGTTAATTTGTTAATTGGGAAGCGCAACAATAATAATAAGTATTTTTAAGCAGAATACCCTTAGGTTTATTAAATCTTACACACTGCTACAAAACGTTTTAGAAATAGCATCAAAGGCTGGAACTACTGTATCTTGTGTGTTTATGAACTTCCTTCAGACAACAAGCACTTTTTTTTAACATGTTCAGTTTCAGTTATATGGCAACGGCCTTGCCGCAGTGGATGCACCGGTACCCGTGAGATCACCGAAGTTAAGCGCTGTCGGGCGTGGTCGGCACTTGGATGGGTGACCATCCAGGCCGCCATGCGCTGTTGCCATTTTTCGGGGTGCACTCAGCCTCGTGATGCCAATTGAGGAGCTACTCGACCGAATAGTAGCGGTTTCGTTCAAGAATACCATCATAACGACCGGGAGAGCGGTGTGCTGAACCCACCCCCTCCTATCCGCACCCTCCACTGAGGTCCCAGTAGGCCACTCGTGGCCTATAGACGGAGTGTTGTTCTTGTGGTAGTTTCAGTTATATGGTTGGTCATAAACTGTTAGTTCTTCGTTACTGTAGCCTAAACTCCTAAAAAGTCACTTTTCTGTGACAATACATAACAGGCAATGAGATGTCAATAAGAATTTCAGATTCAGTTTTCAATATTATTGTGACTTAGGAACTAGATATTTGTATCTGCACAATGTACTTGGGAGAAAGGAAGATTAGGGATTAACGTTATGCCGACGACGAGATCATCAGAGCCGAATAACAACGGGGACTGGGGGAGGATTGGGAATGAAGTAAGTCGTCCCGTTGCAAAGGAATGACACCGACATTTGCCTTAAGCCAGGGTTTTCCAAACTGTGTTCCACAGAACTCTGGTGTTCAACGGGAAGTGAATAGGTGCTATCAACAACACGGCAGTTTTTTTGATATTTTGACGATACTAATTATTTTTAAAATTTTATTTCGAGTTCTGTGTTATTACTTACGATTTAAAACTACAGTAATCACTAAATAAAATAAAATTTTTAGTAACATTCAAAATAAACAAGGTATCCCGTCAGCGTACCAGGATTCTCAGGGTGTTCCGCCAGAGGAAAAGTTTGGGAGCCCCTGCGTTACGCGATTGGGGTAAATCACGGAAAATGTAAATCTGGATGTTCTCCATAATTAGGGTGTAGTCTCTTACCACTGAACCATCTCGCTCTGTAAGATGCCTGTAAGACTCATAAAACTGCAGTTTCGATTGTTCAGAGGTGACTACATACATATAAAGGTGAGGAGCCTGGAAGGCCTTCAGCAGTAAGAACAATAAAAGTGTCGAACACATTTTGGCTGCTTTCGGTAGCTGACATTGCGTGAATGTTTTGCGGACACGATGCGTCTAGGTCCTATAGAGGACGTGTGGGATGCCAACTAGTAAGATATGTATCCCTCACACTCACCATCAGACAACATCTATGAGTTACATGAAATGTATTCACAGTTGCGAATATGGACAACCGTGAGTTGTATAATGGAATGACGACAATGAAACTTCGTGCGGGACGGGGACTCGAAACCGGATTTCCCACTTATAGCGAGCGGTCACCTTACCATTAGGCTACCGAAGGAAGACTCACGCCCATACACAAACTTCCATATGTCGTCGACCATGTGTCTATAACATGTACTCGTACATCCATTATATATATCCCTGTACAGCGGAGTCATTTTATTTGAAAGTCGCTTTCCCAGTGTCGGCGGATAAATACGATGCAATGTTCCTTCGGACATGCATTCGTATCATTTCCTGTAACATTTTTTTTATAAAAAATAGATTCATTCTGGTTTGCTTTTTCCATGATTTCTTCTGTTTAATTGATGGCTTTCTTCTAAACTTCAGAGTTGACTTTCATAACAGAAACACTGCTGAGTGCCTCATCTGCAGGCAGCTTAATTTTTTTAATGTTTATGACAATGTTGCCATATATTTTGGTGAAGTGGTGGTTACAAGGTGACTACCCGATGACTATATGCCTAAATCGTTTTGCAAGCTTGTCGATTTCATATATTTGGAACTGTGGTTTTTGGAGAGATGTGAACTCCATAAGGTCAAACTTTTTAAATCTCTCATATACTTTGTCATTTATATGCTGAAGCCAATCATGTCCTCCTTTTGCTTTGCCACAGTAGGCATGTTGTCAACAACAGAATGGTTGGTGTCATCTGTAGTGGGTTGAAGCACTTTGGCCGCACAGACTGGCAGCGCAGTTATAGGCGCCATATCACTGATTGTGCGGTCCCTCTCGCTGGAGGTTTGAGTCCTCCCTCGGGCACGGGTGTGTGTGTTGTTCTTAGCATAAGTTAGTTTAAGTAGTGTGTTAGTCTAGAGACCGATGACGTCAGCAGTTTGGTCCCATAGGAATTCACACACATTTGAACATTTGAGGCACTTTGTTTATCCACGTTGCACACCTTCAGTGGCAAATTATCCTCCTCCCCCAACAATATATTGTTGTGCTAATTGATTTTCACACCTTACAGATACCTGTTGTTATGCTAATTGATTACGACGCATGGAGATAATTCATCTTACTGAGAAGCCCCCACTCTACCCCTCCTTCTCTTCCCCCTTCTCCTCCCTCACTGCCCACGGAAAGAGCATTGCACTGCCCTCCCCTCCACAGTTTAGTTCTGAGCCACCTTTCCCCTCCTGGAAAATCATCCAGCCCTCCCTTCACCTCTCCCATCACCATCCACAACTTCCCAACAACCAATTCCCTCCCCCGACTTGTGAACTGATGGGAAAAAGATTCAGTCTGCACTGAGCTGCTGGAGAGGAAGAATCTCACGACATGACATTCAAATTAATAACAGTTATGTTGCTGAGAATATACTGTTTATTTACAAACTTTCATTAATATATTCTCTGTTTCATCGGTTTGTGGAGGACAGGATGTCTGACCCCGCTCCCTTCATCCATCTGTGAACTGGCAGGAAAAAGGCTGGAGAGGAAGGTGTTGTCTTTCTTTCTGGCAGGAAATGTGTTCAATTGACTGGATGTTGTGTTCGACAGATAGGAAAAAATGGCTCTGAGCACTATGGGACTTAACATCTGAGGTCATCAGTCCCCTAGAACTTAGCACTACTTAACCTAACTAACCTAAGGACATCACACATATCCATGCTCGAGGCAGGATTCGAACCTGCGACCGTAGCGGTCGCGCAGTTCCAGACTGAAGCGCCTAACACCGCTCGGCCACACCGGCCGGCAACAGATAGGAGTTTAACATGTGTATTACTCGTAAGCATACAGCTGAGTATTGTGTCCATAGCTTCCTACATGAGGAATGGAAGGAGGTGATAATCGACGAGTGCAAGGGCAATATTTTTCAGCAAATAATGGTGATGCAGCAATATGGGTTGACGGTGCATTTCACAACTCATGTGATCTATTGCCTGTGCTGGAGCTGTTTGTGTTTACTGAAATGAGCAGTCAGTCCACGAAAAACATTGGCGAAATGGTCACACAACGAAACAAGATATCGCGAGAAAAACATCAATGAAACTGCCCTAATCACACAGTCCAAACAGTCGGCTGTATCTCGAAAAATGATTTGTAATGTCTTGATCGTAACGGTATATTACGAAAGAAACTACCAACTACACATACAAAAATTTTGAAGAAGGAGGAAGCACTTGTTCTTGGCGGGAAACAGTCCATTTCCTCTACCAAATCACATTAATTGTCTAACAATTTACAGGAGTCAAATATATCGCTTTAAACACTCACCGCCATTTTATGAGGTTCTTCTTTGTCATCAAGCATATTTTCAACGTCTGAGAACCATATATGCATTTTGCAAATCAAATAATTTAATTTCTCCCACAAAGAGATCATAGGACTAAACAAATCCAAGATCGTCTATGTACCGACGTTTCAGAACACAAGAACCCTCCTCCATGTGCCATCCATAGTCCATGAACCACCGAGCACAAGCTCTGACTGTCCGCTACTGGTGCTGCCGACTGGCATACTCGCTCATCCAGCCGGCTACCGGAGGGCGGCAGGTCCCTTTGATCTCACATTCCAGCGGCCACAGAAATGAGTATCCTTTGATATTCGATATTAGGGAAACCATGTATGCCCTCTCTCAAGTTGTTACTTCCAGTTGTAACACCTGCACCTGAGACCTGTACACCAAGGGGTTTCCCTCCCCCTCCCCCCTCCAGTTCCCCCCATCATCCTCTTGTCAACTGAAAAGAAAAAGGCTCAGTCTGTTCTAACCTACTGCAGAGAAAGGATGCACGGTATTTATTTAAATTATTTTTTTTCAGGGTGTTATTTTGCTGGATTATCCTACAGTGCACCCACAGTCGACTACCCTCCCTCCCTCTCCCAATTTCAGCCGCCCCAGTCATCCCATGTGTGAGAGTACATGTTCACCTTGCTGTGTGCCCTAGTCCACAATACCATTCGAAATTGGAAAGAAAGTGTTACACAGCCGCTCCCAGGCCTACAGCTGTGGCGGTTCTCGGTCATGTATGTGCTTGCACGACAAAGACTCACAATGTGCCGAGTAATTATTGACGGTAATGATCTCTGGAAGCCTTACACAACACATGCCGGTCCTTCCACTGTTTGCTCCAGGGGGCTGACCTTGATGTATAGGGTTCCAAAATGGCTCTGAACACTATGGGACTTACCATCTGAGGTCATCAGTCCCCTAGAACTTAGAACTACTTAAACCTAACTAACCTAAGGACATCACACACATCCATGCCCGAGGCAGGATTCGAAGCTGCGACCGTAGCAGTCGCGCGGTTCGAAACTGACGCGCCTAGAACCGCTCGGCCACTGCGGCCGGCCGTATAGGGTTCAACTGAGCTAGTTCACACAGGGCGTTCTAAATTGGTGGGCATGCAGCATTGTGCCTTCATCAACAGGTACCGGTTTGTGGGTAGATGAAGTGGTAACTTCATTTATTTTAGAGGGTATTATCCTACAGCGCCTGCCTCCAGCGTCGGACACACATTTACGCAGCAGGTCTCTCTTCAACACACTATGGCGAAAAACTATAAGGTGATAAAATAAGAACTTCATACACCAAAGGAAACATCGATTCTATGTAAGAAATGCAAAACGTGGTGTTGCTGTATGCCCTACACCACACTACCACTCGTCAAACACACGGCTTTCGAGGGTGTATCCTAAAGCTGTCTCCACTTACCAGCGCCTCCAACAACCCCCGCCCCACCTCCATCATACATGAATTAACCCAACATACATCTCTTGTACATGTCTACCATGTGTAAGATCGATAACATATCAAAAACTTCCACTATTTTATCGTGAAAGTTACAGAAAGTACTTGCTATTTAGGAACATCAAACTGAGGAATAGTAATAACTCTTTTGGGTCAAACACTAAGCTCCAAAAGCTCTAATTTATAAGCTATTGTGTGATGGAAACTTTCAGTCGAACAGTCGCATCTTAAGTCAACCTAACTCTTATAAGTGACCAGCTATCAAAAAGCACAATCTCTATGATAACAAAGCACGAGAACAAATACACCCGATTTCTCTCAGTTTGATGGACAAATTGATATAGTTTGAGAGCGATCCTCATCTTCAGAATTAGTATCTGTGGAAGTCTTGTAAAAAAATTGTCATGCAAGTGGGTGTTTCATGCATGTCAGATACATGAAATGTCAATACAGAACAGTGTCTTTTATGCTTATCAGAAAAAAAAACAAAGCCATTTTTACATTCGACAGCGAGCTACAATGTGCATCGAGCTCTCTCTTCATTATTTCGTAACCTCCAACGAAGTAAAAATTCGAAATGTATTAGCTGCAGTCTGTCCTCTATTTCGAACCCCCTTCGTTAAACCTATACGCTGAAGATCCTGAGGAAAACACTTTACGGTCTCCCTCTGTACGCATCGTGTAACAGATCCTCAGTGTTTGGCCAGCCCTCCTGCCAGTAGTATCTCCGAATTAATTTGGAACTGACCAGAAGGAGGAGGGACCTACATACGCTACATGCGACACCTCGTGATGGAACAGAGCGAGCCGAGTTCAGCAAAATCAATACATTCCGATATTTTGATTTCAGAAAGAGCATAACACATGTTCTAAACTTGCACACCGACCAACGCTAGTGATATAGACTGGTATTCTCATTCCAATACTATGACTACCATTCTGCGAAGACTGTTCTGTACCAATCATACACATGGCACCCATCTATGTATTCTTTATCTCTCTATATGAGTGCATTCTGAAGAGGTAAGCACTCCTTTTTGCTGCATACCAATTTGCTGAAACATTTGAGGGTGTTATGGTGATATAAGAGATAGTTAAGAAGAAGAAGAAACTATGGTTTCAGCATGATGTAGCTCCAGACGGTAGGAGTTTCAAATATTTTACGTTCATCACTTCCGCTATCTATTCTGGAGTATTGTTCTAGTGTTTGGAGTTTATACCAAGAGTGTTTTGGAATGAGAGAAATGATTGTAGTACGAAAAAAAAGAGTCCTAAGGCTACACAGTACTGCATTAAACACACTATAGGGTTTATGCCGAGTGGTTTTCCGACATATTAGTCGTGTGGAAAGCAACGCTCTAAATATTCCAATGCAGGAAACATATTTCCGACACCTGATATGTATTCACCCTACAAGTTCTGTATCCCACTAACTATGGTGAGATACTTTAAGATGATAAAACTACTATCTTTTACACCACAAACATAGATTCTTTGTGATACGTGCACTATATACCTTTCCAGAGATCTATAGCGCCCACTGTTCATGTCCGATTGCAGTTCGAAATTATGCTATGCAAGCATCAATGCTGTGAAATGATCGTCAGCAATGGAAAGCACACGAAACAACGACAAAAAAAAAATGGTTGAAATGGCTCTGAGCACTATGGGACTCAACATCTTAGGTCATAAGTCCCCTAGAACTTAGAACTACGTAAACCTAACTAACCTAAGGACATCACACACACCCATGCCCGAGGCAAGATTCGAACCTGCGACCGTAGCAGCCCCGCGGTTCCGGACTGCAGCGCCAGAACCGCACGGCCACCGCGGCCGGCAAACAACATCTTATGAGGAAACAGCAGCAGTGTATGATATGCGAAATTACACACCATGCTACACCAACGCCATGAGCAGACACAGTCTCTTCCACACTCACAACAACTGTCAAGAAAATGTGTACACAGAGTTTGCAGTACCTCATAAACCCCGTCACTGACTTAGAATCACTGGAGTTATGAAACTGAAGACTCGATTTATGGACAGAACACTTTCTAAATAGATCTGTTCTGTAGCTGTCATTGTTGAACGTCGGACACCGCAAAGATCGTGGAAACACTTTTTTTAGGTCAAAAGCACTGTAGGAGGCCGACCGACCGGTTTGGGGAGCCTCAGCTGCGGCCTGCGGCGTAATCCACAAATGTCCATTCATTCCGCTCGCGCTCAAGACCACCGGCTGCAATATGCAACGCCATACCGCAAGCGAAGCCGACGAGTCTGTCAGTTTACCTCGCTGTGTCGGCTCTTCTTTCTCTCTATCATCATACTTAATGCAAGTATTGATAACCATCCATCGCACGTCAGACTTTAAAGAATTTTTAAGACCTCCTACATTCATTACTATTCCAAATTCGCATATGATGTTTGATGCTATCAATACGTCTCATGATCGCAGTGGCCGATTATAGCCGCGAGTCCAAACAAAAACTTGATGAACAGTATTACATTTCTTATTGGCCAACCAGCTGTGAGACGCACCCATTCTCTTAATAATTATGTCCCCTCAGCGTAGGAGTTAAGTGTCTCACCAACTCAGTAACACAACTGTGCCGCCTCTAACGTCATGAAATGATCTGCAGGACAACATGGAACAAGTGTCAGTACAGTTGTATGTGAGTAGTTGAATTTAAACGTTCAACCTATGCGAATATAAACCATTACCATTAAAACTACACACAAAACCTATGCAATTAATAGTCATCTAACCTTACACAAGGTGTAGTGGCATTATCCACAAAGACCCGTCTGGGTCTAACCGCGTTGGCATACGTGTGGTTCCACTACACTTCGGAGCGACATCTAGATGCTAGGAGGCAGTAAAAACAAGTACCAATACGATCCATATAACGCTAGTTGAAACCACTCGATTACTACTCTGTTACAAGCCACAGGAGCCCTCAAGTCCGTTACACTAAAACACTCAGCAAATGTCACTGAACAGCCTCCAAAATTTTGTCGCTGGAGTTCTGGTTCACCGTGTATACATCAAGGTTTACCGAACAAACCGCATTTCAGCAATGAGATGGACACGGCGCAGCACTACATTATGCAGTCTAGTGAGAATAAGTAGCACAAGCACCAAGGAGTGGCGGATATTATCTTAATACTACAGTATTCCTTCGTCTGAGCACTTTATAAATTCGATGAGATATGTATCCAATCCATCAAATCTTCCATATTTTACAAAGACAAAGAATAACTCAAGTTATCCAGAATCACTCTCTCGGTCTTGCTACTGACTTTCAGTCAGAATGATGATCAACTCATTCAGTCTTAAACTCCACAGTGGGCTGTTCTGTTGCTAGCTGCACAACATATAATCCATCACAGTTAGGTAAATATTGTCATTCTTTTTTTAAGCAGTCCCAGGTGGAGCTTTATAAACAGACTTTTCATGTGTATTATAATGTAGCAAACATACTCGAATCTGTCATTTATGGTAAGTACTCCAACGTATAACAACCTACAAGTGCCAATAACAGGTCTCTTACATCCTCTAGCTCCACCTAGGCTTCTCCGTACACAATGTTTTAAAGCAATATGTGAGCTTTGCCTGTAAATCTGCAATAGCTTCTTTTTCCAATTGCCGATTTATACTCATCTTTTGTGGCAGTTTTTTCACTAAATACCAACGTTTTTGTTTCTAGATTTTGACCTTATCCATTTGTTGTTTTCTTTTGCGTGCACTTAAAGGGAGGACAATTTGTTTAATGGGGAATGGGTTAAGTCTGCTCGACAGAGTGGTTCTTATTCTTAAGACGGCGGTATAATATTGTTTGTGGGTACCAGTCCTAATTTGGCGATATCTATATTAGATGGCATCGTGGAGAAAAACGTCCTAGAATGACAAAATATGTTTCTCCTGCTTTAATGCAACACTTACATCGTCTTTGTTAGCCACTGTTAAGAATTTCTACGTACTTTACAGGTAAAGGCAAAAAATTGCATGCATGCAGAACAAAGTTAATAAGCTCTTATGACACAGGTGATGATTTGACTGCTTGCACAGATAGCATTCCTTGTAACCACCACATCTAAAAGTGATAGTTGCTGGTCCTTTTCTACTTCCATAGTACATTTTTATGCAGGTATCGCAGAAGGTGACCGAGCTGTTGCACATTAAGAAAGTATTACCTACAAAGCAACTAGAACGAAGTCAGTTTCCAAGTAGGAGAACTGATGTTCTACCTATTAGGAAACTCGTGGATTTTTTAAATCTTTTAAGTCGGAAATATATATATCATCACCCACATATTCCGTGTCGATTGTGCTTAGTATTAGGAGTGCTGGTTTTGACGAAGCCTGCCCTGCTCCACTACTAAACTTAGCGGTGGAAAACGCGTATTTTCGATTGAGAGATCGGCTGGGGAGATATCAAAGCAATTTGGCTACATTATAGATCAGAGGTGGGTGGGTGCAAGACCTGAATACAAGTGTCCATCAGCTCTTTTTTTTTCATTTACTGTATACGGCACAGGATCTGACTGGCTGGGGGGCTTGGTCTACTGGCTTCGTTTTCGGGTTTTTCGCTGACAAGGCGATAAAATAGTGGAAGTTTTTGATGTGTTATCGATCTTACACATGGTAGACATGTGCAAGAGATGTGTGCTGGGTTAATACGTGTATGATGGAGGTGGGTCGGGGGCGGTTGGAGGCGCTAGTGTGTGGAGACAGCTTTAGGAAACACCCTCAAAAGCAGTGTGTTTGACGAGTGGTAGTGTGGTGAGGGGCATACAACAACACCACGTTTTGCATGTCTTACAAAGAATCGATGTTTTCTATGGTGTATGAGGTTCTTATTTTATCACCGAGCGAGGTGGCGCAGTGGTTAGCAAACTGGAATCGCATTCGAGAGGACGGCGGTTCAATCCTGCTTCCGGACATCGTGATTTAGGTTTTCCGTGATTTCCCTGAATCGCACCAGGCAAATGGTTCAAATGGCTCTGAGCGCTATGGGACTTAACAGCGGAGGTCATCAGTCCCCTAGAACTTAGAACGACTTAAACCTAACTACCCTAAGGACATCACACACATCCATCCCCGAGGCCGGATTCTAAACTGCAGCTGTAGTGGTCGCACGGTTCCAGACTGAAGCGCCTAGAACCGCTCGGCCACTTCAGCCGGCTCCAGGCAAATGCCGCGATGGTTCCTTTGGAAGGGTACGGCCGATGTCCTTCCCTAATCCGATGAGACCGATGAACTCGCTATTTGGACTCTTCTCCAAAACAACCCAACCCAACCCTCTTATTTTATCACCTTATAGTTTTTCGCTATAGTGTGTTGGAGAGAGACCTGGTGGGTAAATGTATGTCCGACGCTGGAGACAGGCGCTGTAGGATAACACCCTCTAAAATAAATAAAGTCACCACTTCACCTACCCACAGACCGGTACCAGTTGCACAATGCTGCATGCCCACAAATTTAGAACGCCCTCTGTGAACTAGCTCAGGTGAACCTTATACACCAAGGTGAGCCCCCTGGGGCAAACAGTGGAAGGACCGGCATGTGTTGTGTAAGGCTTCCATAGATAATTACCGTCAATAATAACTCGGCACATTGTAAGTCTGTCTTTGTCGTGCAAGCACATACCTGTCCGAGAACCGCCACAGCTATAGGCTTGGGAGCGGCCGTAGACCACTATTCCTCCAATTTTGAATGTTATAGTGGACTAGGGCACACATCAAGGTGGACATATACTCTCACACGTGAGATCGGAAAAGTGGGAGGACAGGGGCGGCAGAAAGTGGGAGTGGGAGGGAGGATGGTGGACTGTAGGATAATGCAGCACAATAACACCCTGAAAAATAAATAACTTAAATAAATACCGTACATCCTTTCTCTGCAGCAGGTTAGAACAGACTGAGCCTTTCCCCCGTTAGTTGAGAAATGTTGCATTGAGGGAACTGGGGAAGGGGAGTGGTGGGGGAAACACCTTGGCTTACAGGTCTCAGGTGCAGGTGTTAGAACAAGAAGTAGCACCTTGAGAGAAAGCAGATGTGGTTTCCAGAGTATCGAATCAAAAGACACTGATTTCCAGTCTGTAGTCGGTGGAATGTGAGATCAAAGGTAGCCGCCACCCTGCAGCTGCTGGTTGACCGGGCGGCAGCGCTTGCGGCGCCCTCTGGGCGGTTGAATGCTGAACTAACCAGCATGCCAGAAGCGGCCAGTCAGCGCTTTTGCTCGGCGGTGCATGGGTTATGACCACCACATTGAGGAGTGTTCCTGTGTTCTCAAACGTCGATATGTAGAAGATCTTGGATGTATTTAGCGCTATGATCTCTTTGTGGCACAAATTTGATTACTTGATTTGCAAAACGTATATATGATTCTCAAACGTTGAAAATATGCTTTATTAGAAAGAAGAATCATCGTAAGATGGTGGTGAGTGTTTTAAGCGATCTATATGACTCCTGTAAATTGTTAAATAATTAATTTGATTGGGTAGTGAAAATTGACTATTTCATGCCAAGAACATGCTCTTTCTTCTTCTTCAGAATTTTAGTATATGTATTTCGAAGTTTTTGTCGTAACATTTCATTTTGATCAAGCCATTTACAAAGAGTTTTTCGAGGTATATGCGACATTCTGGACTGTGTGATTAGGGCAGCTTCATTGATGGTTTCCTCGCGATGTCTTATTTTGTTGTGTGACCATTTCACCGATGTTTTCCGTGGACCGACTGGCCATATCAATAAACGCAAACAGCTCTAGCACAGGCAGTAGACCCTATGAGTTGCAGAATGCATCGTCAACCCATATTGCTGCATCACCATTATTGCTGAAAAGGATTGCCCCAGCATTTGTCGATTATCACCTCCTTCCATTCCTCATGTATGAAGCTATTGACACAATCCTCAGCTGTATGCTTACGAGTAACACACGTATTAAACTCCTATCTGCCCAACACAACATCCAGTCAATAGAGCACATTTCCTGCCAAAAATAAAGACAGCACCTTCCTCTCCAGCCTTTTTCCTGCAAATTCACGGATGGGGAAAGGGGTGGGGGCAGACATTATGTCCTCCACAAACCGATGAAACAGAGAATATATTAATGGAAGTTTATAAATAAACAGTATATTCTCAGCAACGTAATTGTTATTGATTTGAATGTCATGTCATGAGATTCTTTCTCTCCAGCAGGTCAGCACAGACTGAGTCTTTTTCCCGCCAATTCAGAAGTGGTGGGAATGGAAGGGAAGTGGGGGAGAGGAGGCTGGTGGTGGGAAAGGTGGGAAATTTTCCAGGAGGGAGAAAGGTAGCTCAGAATTAAACTGTGGAGGTAATGGGGTGACAATCCCTTTTCCCATGTGAGTGGGGGAGGATGAGGATGAGGAGGTGGAGGAGGAGGAGGAGGAGAAGGAGGAGGAGGGGCAGGGGAAGCACTGGGGGGTTTCTCAGAAGGATACATTATCCTCAGGGATAATAAATCAATTAGCATAACAACAGGTATCCCCAAGGGGTCATAAATCAATTAGCATAACGATAGGTTGAGGGGGAGGGGGATAATTTTTCCCTGAAAGTATATTTGCCCACACAAACAAAATGCACTAGTACTCCCTTATTCCGCTTCTAGCATTATGAGGGATAATTATTTTTGGCAGTGTAGCAACATACCATGGAAACCATTTCTCTTACATGACTTCATACAGCAATCCCCCTGCCAAGATAGCAATGTTGACATTTCTAATGAATAACATTTGCCGCGTGGGATTAGCCGAGCGGTCTAGGGCGCTGCAGTCATGGATTGTGCGGCTGGTCCCGGCGGAGGTTCGAGTCCTCCCTCGGGCATGGGTGTGTGTGTTTGTCCTTAGGATAATTTAGATTAAGTAGTGTGTAAGCTTAGGGACTGATGACCTTAGCAGTTAAGTCGCATAAGATTTCGAAAAAAAAAAAAAATTTGGTGGACTGGCTGCTGACAGTGTTCAGCATCGCACAACACACAACAAACACTAGCAATAACAGATAAAATATTAACCCCAGAACTGTAAGGAATGAAAAGAAGCAAATTCTCAGTGCACAATGAACCATCGCAAGCTGCCTGAAAGTGCAGCATACCATCAGCTGGGAATGTTGCAGTGATGTAAGTGAAGGCCTGTCACCTGCCGCTGTAGCTCTTGTGGGATTTGGCTGAATGTGTGCCATGCCTCCCTCACTACTTCCTTCATAGCTGTCAATCCTAAAATAATTCTGAACAGACTATATGTAGCCATCTGTAATTGAATCGCTTGCAGGTGCACTTGTCGGCAATGCAGGATGAGTTTAGGCAACGCAATGCTTCTTCTCTTTAATTCTTGTTCTAATAATTTAGTAACAGAATTTGATAAACTTATCATACCAGGGACGTTAGTAAATCATGTGTAGGTAACATTTGCCTACTGGTATTCTCTATTAATTTTTCTGGGTGCAGTATGTACGGCAGAGTAGTATTCGGCGAAACATGGCATACAGGGAAAAAATCCATTTCAGCCGTTTCTAGTAATTTTTCTTCATGTTGGTGTCCATATATCTTGACCTTGGGCAGAGACATCTTTGTCTGTAATGGTGGACAGTTTGGTGAACTGTATTATTCTTAATGCGTTATTCTATTTTTTTGACGGTCAGAAATCATTATTAAAAAAAATTCTCTTTTTACACACACTGTTTCCTGTATGTAGACTGAATGACCACGCCAGCCGCTCACTTACTGCTCAACTAAAACATCCAAGAACGCTAGATGACCATACCTCTCCAACTAAGCCGGCCGGTGTGGCCGAGCGGTTCTAGGCGCTTCAGTCTGGAACCGCGCTGCTGCTACGATCTCAAGTTCGAATCCTGCCTCGGGGATGGATGTGTGTGATGTCCTACTATTCAGTAGTTCTAAGTTCTACGTGACTGATGACCTCAGATGTTAGTCCCATAGTGCTCAGAGCCATTTGAACCATTTCTCCAACTAAATAGTAAATTTATCGTTTGGTTGGGCACCACTCATGTGGTCGATTGAATTGATGAAGTGCACTTTCACTGTGAGGCCATATCAGGAATATGTCATCAATATACTGTAGGAATCAAGACGGGTACAACGTCACAGAAATCAATGCTTGCTCCTCGGGTGTTCCGTGTATAAATCTGAATAAACTACTCGAGCTTTTGATGGCTGTCAGCACCACCATTATTGGGAGTAAGAACCGTCGATCGCTTGGGCTGGCACAGTGTTCCACTTATATAAGCGAGATTGTAGAGCCTGGAACCCTCCGGGAGAGGGATGAAGTGATGCATGCAGTGAAGGCGAGTTGAGCAGCTCACAGCAACTCTTGATTTGTTGCATGAGCGATGACATCAGGTGGGGCGAGGGGCGAGTGCTGCCACCCTACGAGCGTCACGCACCTGTCTTTGCTTTTGTTCGATATCCAGAGCTCTTCCCAACATGCCTTGCTAAATGTGTACCGCTGTTCGCTACTAAAACTGTTACTATTTATTCTATATTCGGCCACAACCTTTTATCCCAATGTGAGGATGCACGAGCTAAGTCTTCAACTTTTCAAATTGTATTTTATGTCCGTTTTCCAGGCGGTGTTCAGCTATAGTCGACTTCTCAAGCTCCCTTTGTATAATAAGTCGCTTGTTCGCAGTACAATTCTCAGTAACAATGCTAACAGTTTGACCTATATAGATGCTGCCGCATTTGCAGAAGATGCTGCTGTGCACACCAGGTACTCAAATAATTATATCTTTAACTGGGCATAACATATCTCACGTCTTGGAGAGGGGAGCTGGAACACTGCTCTCAGTCCACGACTCAGCAGCACTCTGCTGCTCGCTGCTCCACAGAAACTCAGAAATGTAGCCAGCTTGGCCTCTTATGACGATTCACAAGGCGTTCTTCGTTGATGGCACTTTCAGCGTTTGCAGTGTCTCCCATGATCTAATCCTTCTCTCTGAACATGCGTCTCAAATGCTGCAATTGAAACTGTAGGTGATTGTCTTCAGAAATAATCTATGCCCTGTGAACTTAGGTGCTCAGGACCGCTTTCCTGTGTATGGGGTGGCTGAAACTATTAACGTTCAAGTGCTGGTCAGCGCGCATTGGTTTCCTGTACAGTGAATGAACATACCAGCTGCCTGCCTACTGCTCAATTAAAACATCCAAGAACGTTATATGACCATCCCTCTACAACTCAATACTAAAATTTAATGTTCGATTGGACAGTACTCACGTAATCGATGAACTGCTGCAGTGCACTTCCACTGTGAGGCCATATATGGAAGGTGTCATCAGTGCACTGTAGAAAGCAAGATGGATACAACCTCACAGAATTCAAAGCCTGGTCCTCAAGTGCTCCATTTATAAATTCGGGACAGACAGAGACAGTGGAGATCCCATCGCTGTTCCATCTGTCATCTTATAATATTCGCCACAGTACAAGAAGTACGTTGTCATTAAGGACGTGACGGAACAGTTTGACGGTCCCCAGCGGAAACCGTTGGGTCTAATTTCCATCGGGTCTTACACCGATACTCTTGTAAAAAGTGACACCATATCTAAACTAATCATGATTTCGTTGTGACCTATCTTCATTTGCTTGAGTATCTCAACAGAAGCTTGCGCATTAACAATGTGGTGTTCATGGTGTCCTAGTTTGAGTGCTAATAGCCTTGATAGCTGTATGCCATTCTGTAAGTGGGCGAACTGATTGGATTCACAGTGGTCTAAGAGGGATGCTTTCGTTGTGTCTTTTCGGCAATCCATTAAAGCCCGGGAGGTCTGAAGGCGCTCGGCGTAAATATTTTTTCACCATACCGTCTGGCATTCCAGTCTTTCAGAAACTTCTCTCTCTTTCTGACGATGGCCTGAGTTGGACTGTGACGAAGCTAGGTGCTACATTTATCAGGCAGTGTGTGATACATACTGGAAGCTTAGTCATGGTCCAAGACAGGTGAGCTTCAGGAAGACAGGTAAGATATTCCAATAGCCTTGTATGAAAGATGACGTTGTGAAGAAGTTAATGCCATGTGCTGCCACACCGCCCAGGCTTTATGGATTACTTGCTTGATAATTGTAGGCAGGAACAGGAGTTTCAAATGCGGTGCCAGCACCTCACACAACCATACATCATCAGTCCTGTGGTGGACCAGAACTACTGAGAACAACCCAACTTGCCTTCCACATGTCCATCACTTTGTCGCAGTCTGGAAGTTTCCAGATGCTACAGGCACACCTATATAAATGAAGCACTGTGCCAGTCCCAGCAGCATGTACCTTTTTACTCTCATGATAGTGGCACAGACAGCTGTGGAAAGTTTGAATGTTTTATTCAAAGTGATGTGGCTTGTAAAGTTAGAATATTTTATTCAGGTATGCCACTGCAAAATAAATTACAATTAATATCTATTTGTAAGAATAATATTTTCCATAAAATACACCTATGAAACTACAAATTACGATTAATATCTATTTGTAAGAATAATATTTTCCATAAAATACACCTATGAAACTCTTGTATGCAGTACACCGCAGTGACAGAGTAGTTCCAGTTCTACCTCAAAGAGCGCCTTGTTAAAAAAAAAAAAAAAAGACTGCCGCTTAGCCTAGCCTCCTTATGTAAACAAACAACAGTCCAGTAAGCCTGTACAGTATTTATTTAAGCTAATTTATGACTTTAAAGTAAACAAACTGCACACTTGTTTATGCAATTCTAATTTATGACAAGGTACTTTGGCCTTATCTTAATTACCATAATTTATGACCCACCTTCAAGATCCCCCACTTCTCCAGTCGAACTGGAAGACGTATAAATGGCAGGAAGCTACAATATTGGCAGGATTTGATCCCACCACCAGTCCAAGCTGTGGCTTACCCCCATGACTCACCTGAGTATGGTATCCATCATCACGAAATGGAATTGTCATTTGTGCTCTGTATATTGGCCAATCACCATGAAGTGTCAGCAGCAGCAATAGAGGTCGGTAGAAGAAGACTCTCACATTTGAATGTAAATATTATTAATACATCCATCTCTCACATTTCTCTTTATTATTAATTATATGTGTTTCCATTCATTATTTATTCCGCAGCACAAGGAGCTCCTGATGATGCAATGAAGCAACAACTGTCTGCACCATCACAGCAGCAACACACAATTGGTCTACCTGATTTGTTGGCTCAGAAAACACAGCTACTGTTTCCGGATGTGGAATTTCCATTGTCTACCTCACTACAGTGTTGAACTGATGGATTACCTGGCGTTGAATTTCTACCATCTGTACCACAGTAGCAGCAGTGGCACACAGACAATATATAGATTAGATTAGATTAGATTAGTTTTTCGTTCCATAGATCCATGCTGAGGAGATCCTCGTGGATGTGGAACATGTCAACTTTTTTTTTTACCTGAAATAACAATACTAATAGTATGAATATATGCAATACATCATTTGTTTCTATTAAAAAATTCGTCTATGGAGTAGAAGGAGTTGGCCACTAGTAAGTCTTTCAGGCTCCTTTTAAATTAATCTTTATTTGTAACTAAATTTTTTATGTTTGCTGGCAAATTATTGAAGATGAGTGTTCCTGAGTAGTGGACCGCTTTTTGAACTAAAGTAAGTGCTTTTAAGTCTTTGTGCAGATCATTTTTGTTCCTGGTATTGTATGTATGAACTGAGCTGTTTGTTGGAAAAAGAGATATATTATTTAGGACAAATTTCATTAATGAGTAAATATACTGAGAGGCAGTAGTTAGTATACCCAGTTCTTTGAAGAGGTTTCTACATGACGACCGTGAATTTACTCCACAAATAATACGTATTACACGCTTTTGGACTTTGAAAACTTTTGTTTGACTTGAAGAGTTACCCCAAAATATTATACCATATGACATTATGGAATGAAAGTAGGCAAAGTATGCAAGCTTTTTCATTTTTATGTCACCTTTGTCTGCTAACACTCGAATTGCAAATACAGATTTGTTAAGGCGTTTCTGCAGTTCTGTGGTGTGCTCCTCCAAACTGAATTTATTATCAAGTTGTAATCCCAGGAATTTAAGACTGTCAACTTCTTCTATCTGCTCTTCTTCATACTTTATGCATATGCTGGGTGGAAACCTCTTACAGGTTCTGAATTGCATGTAGTGAGTCTTTTCAAAGTTTAATGTCAATGAGTTGGCTTTAAACCATTTATTAATATCCATGAAAATATCATTAGCAGATCTTTCTAGAACTACACTCGACATACTATTTATTGTAATACTTGTGTCATCTGCAAACAAAACGAACTCTGCTTCTGGCAGTGTAACTGATGAGAGATCATTAATGTACACAAGAAAAAGCAATGGCCCTAAGATGGATCCTTGTGGGACACCACATGTAATTTCTTCCCATTCTGATGATGACTGATGACTTACTTCACTAGTCCCTTGTACTGACACCCTTTGTTTCCTGTTGGCTAGGTATGACCTGAACCATTTTGTAGCACTGCCCATCACACCATAGAATTCTAATTTATTTAAAAGGATGTTGTGGTTCACACAATCAAGTGCCTTTGACAAATCACAGAAAATACCTGCTGCTTGTAATTTGTTATTTAATGAATTAAGTACATTTTCACTGTAGGTGTAAATAGCCTTCTCGATATCAGAACCCTTCAGAAATCCAAACTGTGTTCTTGATAATATGTTGTTTGTGGTCAGATGGTTGAGAAGCTGCCTGTACATTACTTTTTCTAAAATTTTTGAGAATGCTGGCAAAAGTGAAATCGGTCTGTAGTTTGATGGTATCTCTTTATCCCCTTTCTTGAATAGAAGCTTAACATCTGCATATTTTAGCCAGTCAGGAAATGTCCCAGTTATAATTGTCTGGTTACACAAGTAACTTAGAACTGTACTAAACTCACAAGAACATGCCTTAATTAACTTTGTTGATATTTCATCGTAACCACTAGAATGCTTTGTTTTCAAAGATTTTATTATGGAAGTTATTTCTTTTGGTGAAGTGAGTGACATATTCATGTAACTGAAGCTATTTGTAAAGTCTAGTTTCAGATATTCAATGGCATTATTTACTGATCCTGACAATCGGCAACAGGACAGACAAGAACTCTTCTTCCCACACTCTGAGTTCCCACTATTACAATCGTCACCACCACTGATTGGGCTGTTACTGTAGCATTACTTGTCTATTAAAGTGAAGTCTGTAATATGCAATCTAAATGTGGGTGCGAGTAAACATGTGGTTGTGGGTATGTAGTCTAATGATGAGTTCAGTGTAGAGGTAACAAAATGAAGTGACACTTAGTTATTGGAAGATACGACCACTCCTTGACAGACTAAGAAATGCATTTCGAAATCATCCGCGACCAACTCATGCCTGTACACAGGGTGTTACAAAAAGGTACGGCCAAACTTTCAGGAAACATTCCTCACACACAAAGAAAGAAAATATGTTAAGTGAACATGCGTCCGGAAACGCTTACTTTCCATGTTAGAGCTCATTTTATTACTTCTCTTCAAATCACATTAATCATGGAATGTAAACACACAGCAACAGAACGTACCAGTGTGACTTCAAACACTTTGTTACAGGATATGTTCAAAATGTCCTCCGTTAGCGAGGATACATGCATCCTCCCTCCGTCGCATGGAATCCCTGATGCGCTGATGCAGCCCTGGAGAATGGCGTATTGTATCACAGCCGTCCACAATACGAGCACGAAGAGTCTCTACATTTGGTACCGGGGTTGCGTAGACAAGAGCTTTCAAATGCCCCCATAAATGAAAGTCAAGAGGGTTGAGGTCAAGAGAGCGTGGAGGCCATGGAATTGGTCCGCTTCTACCAATCCATCGGTCACCGAATCTGTTGTTGAGAAGCGTACGAACACTTCGACTGAAATGTGCAGGAGCTCCATCGGCACATGTTGTGTCGTACTTGTAAAGGCACATGTTCTAGCAGCACAGGTAGAGTATCCCGTATGAAATCATGATAACGTGCTCCATTGAACGTAGGTGGAAGAACATGGGCCCAATCAAGACATCACCAACAATGCCTGCCCAAACGTTCACAGAAAATCTGTGTTGATGACGTGATTGCACAATTACGTGCGGATTCTCGTCAGCCCACACATGTTGACTGTGAAAATTTACAATTTGATCACGTTGGAATGAAGCCTCATCCGTAAAGAGAACATTTGCACTGAAACGAAGATTGACACATTGTTGGATGAACCATTCACAGAAGTGTACCTGTGGAGGCCAATCAGCTGCTGATAGTGCCTGCACACGCTGTACATGGTACGGAAACAACTGATTATCCCGTAGCGCTCTCAATACAGTGACGTGGTAAACGTTCCCTTGTATTGCAGCAACTTCTCTGACGCTGACATTAGGGTTATCGTCAACTGCACGAAGAATTGCCTCGTCCATTGCTGGTGTCCGCGTCGTTCTAGGTCTTCCCCAGTCGCGAGTCATAGACTGGAATGTTCCGTGCTCCCTAAGACGCCGATCAATTGCTTCGAACGTCTTCCTGTCGGGACACCTTCGTTCTGGAAATCTGTCTCGATACAAACGTACCGCGCCACGGCTATTGCCCCGTGCTAATCCATGCATCAAATGGGCATCTGCCAACTCCGCATTTGTAAATATTGAACTGACTGCAAAACCACGTTCGTGATGAACACTAACCTGTTGATGCTATGCACTGATGTGTTTGGTGCTAGTACTGTAGAGCAATGAGTCGCATGTCAACAGAAGCACCGAAATCAACATTACCTTCCTTCAATTGGGCCAACTGGCGGTGAATCGAGGAAGTACAGTACATACTAACGAAACTAAACTGAGCTCTAACATGGAAATTAAGCGTTTCCGGACACATGTCCACGTAACATCTTTTCTTTATTTGTGTGTGAGGAATGTTTCCTGAAAGTTTGGCCGTACCTTTTTGTAACACCCTGTAGATGAGCAGATGATACCGTTTAGAGGTCAAGTAAGAATAAGACAGTATGTTAGGGGTAAACCTCTCCCAGTTGGCTGAAGAACTTTGTGCTAGCTGCATCCAGCGGTATACAACATGACGTTTTGCTATACCAAGGAAAGGGTAAAGATATCACGTCTGGAAAAATTCCAGCGCCTGACAACCTTGATATTGGAGGGCGTGTCATTCTAAAGCTTTCATATTCCTTGCCACCTGGGTCACCAATATACACTGATAGATACTTTACATCTGTCCCATTACTAGACAGTCTCCTAACTCATGGGCCAATCTCAGCAACTGGGACTACCATGGTGAATCGTCTTCCAAAGGCTACAAATTTCAAGAGAGATTTAGATTTGAAAAGGGAGGGCAGAGGTTCTTTTGATCAGGTTGTAAGGAGTGATGAAAAAATAGCTGCAATCAAATGGTTTGACAATAAACCTGTTTACGTTGCATCTTCTGCTTTTGGTGTTCATCCCACTGTCCAAATCCAACGTTTGTCAAAGAAAGATAATGTTTATGTCCAAATTCCTAGGCCAAGTGCAGTTACCATATATAACAAATATGTGGATGGTGCGGTTCTCTTGGTTAGTGTAGTGGAAAATACCCAATGAGAAGCAGAGCTAACAAAAGCACAGTACCCATGATCCGCCACTTCATAGATTTTGCTGTTGCAGCAGCTTGATTAGAATATATGCAAGCAACGCAAAGTAATAAATTTATTAGAGAAGACATCATGCAATATCAAACTTTCAAACTTGATGTTGCACAAAAACCTATTTTCTGTGGTGTGCCAGAAAAAGAGCAAAGATCAGACTCGAGCAATGATGATGATGAAGGTCCACCAGCAAAACGAGCAAGAGTACCAAAAACTTAACCATCTTTGCCATTAAGGGTATCAAATGCTAAGCACAACATGCCTCAGATGATGAACAACATACAGAAAAATAGGTGAAAATGCAGGTTAGAGGGTTGTAGAGGTCTAACGTTTGTACGATGTAGTACCAGTGAAACGTTTTACATATGAAAGAAATTGTTTTGCTCTTTTTCACAGGAAGTGAATTTCAACTTATGTTACGTTTCTCACACAAAAACTGGATTATTTTATACGTTAAGAATAATTTTGTTGTAACACTCAGATGTATTACTTTGTACTAACATAGACCGCAGATGGTATCATATGTGATACCATCTGAAAAATATATGTCAAAATGAAAATAAAATTTTCTCTGTATTTTGGCTTATTCATGACCTTATCGCTTTTGAATATCAGTTTCAATAAAATCAAACTTCGGACCAACCTTCAGGACTCTAGAGGTTATGTAGCCAATAAGCAGCACTCATAACTTGCCAGAAATTTACCCCAGCACCCAGTTTAAGTTTGGCACACATTTCTTTATCAGCGCAAATGTTGCAATAAGTTACCCTAATCCAACACCCCTTCATCCACGTACACGATTTGCTTCATTATTCAAAAACTCAATCTGTAGCATGGCATGCTGCGACTTCTTTATTTTCTGCATATCCATGACCATTCTCTTTGCTAGTCTTATCCTACATATAAATTCCCTTATTACTGTGTGCTAGAAGCTTCTCCAGCTTTGTTTCTGGCTCACAGTGGTTGTTGATGGAATGTGTAATTCTATCAGTAGCTTGTCGAGATTTCTACCATTGCTACCTGTGATGCGCATCCTACAAGACATACAGTATTATGCTACTGCGGTTCTTTAGCATCGACCCAGCTGTTGTGCAATGAAGGGAGGCCAAGTCATTTGACCAGGATATTGTTCCCCTGTCATGAACTCTATGAGAAGCATGCCTGATTCAATGCTTGTCTGTAATTCTTCTGTGTAAAAACTAACAATTTCATGGCCACTATCATCCTTATGATGTAAGCTCTAGGGTTTGTTCATTGCACTTTGGAAACTTCAAATATCTGAGTTGAGTAGTTCAGTAGGTCTGATTTCTCTAAAGTGGTCTTGTGTTTTGAAGAACATACTAACTCATCTGGATTAAAATTTCTTCCTGCAGGAATACATCATTTTAGTGTGATTGTATGCCGTGTTTAGAAGCTCATTATCGTGAATATTAAGTAATTTCATTTTTATTGTTTCATGTAGAGTCCAGTTATACTGCCCAATTATTTGTGGAAGAATATCCATCCACTTGTATGATCCACGAAGGTCAAACGCATCAAGACAAGGTTTTTATCCTTCTGTTCAAATGCTCCATGATACGTGCCCTCGATGGGGAGAATTTTGAGTAGGGGTGGAGTCCATACTGCTAGATTACTGTCTTGAAATATAAAACTCATCACCACGATTGGTTTTAAGGTTTATGGGATATTGATTTGTCCCCATCTCCAGGAATTGCTCAAACACCTGTGTAACATGCTTCCTAGTCTCGGCTGTCTTAGGTAGGGCCCAGGTAAATTTTAAATGCCTATCAATGACCATTAAAATATATTTCAAATTTTCATTTAATTGTGAAAAATTGTTTCATATCTACAAGATCTGCCTGCCCATAAATCATTCAAACTCCAAATTATAGCACACATCTGCAAGAAAGTTTTGTGTGCTGGTTTGTGGAGTCCTCGAACTACTATCTCCATAATGATTCAGTTTTACGTCTTTCTTGAAGCTCTGACAATATGATATGATTTCATTCATGTGGGCTGTATTCCCGGAAGCTGCTGATGTATTGAGTGGCCATAACCATTATATTATTTCATAGGGGTCATCGTAATATACAGGGCGATTCTGTGATGACGCTACAAACTTTAATGAATGGGGAAGAAGGGTAAATGTATCAGTCTGACGTAACTGATCCTGATCTCCAGAGACGGCCAACTGGAAAATCGTGTAAAAGAAAGTCATTCTGATGCCTGTAGCAAAGTGATACAAGTATTCATACTGTTGTTGCTAAGACTGTAGAGCAGGGAACTTTCTGAGGTAGTAGTGTGGACCATAACAAGAAAAAGATGTCCTGTAAATATGGGCTCTAAAACGCATTCCTTAGAGAGCTATGAGCACTTGTTCATCTTCGCTATTGTGAAACGCATCTCTTCTACTGAACAAGTGCCCATTGCTCTCAAGGGATGCATTTCAGAGCCCACATTTATTAGACATTTTGTTCTTGTTTGGTCCATACCGCCACCCCTGAAAATTGATTACGCTACAATATTAGGAACAACAGTACCGGTACGTGCAGTCCACTGTCAGAAGTATTAGAACGATTTTCGCTTATAGATTTCGACTCCGTTGTTTCTCGACCAAGGTCCCTTGGCTCAAATTAATACTTTTACCCTTCTATATTATCCCTGAAAGTTTGTAACATCATCACAGAGCCACCCTTTATCTGCTACAGAGATCAACATTTCTATTTTTGGCTGAATGTCAATATCTTTTCCACCCAATGCACGTTTAATAATACACTCCAAGGAAAAAAAGACACACCACAAAGAAAATATCCAAATAGTATGGAAATCGATAGATGTGCTGTGCATGTGGACATAAACGAATGATTACAATTTCAGAATAACTGGATGGTTTTTCGGAAGAAAGAGCTTAACAAATTGAGCAAGTTAATAAAATGTTGGGACAACTCCTGCCCCTTTGCATGCTGTTATTTGGCTTTGAATTGAATTACAGAGTTGTTGAATGTCCTCATGAGGGTTATCGTGCCATATTCTGTCCAATTGACGCATTAAATCTTCAAAATCCCGAGATAGTTGGAGGACCCTGCCCATAGTGTTCCAAACGTTCACAATTGGTGAGAGAGCTGGATCAGTAAGCATTAAGATAAGCAGCTGAAACTCTCGCCGAGTGCTGGTGGGCATCGAAGCTCAGATCAAAGTGGGACCTGTCACTGAAGATAATTCTATTGCAGTCAATGAAATTTCTGGCTGAAGATGTCTCTGGAGATGCCCCAGAGAGCAGTGGGATACCAACCTCATTGTTGTCCACTGCATGGCCCGACAAACAGGAAGAATGGTCTGGGGTGTCATTTATTTTCATAGCAGGACCCCTTTGGTTGTCACCTGCTGCCCCCTTACAGCACAGTAGTATGTTGATGGTATTCTACACCACATTCTGTTGCCCTTCGTGGCATGCCACCCTGGGTTTACATTTCAGCAAGATAATGCCCGTTCGCACACGGCGAGAATTTGAACTGCTTATCTTCGTGATTGCCAAACACTGCCTTGGCAGGAGCATTATGAGCAGGGGCCTCCAACTGTCTTGGGATTTTTACGATCTAACATGCTTATTGAACAGAATTTGGCACGATCCCTCAGGAGGGCGTCCAACAACTCTATCAATCAATGCCAACCTGAATAGCTGCTCGCATAAGGGCCAGAAGTGGACCAATACATTATTGACTTGCTCATTTTGTGAAACTCTTTCTGTTGAATAAATCATCCAGTTTTTCTGAGATTATAATTATTTGTTTGTCTCTACATATACAGCGCACCTGCCGATTTCTGTCACATTATTTTTTCTTAGAGTAGTTTTTGATATTTCCCACTATTCAGCTTTACATTCTTCCATCTGATGTGCTGTCCTTCCTACGTAAATTAGTCATACTTAATATTTCAGCATATATTTATATCTTATTGGGGATATACCTTTTGAGTTATGAAGTTTTTAAGAATAATAAGTCCACTAAGCTAGAAGGCTGTGGCTAAGCCATGTCTCCGCAATATTCTTTCTTCCTGGCGGCCTCGGCCTGCAAGTTTCGTAGGAGAACTGTGAAGTCTGGAAGGTAGAAGATGGGGTACTGGCGGAAGTAATGCTGTGAGGACGGCTCGTGAGCTGTGCTTGGATAGTGGAAAACTTGCATGCAAAAGTCAAAGGTTCCGAGTCCGAGTCTCGGTCTGACACAGAGTTTTAATCTGCCAGAAAGTTTCACATCAGCGTACACTCCGCTGCAGAGTGAGAAATTTATTCTGGAAACAGTTAATAGGCTGTGGTTAGCCAATGTCTCCATAATATCACTTCTTCCATGTGTGCCAATCCTTAAAGTTTCGCAGGAGAACTTCTGTGAAGTTTGAAAGGTAAGAGATTGTAACAACAACAACGCTGTACTATTGTACATATAAATAATATTTTTTCCATCTGATTTTTCGATGAACTAGTGTAATTGATGTTCTGATTTCAATTCTTTTTTGTTTCATGCCATTATGTTAAGGAAACGGTAAACAATTTTCAATGTGAATATTAATGTTTATGTCAAATGTCAAACAATATTGCAATAGAATTGAAATGTAACAAATGTTGAGACTGTTGTAAGATGTTTAAAATTGTAACTGTGCGTCTGGTCCATACGTAGGCAATGTGTTAGGATATGTAGAATGCAAAACCTCGGGTGAATACCCTGTCTGAAGGGGAGCGGTAAAAGGTGGATGACAGGCGAGCGCGGGAAAATGCGAACGGGCGCTGCACGGCACAACGGGCTCAGCAGTTGTTAGTTGGAGTTTGGCGTTGGTCTGAGCAACACGCTCTGGAGCAAGGAGGCGCTCCTGGAAGACGTAGTTTCATTGAGCCTCGGGTATGCTGTTCCAACGCCCATCCAGCATGGCAAAATTCCATAGGCACTAAATGGAAAAGTATTGCGACGCTATGAAGAAATAAAGTGCCGATACGTCAGGAGCCATAGCTGTGGTTGTATGCGTGCTTTGTGCCTCGCCATCTCGCCGCCTGCCAACCGCCGCATCGATACAAACAGGTTGAAACTTTTAGTACTGTATTCGTATGGACCAGTGTTACTTTTGTTCCATACTGTTCAATAACAACTTAATAACAACTTAAATTTTACCAGAACTTTCCTATCATTTAATCATCCTCACAACTAACCTAGACAGGGTCCTTTCCAAATGTTGTGCAATCCGAGTGTCCCGAGATGAAAAATTAAAGTTTGTGTTAATAATAATAACTTGCAGACCTAGCTATGTTAGAATGGTGTTTAAAGAACTGTTTTGTTAATGAACCAGTGAATGAATAACGAAGGTCTGACAAAGTTGGAAGATAACTTTAATATTGATTTAGTAATGAAGATTAATTATTTCGAGACAGATATAAAGGTATTTAAATAAGCAGGAAATAAGATAAAAAGAGCAGTAACTCATATACTGGAAATCTTGAGCGCATAATGAATTCAGTAATCAAATTTTTTTTTAATACAGTGATCATAATAGTTTCAGGGTCCCCCCCCCCTTTTTTTTATTCATTTGAATTCTGAAGTGTTCTAAATTCATTTGACCAGCAAAAGTGAAAGTCAATATAAAGCCAAAATTTATCAGTGTTTTATCTTTATCAAAATGGACATTGTGTGTGTGACTCGAAAGTACTATTTCTAGGGTAATCTATGCCCGATTTTAATCAGATCAATAGACAGTACGACGTTTTGTAGTATACATTATAGTGTAGTGTTATGTATTTATGGTTTTTCCATATCAGTACAGAACGTGAAACTATCAGTTCAATAGATTTTCTGGTTCTAAAATTCTACTACACTATACCGTGTTACTACTTGTTGCTTTGCACGAATATCTGCCAACTTGTACAGGGAAGAAACTCAGTTAATGCCTAATTAGGCTGGCGACCGTATTATTAACAAATTGGTAGCATCTTCTGTGTTGTTTTTTGTCCGTCCTGACATGTAATTGCATTTCGGACTTATTTGACGTATCATTGTTATTACAGAGTGGGTGTAAGTCTGATTTGCCTCCATTAGGGTACACGCGGTCTATATCTATACAAAATTCCTGTCTCGTAAGGTGAACCCCACTCACTTACTATAGTACAGGCTTTAATGAGTATCGTGTGCCCCACGCGCACGTTACAAGATGAGGTACTGGCAGAAGTAAAGCATGAGCAGTGGTCGTGAGTCGTGCTTGGATAGCTCGGTCGATAGAGCAGTTTCCCACAAAAGGCAGCGATCTCGAGTTCGAGTCTCGGTCTGGCACACAGTTCTAATCTGCCAGGAAGTTTCGTATCAGCGCACACTCCACTGCAGAGCGAAAATTTCATTCTGACAATGATGGCTGTAGAACGCCGGTGTTTTCACGAAATCTAAAAAGCCCAGACACCCTAAATATTTCCGGACAGATTATTCCCGCACATCATGATGTTTCAACTGAAAGACTACGTATTCGATGAGAAGGAGAGTTTTAACGCTTATTACATCTTCGAGTGGCTTAAATCTAAAAATATGTGTAAGCTGGTACTCGAAATTTCTAAAAAAACTTGCGGTAGAATGCTATAATTTGGACACAATTTACTGTTTTGTGTTTCCTAAACAACCGATGTCTGTTTTATGTACCATTTCAAACAATTTTACAAGTTACTACAGTGTTTCAGAGTCAGGCGTTTGTATCTATGTATGACTAACGTGATCAGCATTTTCAGTTGAATGGGGAATGACAACTTAATGGTCCTGCCATTGTTTAACTCCGCTGTAAGGGTTGTAAAGTGGAACAAATAAAATAATTTTACCTCATGTAGGTGGTTTACATATCATTTCAGTCGAAATGAAACATAGTTTAGAGAGATAAATATGCATTTATTTGCTCTTGTTGTCAATTTCAGGTAACACGGTAGGATATACAAATAAGTACAAATATGCATATATTTTATTAGCAGCATCATGTAATGACGATGTTGATGCATCATACACACTGCGAAAGAAGCACAGCACACATCAAAATTAGAAGCAGAAACGTCCTCTGAAGTGTTCTGATGGTTAAGCTACGTAACAGCATACCACACATTTCCAAAAATCCACACACATAGTCACACCACCCAACATGCTCATTCACAGCACACTCGATGGCAAACATCAAGTTTCTGAACGTTGATTCCTGAAAGCAAGTGCGCTGTGCAGTACTCTCGTCATTGTATATTTAAATTGTTCTTTGCTAGTATGGCAGCGCTGTGACCGAAGCCGTTTCAGTGTTGAATATTGCAGCTATCTTTACATAATTCTAACATAATTCGTACCATTCATAGTATGAAAGCATTAATTTCATGCCACTGTATTGAGATTTTTAGACATTACCACTATGTTGAACTCAACATCACAGGACTTTCACACATTCACATGTTTACTCACAGTCATTTATAGATTGCAGATTACAGAGACTAATATCTTTTTAATGGGTAAGGTATGCAACAGTATCTCCGAGACGACTTTCGTGACGATGATGATTGTGACAACTCAGAGTCTGGGAAGAAGAATTCTTGTACTTCCTGTTATCGGAGATCTGGTATATAGCCAGTGTGCTGCTGCTGCTGTGGTGCTGATGCTCGAAACTCAGTCAGGTAATCCATCAGTGCGACGCTGTGGCGCAGTAGACAATGGAAATTCAAACACGTGGAAAAGTAGCTGTGTGTCCTGAGCGCATGAATCACATAGGCTGACTGTGTACTGCTGCTGCAGTGGTGTGGACAGTTGCTGCTCCAAGCATCATCAGGAGACAGTAGCACAGTGGGACGAATAATAACTGAAAACACATATAATCAATAATAACAATCCGTGAGAGAGATGGATGTATTAAGGATATTTATATTCTCCTTGTTTGTGGTGGCTGATCTTTGGTGCTGCTGCTCACACATCATGTTGACTGAACTATAGACCACAAATGATGAGTCCATCTCATGAAGATGGATATCATACTTGTATGAATAGATGAGATAAGCCACAACTTGGACTGTGATACAGTCGAATTCCCCCAACAGTGTAGCTTCCCACGATGTAAACATCACACTATTGGGCTACAGTAGTGGGGGATCTTGAAGGTGGCCATTTTGGGTCATACATTGTTGCGATTAAGACAAGGATAAAAGCATCTTGTCATGAATTACACTTGCATAAACATAACTCAGGAGGACAAGTGTGCGGTTTGTTTACAGTAGAGTCGTAAATTACTAGGCCAAGAGGACAGTTTATTTACGAGGGTATTTCGGAAAGTAAAGATACACCGTACACCAGAGGAACAGAAGAGTTTTGGCGAGCAAGTTGGCAACACTGGTGTTAACCTTGAACCGTTAGATTTCTCCTCGCGGTCGTTCGGCAGTTGAACGTTGCTTCTGGTTGGAGTAGGTCGTGTTTAAAATGGCTGCGCCGATTCAGAATCCCGCCAAATGCGAAGTGCGCTCCGTCATACGTTTTCTTCATGGAGAAGGTCAGCGACCAGCAGATATTCACAAAGAAATTGTTTCTGTTTATGGGAACATTATGAATTGACAAAATGTAACGAAATGGTGTCGTCATTTCTCGGAAGGTAGGACCAATGTTCATGACGAACAAAGAACAGGTCGGCCATCTGTGATCTTTGATGCCCTTCTTCAGAGAACAGAGGAAGCAGTTCGTGCGAATAGACATCTCACATTGAAAGAATTGTATCAGATTGTACCGGATGTGTCAACGACAACTCTTTATGACGTTGTGACTGTCAAGTTAGGGTACAGGAAATTGTGTGCACGCTGGGTTCCAAAACTGTTAACAGAAGAACACAAAAAGAAAAGGATGGGTTTATCACCATACACCTGAATCCAAGCAACAGTTAATGCAATGGCCCACTTCGAACTCACCAAAAGCCAAGAAATCTAAAACGCCGATTTCAGTGAAGAAAATCATGGCTTTTGTTTTTTGAGACAGACAAGGCATTCTTCTGTTGGAATTTATGCCCCCTGGAACGACAATTAATGTTGCTGCATATTTCCAGACTTTGAAACGTCTTCGAAGGGCAATTCAAAACAAACGCAGGGGAATGCTGACAAGTGGAGTCCGCTTGGTCATGACAACGCTCGGCCTCACACAGTGCTCGTAACCAAAGCACTACTCAAACAATTCAAATGGGACGTATTGGACCATCCACCATACAGCCCGGAGCTTGCGCCGACCGACTTCCATGTCTTCCATTACCTGAAGTCACATCTTGGTGGAAAATCATACCACGACGATGAAGAGATCAAAGATGAAGTTGAAATGTATTTCCAACAACACGCGACAACCTTCTATGACTGTGAGATACAAAAACTTGTGCACCGACTTCACAAATGTTTGGATAACGGGGGTGATTATGTCAAAAAATAACAAATAATCCAGTTAATAAGATGTAACTGACGTTTTACAAATAAATTTTCTATTTAAGGACTTCGAGCCATTGTATCTTTACTTTTCGAAATGCCCTCGTACATAAAGAGTACAATGGACACATTGATAGAGAACTGGTTTTGCTTCACTACTTACATCGAAACCCTTCATCATCGAACAGGAAAGGGAGGTAATGACAGTGGCACGTAAAGTGCCCTCCGCCACACACTGTTGGGTGGTTTGCGGAGTATAAATGTAGATGTAGATATGCTATTGGGTTGGTGCATACGTTCGTAGCGTTTTTCCACAAGTTTAGACTCGCATTCGGGAGGACGACGGTTCAATCCCGCGTCCGGCCATCCTGATTTAGGTTTTCCGTGATTTCCCTAAATCACTCCAGGCAAATGCCGGGATGGTTCCTCTGGAAGGGCACGGCCGACTTCCTTCCCCATCCTTCCCTAATCCGATGAGACCGATGACCACGCTGTCTGGTCTCCTTCCCCAAACAACCAACCAACCAACCAACCACAAATTTAATAAACACAACAAATACACATAACAGAGGTGTTTTAGTCATTAATAATATATTCTCCTTCATTGTTTACAACAGTCTGCCAATGCTGCGGTATGATTCAAATGGCTCTGAGCACTATGAGACTTAACATCTGAGGTCATCAGTCCCCTAGAACTCAAAACTACTTAAACCTATCTAACCTAAGGACATCACACACATCCATGCACGAGGCAGGATTCGAATCTGCGACTGTAGCGGTCGCGCGGTTCCAGTCTGTAGCGCCTAGAACCGCTCTGACACACCGGCCGGCTGCTGGTATATCTTTTCGATTTCACGACTGTAGAAATCATGTTGTTTTGAGATGAAGAACTTGTCGAGCCACGTTCAGAGCTCGTTTTCATCCAGAAAGGAAGTTCCTTGAAGGTTGTTCGATAGGTAGCAGAAAAGGAAAATTCTGAGGGAGCAAGGTCAGGTGAAAAAGGTGGAATAAGGTAACTGCGAAATGACTACACAATCCAACCCCAGCATAGCGTTTTTTGCGTCTAGCAGAATGTGGGCAGGGGCTATCGTGTAGTGGCATCACTTCATGCAGTCTTCATGGTCGTCGTTCTTGGACTGCATCTGCAAGACGTCTCAGTTTCTCACAGTAAATGTCAGCAGGGATGATTACACCTTGGGGAAGCAATTTGTAGTACAACACACCATCGCTGTCCCACTAGATGCATAACATTAACTTTTATAGATGCATGCAGGCATTTTTATGGTGAGTTGGTGTTTTGTTTTAGCTCGGCCACTGCTTTCCTTGGGTTAGCATAAAGATATCATTTCTCATCACCAGCAACGAAACAGGAGAGCAAAGGTCAGTGTGCTGGCCGGAGTGGCCGAGCGGTTCTAGGCGCTACAGTCTATAACCGCGCGGCCGCCACGGCCGCAGGATCGAATCCTGCATCGGGCATGGATGTGTTTGATGTCCTTAGGTTAGTTAGGCTTAAGTAGTTCTAAGTTCTAGGGGACTGATGACCTCAGAAGTTAAGTCCCATAGTGCTCAGAGCCATTTGAACCAAAGGTCAGTGTTGCTCACGAGCCAACTGGTGATGAGGAAGCACAGATGCATATATGGCCACCTACTGTGATTTTGATGTAGCGCAGGAAGTTCCCATATACCCAATTTTTGAACCTCCCTCATTACATGCAAATGTTGCACGATGGTGGAATGATCACAGTTCATTACATTTACTAGTTCTCGAGTAGGTTGATGTGGATCATTGTGGATTAATGCGTTTAAACGATCCTCATCAAACCCCAACGCCTGCCTGAACGTGGAGAGTTACTAATGCCAAAGATATCCTTCTTATAACGGTAAAACCATTTTCTTGCCGTGCTCTGTCTAATGGCGTTATCTCCATACACGGTGCAAATGTTTCTGGCTGCCTCCACTGCTGTCACCCCTTTATTGAACACAAACAGAAGAATATGTCGGAAATGTTCCGATTTATCCATTTGGCACTCCATTTCCTAGCGTCTGCAACTCCACAGATGACAAAATGACAATGTGTAAACTCAAACAGCAACAGTGAACTACAAATAAAAAATGATAATCGATAAATAAACCCATAGCAACCAGAATGCAAAAAAAGAAGAGCTTGGAACTTATACATCAACCTAAAATCTCTTTGTAGTACTTCTGTATTTACGTTTCCCTGTGTTTTCTGTAATGAACATTCACGAAATTTTGTGGAATCTTTTTCCAGACGGTTACTCTCGTTATAATAAGTGACAGAGCGTGCTTTGATTTTGAATAACTGTGATATTTTTTTGAGTCTCTTAATTACGTAATTAAAGTTCTACATAGACGGTGCTTTAGTATCATTGCTCATTATGGAAAATTACCTTAGAAATACAGTGACTATCAGTGAAGCATTAACCCACATGCTGCAGAGACTTGGGCAGCAGTGGAATTGTGCCATTCCACAGATGCAGTTGATTGCTACTTTAGATGATTTATCGTTATTCGACTCCCCGCTCTCATGCTGATAGAGGTTAAGTCCCGGCACAAAGAATTACACCTCAACTTCGTCCAAAGAGATTTAAAATATGTGAAAATGGTTTACTAATCATAAATGTGTCAACCTACACGCAATTTATAAGTTAAAATGTGGGAAACTTTGAAGTTTTTGAAACGTAAAAAGCTGATTTTCTGGAATGAGTACATAGATAAAAGCAATTATTTCCTATTTATTTTGGCTTTTTGATGATGTTGCTGTGTAAAGGTTTGTGACTCTGAGAAAGTAGGAATGGAGAGGAAATGTCCGATCTGTTGATTTAGATGGGAAAGTGGGCATTAGCTGTAGGACTGGTGAAAGGAGTTAGATAATGCGAATTTTATGTGAGAAGTACAGCCGTTTGAGACTGACATGGCTACAGTGTGCTCGAGCACTGCAGCAGTCTAAAGCTCATGTTTCTTTATAGCTTAGCAGTGGTCAACATCATCGTCAGTTTGACACCAGCACTACTAGCTGACTGTCACCTAACTTCGTCATTTGCTTTAAACTGGACACATATTGTTTCAATGTACACTGCATGCTTTTGATGTCACTTTGATGTCAACTGGTCCATACTTTAAGTGAACTCTCACAATGATATTAGTTTCCTGTAAACCCAACAGGTATTAGAAACAAATTTTGTTGTAAAAGATGAAACACCTCCCCTAAACTTTGATATGAACATCAAAGAAATAATAAGCAGAAAACAACGTATTTAAGGCTTGTTTTGTGAAAATGTACGACTATATCACAGCTTTAAGCGTATTTATGTATATAAACCAAAACACTTCACATATACTGTAAATACAAAGACTGTACATATTATAAACAAAAGCTCCTCACTCTTCCAGAGACTGAGTGTTCCTCCAGTGTGACTTCTGTTGCAACTTCCCTGCAAGTGAGCAGCTCCAATACCCAGTTCATCTTCTGTACTGAGAAAGCAACGAGTGTTGATCCTCCTCCTCTTTATCACTATAAGTTGAAGAAATTACGATTGCATACGGTGTTCCAGCCTCCTGTTTAAATTCGACTCGTATACACCTCCAGTCAACTAATATGAAACTGCCCTCAGTGCGAAGCATGGTTAAAACTCCACAGTTCATAATCCTATTGGAGGTGGTCAGCTCATCGTATCACGTTTCTCGACTCCTTCGTAAGCCCAGTTTTCTCCCCTTCCTTGTAAATAGGCCACTCAGAGAACTTCTAAGTCAACACGTATATTCAGCTCAGTTACAGCTCAGTATTGGCTCATCCAATCACATTTAACAACTCCTTCATAGGTCACACAACCTTTCCTGGAAATAGGGCAATCGGCGAGCTTCCTGCGGCAAGTATGAGTGAGATATAACATAATTCTCGTCCAGTGGTGTTCGAAACTGCATAATGTGTGCGTGTCATTGGCTAACGTTAACTAGTTTCCTGACGCTCAGGCGCCTAAAACAGTGAAACTTTACGTACAATGACCAGTTTGAAAGGCTATTATTGTCTTATTTTGCTAGCTATCGTGGTCAGTATGTGCCTAAATATATGTGTGTTCGCTATTTAGGCGTCACAGACACTTGCTAGTGTAATGTTCTAGTCGGCTTGTTTCGTATTTTAACGTTTTGCGAGAAACAAATATATTTTGAGTTACAACGGTTTCCATAGATAAATCAGTAACTTATTTTTGTGTGCTATATTTGGAAGTATTATTGAACAAAATGTAAGACACTTTGTTTATTTACTATATACTATACAGTAGTTTTGCTTTATTAACTCACAAGATTCCAAGTAAAACAGGCTGAATTTTGATCATAGTGTTGTCTGTGATGTGGGAGCGGCATTTGTTATTTCAAATAATGTTCGAGGAAAAATGGGTACAAAAGACGAATTATCATCACCTGAGGTTTTTAGAAGTTTTTTCATTAATCGCTCACTCCACCTAACATAATTTTGGGGTTTGAGACTTTTATTTATTTATTATTTTTTTTTTTACAAGCAGTAGTGACACAAGGAAAGAATGTCTTGGATGAAATTGTAACTCTGTGCAACGAAACTGTGTTTGTAGCATTCAATGAATTGTAAAAAGTTACTTCTACGTATAAAACACGGTGTTCAACCGCCCTCAGCTATCCAAAAACGTCTACACTGGTTTCAAAATTAAAGCAACAAACGGAAATTTTGCAAAGTTACGTTATTTTGCCCCGAAACAGTGTAAAAAGATGATAGTAAAGTAGAAACTATGTGAAGAATACAGAACGTAAACAACTGCAACATGCATAACGGTAGACAGAAACGTTCTTCGTTTTTTCCAACTTACAGGATTTGCACACACATTCCGACAACCGGTTCATGTGCTCAGTATAGGGTGTGACCACTTCTGCTAGCAATACAGGCCTGACAACTACAGGGCATGCTGTGAATGATGACATCAGCCTCGTGTTGAGGCAATAATGCCCATTCCTTCTGCAGAGCTGCTCGCAAGTGTGGGAGAGTGGTTGGTGAATGCTGGCGTGATGAAACCCGTCTCACCCGCCTCCCTAGGGCTTCCTAGACCTGCTCAATGGGCTTCAAATCGGAAGATTGAGCAGGCCACGCCATGCGTGCAGTATCTTCCGTTCCCAAGAAAATATCAACCACCCGTGCTGTCTGAGTTCGAGCATCATCGTCCATTAGTACGAACAGCCGTACTTGAGGTCTCAATATCTCGTCACGATACCTGACAGCAGTTAAACTTTGGCAATCCACCCGTACAATTTCATAAGAGGTCACCATAATCCCTGCCCACAGCATTAGGGATCCTCATCGATATGCGTCTCTTTCGAAAATATTTGTGTCCCAAAGTCGTATTCCACGTTCCCTCCTGATACAAATCCACAGAGAATCACTCTCAAGACCAAATCAGGACTCATCTGTGAGAAGAACATTGGCCCACTATTCGACCGTTAAGGTGGCATGTTGATGACTCCACTCTAGACGTTGCTTTCTGTGAAGCCTCTGCAGAGCTACACATACAGCACGTTTCCAACAATAAAGGCCACTCTGCCGAAGCCTTTTGTACGCTATTTGCCTCAATACAACACGTCGGGTGGATGCTGCGAGGTCAGATGTCAGTTGCCGTGCAGTGCTAAGGAGGTACTATCTTGACCTTCCAGTGGAATAACGGTGCCGTGTTTCCGATGGCACACGTGGTCGGCCCTGCCCTCATCTTCAGAATTGAGGTTCGGTCTCTACAAACTGTCGGCACATTCGAAAAACAGCAGAACGACTCACATTAAGCCATCGAGCCACATGATTTTGTGACTGTCCTGCTTCCATTGTTCTTATGGCCCTTCATCGCAGAGAGTCTGGTAGGCATCTTCTCTGTGCATATTGCACCGTCTATGACTGTGTACGTAGCCATTGTGGATGTGGGTCTACCCGGCAAGCACTACACCGTTTGATAGATGTCATGACGTCATCATTGGGGTGATTGTCTGTTGACCGGAATGCGATCTTCCGTGCAGAACAGTACCCTACGGATATCTGTTGACAGTTTGCATGATTATTTAGTGAATTAGACAATGGACGAGGAAATAGCGGTTTGTTGCTTTAATTCTGGACACCAGTGTACTTCTCAAACCTCTACCCCATTTTGCTACCCCTCTCTCTCTCTCTCTCTCTCTGTCTCTTTCTCATCCCCCCCCCCCCCCCCCCCCCACACACACACATCACATAAGTTCTCCCCCAGCAGCCGCACAACAATAATTTTCATCAAGCACTCAACAGAGACAGAACGATGAGAAAGTGGGTGGCGACAATAACATAGCGCCTCTTTATGAGTATGGAGACATAAGTGTTTGCTCTAATACCGTTTTTTGTAAAATATGTGTGAAAAAAGGTGACATGTAAAAAAATGTGGAAAACAATGTATACAAATACAACAATAACAGCAAAATCCACCAGAGACCCACGAGTGGAAGAAAAATGTAAGTGTAGTGACATACACCTCACGAAAAAGTATTTCAAAAACGAGTAAATTTCTTTACGATTGCTTTGCAGATGACATGCTGGCAAAACTACAAAAAGAGATAAATACAAGCCGACCTGTAAAAATTCGTTTCCACAAGCAATGTAATTCCACGTGAGCAATCGAAATAAATTAACAAAATGCACATGCCATAGTTTTAGGCCTAAACAGAAAAACAATAATGAATTTTGTATGATATTTTACAGACACATAGGTGTCGAAACATATCTGGATAAAAGAAAAGAAATGCATTGTGTTTTGGGTCAGGCAGAATAAAAAAAATGAACAGTATAATTCGCAGACACGAAAGAAAAACGTCAGATGATAATCCATGATGTTCTATACTAGAAAAATATAAATGAAGTTATTTCCTGGCTAGTACAGCTGTTTGTTATTTTCAATTTTAGGCCTAACTGAGGCTATGCTCCACTGGGATAAAATATATTTGTCCATATCTACATCATAAACATAATAGAGGTAGGAAATGAGGAAGAATGGCAGCAAATATTCTCAATGTTATTGCTGCCTATCACACATTTACATTGTAGACCTGCAAAATCTACAAGAAGCGCGTTATCCAACGAGACAGGACAGGAAACAATTTGAAATTTAACAAAAGGTGCAATCAGTAGCATTCGATTCCAAATTAAATATACGAGGTATGTCCACAAAGTAAGTTCCGTTTGGTTATATTAAACAAACGTGCACAGATACAGAAAAAATATTTATTGTACACAAATATGCAACTGTTAAACTACTTTTCTACATAGCTTCCGAAATTTTGTAGGCACTTGTCATAGTGTGGCACAAGATTTTGTATGCTTTCTTCATAGAAGGTTGCCGCCTGTGTATTCAACCATGTGCTTCCATTCCATTGACTGCCATTTTGTTTCAGGGGTGTCGAACGATACCCAAGTTTCATCCCCCGTGACTATCCGAGAAAGAAAACCATCGCCTTCTTCATTGTAGCGTGTCAAAAACTGAAGTCCACTGCCCATCCGTTGTTTTTTGTGTTGTTCAGTAAGAATTTTGGATACGTAACGTGAGCAAAGTTTTCGAAATTTCAGTTTTTCAGAAACAATTTTATGAATTAGTGATCGTGAGATTCGCGGAACTTCCATAGCAAGGGCACTAAGTGTAAACTTATGGTTGTGCTTAATCTTCCCTTCAGTTGTGTGAATCAGTTCATCAGTGACCACAGACGGGCGTCCACTTCGTTCTTCATAGTGCACTTGATCACGTCTTTCATTGAACAGTCTGAGCCATCTTCTAACCATTGAATCACTCATAGCATTTTGTCCGTAAACCTCGCAGATTTGCCGATGAATTTCCTTTGGTTTAACTTTCTTAGCATTTAGAAAACGATTCACAGATGTGATTTCACACGCGGTGGTATTTTCAATTACTACTGATATTATAAAGAAGCACTACAAAGCACACGTCGGCAGCAGCGATCTGAAAATGGCGTACATGTCTTCTCCTTGAGTCAGAGTAACTGCCGCCCATGCTCGGAACTGCGATCGTAGCGCTGCCGCGGATAGAAATAGAAACGGAACTTACTTTGTGGACGACCCTCGTATGTGAAGTTAAGTAGTGATTCCGAAGCACCACATGAAGCTAAGTTAGGAGTACAGAGGTCATGGTTAAATAATGAAATCAGACAACATTATGAACAAAAATTAAACTAAACAAGAAAATTAAACTATACGATTAGCACCTGCACACAGCCACTTACCTGAACAATTCTACAATTCTTCTAGAAGGAAAGATATTGCAGAGACGTGTCTTAGCCACAGCCTGGGGGATGTTTCCACAATGAAATTTTCACTCTGCAGCAGAGTGTGCGCTGATATGAAACTTCCACGCAGATTCCAAATCTTTTTCTGGGAATATCTCCCAAACTGTCATTAAGCCTTGTCCCCGCAATACCCTTTCTTCCAAGAGTACTAGTCCTGCATGTTTCGCAGAAGTTCTGTGAAGTTTGGAAGGTGATCAGCCGTTAATTTATCAGATTTCGATGCCGTCACAATAAATTTTGAGCTTCAAAAAGTGATTCTCGAATTCTCGGTCCTTAATCTCTAGGAGCTTCTTTTAAAACTATGAAAATGGGGTATGCAATTTGCCAGCTGCAGAGACTGTAGACTGAATTGTGTAACTGTAAGTAACTAATGACTGTGACTGCACAATGAGTTCAGTTTTCTTTGCACCCTTTAATTTAAAACAAAGTACATCCAGAAGCCAACTGCAGGTTGAAATCTCTCTGATCAGAGCTATGCACATTTTCAGCACCAAAAACTCTGATAAGCCCCTTAACTTGCACTACAAATCGTAAAACGACCTCGTCGAGGCCATTCTTATCGTTTATGTAGGTTCTAGTTATAAACTTCGTTATTTTCCGAGATACAATTACGTCTGCCGATTTTAAATTGAATGGCCGTTTGGAGCTTGCCTTGAAATTAGTTAACTTTACTTCCCTATTCATTTGCACGGTCCATTTTTGAAGATCAGTATTATGAATAACCAGTTGATGGTCCAAAGCCTCGGATACTTTATATGAATTCCAGCTGTATATTACCTTCATCTTATCCCTTTTTGAGCTGTCGTGAAGAACACACTTTTCCTAGCAACAAAGTTGTGTCACTTTGCGATACTTATGCTTCACGGATAAAAGTGACCGTTTTCTCTTCTTTCTGCTCTTCCAAAATTCAATAGCAATTTTTTTTATATTCGAAATTTAATCCGGTTTTCTGAAGAAAGAACTTTGTATAGAATAAAAGACTCCCCATTAGTTTCCGATACACAGTCATTTTCAGTCATTGCTTCATCATGGTTAAAAAAAATGGCTCTGAGCACTATGGGACTTAACATCTATGGTCATCAGTCCCCTTGAACTTAGAACTACTTAAACCTAACTAACCTAAGGACATCACACAACACCCAGTCATCATGAGGCAGAGAAAATCCCTGACCCCGCCGGGAATCGAACCCGGGAACGCGGGCGCGGGAAGCGAGAACGCTACCGCACGACGCTTCATCATGGATCTCTGATCCATCACACCATACATAACCCATTATCTTGGTGCATAGTGATGTACTGTCTCTCAAAAATCAATGTTACAACGGTATCCCTCAAATCCACTTCCTACGAATTAATAGAACCCTTATAGAATTCCATATTGCTGAAATGATCAGTTACCGTTCGGCAATTATTAATTGGGTGAACGGTTGGTATCTTCCGTATTTGTAAACTGATGTATTTCGTACACAATGCGAAGCCTCAGGTTGACCACAATTATATTCAGCAACACAAGTACAGTGAATAGTGACAAGTGCAGTCTTTAGAAACAAATCCTGAAATCATCTCTGTCGTGTTGTCAATAACTTGTTGCAGCAACTGTTCTCATGGTATAGCTCGCTAAGCAATTTCTACTCGAATTTATCGCCCCAATACACCGGTGCTTCTTGATGCTGTTCGACGGTTTGTGAGATCCTCTTCGTTAGAGCCTATGGAGATGAGCCATGAAGAGATCTTTACTTACACGACTCAGCCTATAGTCTCTGCAACTGGAAAATTGCTTACCCCGCTTTTCGTAGATTTACCAGAAACTCAAGAAGGGTATGGACCAAAAGTTGAAGAATCTCTTTTTGAAGCCCCGCAGGTTCTTGTGACGAGATCGGAATCTAGTAAATTAACGTATGACCACACCAAAAGATATTCTATAGCAGTTTTCTTTCCCAGTGCAGGAGAAAAATCTGCATTACTTTTAGTTTCTTGACGTGGTCACTGTCAAACAACCGTTTTGAGCACCATGCTTGAGGACAATGAACTTGTTTATTTGGTGATCCTAAATGGCTTGATGGGAGAGATACAGTCATTGTATGCATATTTTTTTGATGTTGAAAGAACTTTGACAGGAGAGTTTTAAATCTAGTTCTACTGAATGACATCATAATCAATCTCCACTTGAGACGCAATATAATCAATCTGTATCACTAGTACATAATCAGTTCTCTTTGCAAAGCTTTTCCAGTGTACGGAGATATAGCTGGTACGGATCAGAATATTTAGAGGATCACTCACCACAATTACAGAATCCTGCCCAGTTTTGTTTTGTATCGTGTCGTCCATTGTGTATATCATGTGAAGAAATTTCGTTCATTTTATGTGCATGGTGTGAGAGGTCCTACGTTTTAAACATTTCTTGGCAGATTATCATAATGTGATGATTTTGTATCACAAAAATGAGTTGCTTGTTTTTTCAATTAACAAAATACAGAAACGTGAAACGATAAATTAAAGAAGAAGAGAAACACGAATTCAAAACATTAAGTAGCAATTTAAAACATAAAACAAATTATGTAAAACATTTAATTAGAATAATAATGAATGCTTGCATATTTTAAGTAGGTATGTTGATGGTATTCTTAACAGCATGCTGGGCATCTTATTTTCTAAAAATATGCATTTCAGAAACCTGTTGTATTACATATGTGGCTTGAAAGCTTCTTTAATTTATGTTGTAACAAAAGTTTTCATTTTGAAAAATTGATTAAAGGTGGTGGTGTATTTTCCAAAATTTCAAATTATTACAAAAGTTGATTAAATAGTTTTTAAGAACTTTAGTTACATTCCAGCTTTTATACGAAACACATTTTTTATGTTTCATGGTTTCCAAGGTATTCCCTCTAAACCCGACCTGCCAAGTTACCTTTCAAGGTGTGTTTTACAGCTCAAAGCGAAACTGGGCTAAAACGAAAATGTATTGTATTGACCTCTTTGCATACACGCCAAGTTTCATCAAGGTCATTTTTTTACATCTGGAAATGTTCTCTTGTTAGTCGATTCCGTCCGCGTCTGCTACTGGAGCTTCCGCGTGCTCAATGTGGAGGTTATCAGCGTCTATTACTGTATCGGAAATAAGCCTGAATCTCGTGGCCTGTTAATATTTATCTCGCTCTCAAACTGTGGATAGTAACTTTTCATTTACGCTGCCTGGGACTACGAGGACTGTGCCAGACAGTTTTGGTATAACAGTGCATTCTGACTGTTTGTTTCACACCTTTATGACATAGTGGGCCTATCTAGTTTCATCCTGTGTTTCTGAGAGGGACGATAAGTTATAGCTATAAATAACATGTTTCACAAAAATGTCAACTTCAGTTATAATCATTGGATTCCAAACTTTATCAGAGCTTCAGTATGCAAGCTCATCGTGTAACTAAAGGAAATCGGAATACAAACACTTTATATACTAAAAACGTAATGGACTGATTTAATCGTCCATTACATTAGTGGCTTTCTCATGTCATTTCTCTTAATGTGATACATGGGGTGTATAACTATTGGAGAACATGGCACATTTGAGACAATAGTAATGCTTTCACTACTACTTTACAAGGGCCTCATTAGATGCTGAATAATGACACACATTCTGCTGATTACCTTTGAAACAAGTGACTGCGATATCAATTTCGGGAAAAAACTGTCCAGATGTGTGTGTTTCTGGACTAGCCATTTTATCACACTTATAATGTACGCTGGACTCTCGAGTCTACAATCTGAAAAATTACTTTATATGTAAATGCCGTGCTCATAACACGACAGTATGAATTGCATCTAAGAGAGTGGAGCACGTCACTATGACATCTGGTCTAAACTAATATGCACACTTTTAATGTATATACGTTACATTAGACTGATATTAGCAGTATATAAAGAGTAAAATGCCTAAAATTGAAAAAGAAATGTGTAAACACCATGTGCCTAATTCTTAGTGTAATAGTATATCGAAATTGGTTTGATGGAACTTTTCTTTCTCAGTGCTGGAGAAAAGTCTGTATTATTATTAGATTCATGGGGTGGTCAGTGTGATAGAACCGTTTTGAGCGTCATACCTGAGCACAATGCACTTGTTAATTTGATGATCCGAAAAGGCGCAGCAGGAGAGTTACAGACATTGGATATACACGGCTTTTGAAGTTAAATGAATTTTGTGAGGAGATTTTCATATTCACCTCTACTGAATGATTATGACATCATCCTCCACTTGAGAAACAATAAATCAAGCTGCAGTCACCAGTACATAACCAATTCTCTTCACTGAGGTTTACCAGTGTACTGAAATACGTCTGATACTAATCAGGATATTTAGAGAATCTCCCACAACAATTTGAGAATTCAACTGAATTATGTTTTATGTTGTGTTGTTCGTCGAGTGTATTATGTGAGGAAATTTCGTTATTTTATGATTACGGTCTTAAAAAAGTTATGTTTCAAGAATTTTGTTACATATTATCATATTGTGATGATTTTTTTATAACAATGAGGTACTTAATATTTTCAATTAACAAAATACACATTTGCGAAATGGTACACTAAAAAAACAAGAAAACACGAATTTAAAATGTGAAATAATAATTAACAAAGTAAAACAAAATAAGTAAAAGAAATAATCAGGATGATAATGAATGCTTATATATTTTGCTTAGGTATGTTGAAAATACTCTGACAGCAAACTGTGTACAGCCTATTTTCCAAAAAAGGCACTTCAGAAACTATCTGTATTACTCAGAGATGGACATGGCGTGAAAAACTTCTTTAATTTATGATATAACAAATGTTTTTATTTTGCAAAATTACGTAAAGTTGTTGGGATATTTTGCAATATTTCAAGCTATTTTAAAAATTGATTACATTCTTTTGAGTATGTTAGTTACATTTCAGCTTTTATATGAAACATGTTTTTTATATTTCGTGGTTTCGAAGATATTTCCTCTAAACCTAATATGCCAAATTACCTTTTAGGGTGTGTTTTACCCCTTAAACGTTGAATTGACCAAAAACAAAAAAAAGTGTTGCATTCTTTCGATCTTTCTGCATACCTGCCAAGTTACATTAAGATCGTTGATCTATAGCTGGGAATTTTCTCTTGCTAGTCCCTGCTTGCAGAGGACCTCTGGCTGATTAAAATAACTGCGCGGGATAGCCACGCGGTCTTCGGCGCCATGCCACGGTTCGCGCGGCTACCCCCGTCGGAGGTTCGAGTCGTCCCTCGGGCATGGGTACGTGGGTTGTTCTTGGCGTAAGTTACATTAAGTAGTGTGTAAGCCTAGGGACCGATGACCTCAGCAGCTTGGTCCCATAAGAACGTACCACCACAAACTGACTAGGATACTGGGGAAAGGTGGTATGGGTTTGCAACACTAACACTCGTAATAATACATCTAGTAAACATAAAAACAAAAATGTTTTGTGAAATCATAATAGAACAGGACATTGTTTAAATTTAGGCATCCTTCCTGACGATTGCACAATCACAAAACCGACACAGAGAGTGTGTGTTGAATAGATGAATAGAAAAACTTTACTGTGGGATGACACTGAATGTCTGTGGCAAAGATGCAGTCGCGGGCGAGACTGCAGCTCCTGGTCCTTCCATGAAGGTCTTAACCTCAAAAACTAGGCTAGTCTTACCCTGCTGGGCGGGAAAGGGCTAGTCATCGCCTGCTGGGCCATGGAATCAGGCCACTTACTTTTTGCCCCGGAGGTTCCCTGACCTGGTGCCGCCCCAATGGTCAGAGTGACAGGCTTTTCTGTGTCTCACGATCGCGAAGACGCTCCGTTCGAACTTGAAAAACATTTTTAACGGTTGCTGCCACATGGAGCAAATTATCGACTCTTCTCCAAATTTTGACAGTCGAAATCGGTTTACAGATTTCGGTTCCTCTGTATGCTGGGAATTCTTATTATTAGGTCTCTTCCCTCTTTAAAATTTCGTTATTCTTTTAATTCGCTGTCGAATTTTTAGTTGCGTCGAAATAAAATTTACATGAAAATTATGACTATACCATTGTGTTGCACATCATCAAAGGGTCCCGACTCTGTCACCTAATTAGTTACTTCTTAATTTCTACTCGACTCATCCTTTGTTTCCATCCTCGCGAGACTGTCCAAGTGGATGTCTAGGTACGTGACGTTCCTGGGTGGTTTCGTTACACGCGTTCGTATCTAACTATTAAACAACAGGAGGAAGGTCTTTAGAATTAATACAGCATCTAATATTTTCTATGAAAATTAATTTACCTTTTGCTTGGCAGCAAGCACAGAACCATCCCATAGTTGAGGTGCTCCAGTGTTGAAGTTCCCTGGATGAAACCAAACCATAACGGGCCAACCTCCTGGTGGACTTGTTCCTGTCAAGTAAGTAATACTGTCTTGTACAAATGCAATGTAAACTCAGGAAAAATATAACATAAGAATTAACAGCAAAAGTAAGTAACAAATGCTGTAACATAACAACAACGAATCTACATTACACTCCATGATATATAAGTTGCAGAAGCCACAAAAGGCTGTTAGTCCATGCTTAAATGTATATGAATAACATGATATCATTGGAAATGTATCATAAGAACTAGATAGCAGTTTTCAGAGGTTAAAGATGTCATACTGTGAACTAGTTACCTGGAATGAGATACATTAAAGTGGGGACAAGTGCATCACAACATCATACTAAAGCAGAGTACCGAAATAAAGACATATATATTGCTGCAATGCATGAAACGGAGTATCTACCACATTGTACAATAAACAAATTGTGCAGTCATCACTATTATAATGCATTTAGGGGAGCACAGTTACATATCACACATCTGAACTTTTAGTACCTGTTCTGCATCACATCCCACATTTGACAATCTGACGACGGTAGACTGGTTTTATATCTTCGATAAGGGCATATGTTTGGAGGCTCTGGAGTTATGTGAACTCCCAAATAGCAATATAAAACATAGTCTACAGACTTAAGAAATAATCCTCCAATGCCACAACTAGTTTTCATTCTTAGCTCCATAACCTTCGTATAGTACTATCCCTAAACCATGCTCAGTATAATGAGGCACTGGACTTGCATTTGGGAGGAGTATGGTTAAAAGCCCCATCTGCTTATCCAGATTTAGGTTTTCACTGATCGTTCTGCATCACCTGTGACATAATGCTGGAGTATTCCTATTGAAAGGAGACGACCAGTTACCCATGCAATGTTAGTCAAATTTAAGATTTTGCTCTGTTTTCTGCTTTCATCATAAATAGGACGCTAAACCATAATGATCTTTCCTTTATTATATCCTTCATTATCTGTGTCCAAACAACCATATCAACTCAAAAGCCATGAACTCACGTTGCCAAAACAATACAGGCCAATACATTTTATTCCATAATTATGTTACAACTACACATACTCCTTCACCACATTTGATCCACAAATTGTTAATAAAATTGACTACCATGCACAGAAAACAATTTATTATCCGCTGGTTGAAAAGCATTCCCATGTAGCTGCAATCTCATTTATCCATGTTGCCGAGTATCTGATGCCCAACTTAACCCCTCCTCTTAGTGTCTTCCCTAATTTCCTTCATGAAATGTTTGATCCTTATACTATTTGAAACCAAGTGAGACAGTGCAGCCGTTAATGCCTTGGACGTGCATTCAGGAATAGTAGGATTCAATTCCGATCAGATCTTCGAGATTAAGTTTTCTTCGCTATGGAGTAAGGGGAGTAGCTTACAATTGGTTCGCCTCCTACTTTAAGAACAGAAAGCAGAAGGTCATCCTCCGCAATATTGAGAGTGGTAATGATGTTCAGTCCCAATGGGGCACTGTTAAATGGGGCGTTCCCCAAGGGTCGGTGCTGGGGCCACTGCTGTTCCTTATTTATGTAAATGATATGCCTTCTAGTATTACAGGTGATTCAAAAATATTTCTGTTTGCTGATGACACCACCTTGGTAGTGAAGGATCTTGTGTGTAATATTGAAACATTATCAAATAATGTAGTTCATGAAGTAAGTTCGTGGCTTGTGGAAAATAATTTGATGCTAAATCACAGTAAGACTCAGTTTTTACAGTTTCTAACCCACAATTCAACAAGAACTGACATTTTAATCAGACAGAATGGGCATGTTATAAGCGAGACGGAACAGTTCAAGTTCCTAGGCGTACGGATAGATAGTAAGCTGTTGTGGAAAGCCCATGTTCAGGATCTTGTTCAGAAACTAAATGCCGCTTTATTTACCATTAGAACAGTATCTGAAATAAGTGACATTTCAACACGAAAAGTAGTATACTTCGCATATTTTCATACGCTTATGTCATACGGTATTATTTTTTGGGGTAATTCTTCTGATTCAAAAAGGGTATTTTTGGCTCAAAAACGGGCTGTTCGAGCTATGTATGGTGTAAGTTCGAAAACCTCTTGTCGACCCCTATTCAATAGTCTGGGAATTTTGACATTGCCCTCACAGTATGTATTTTCTTTAATGTCGTTTGTTGTTAGCAATATTAGCTTATTCCCAAGAGTTAGCAGCTTTCACTCAGTTAATACTAGGCAGAAATCAAATCTGCATGTGGAATGCACTTCCTTGACTCTTGTGCAGAAAGGAGTGCAGTATTCTGCTGCATCCATTTTCAATAAGCTACCACAAGAACTCAAAAATCTTAGCAGTAGCCCAAACACTTTTAAGTCTAAACTGAAGAGTTTCCTCATGGCTCACTCCTTCTATTCTGTCGAGGAGCTCCTGGAAGAGATAAAAAATTAAGCAAATTCCAGTGTTACATTCTTGATTTTCTTTATTTAACCTAACGACTTGTTTCATTTTATGTGTTTCTACAATCGTGTTATAATTTCATGTATTGACTCGTTCCAGGACCATGGAGACTTCTCCTAAATGTGGTCCCACGGAACAATAAATAAATAAATAAATAAATAAATCAGTCAATGTGAATTCTGGGATGCATATTTTTGAAAGTAAACGGTCAGTCTCCTTTCCAGTCCTTATCCTTTCCAAGCTTGTGCTCGATATCTGATGGCAACTTCATTAATATAATATATGTAATATATATAATATATGTAATATAATTTCATTAATGATACATTAAATTGTGACCTTCGCTAGTTTTTACTGTTTCACAAAATTCGGAATCCAAATCTATACGACCTCATACAAATCCCATGGCAGCAGTTTCTTAGAACCTTCAAGCTGACTTACCTATTACCCACAGTGATCATATTGCAGAAGTTGTTCCACTGCAGAAGTATTCCTTGGTCCAATAGTTCATCTCTTGAAACTTCCTGGCAGATTAAAACTGTATGCCCGACCGAGACTCGAACTCGGGACCTTTGTCTTTCGCGGGCAAGTGCTCTACCAACTGAGCTACCGAAGCATGACTCACGCCCGGTCCTCATAGCCTTACTTCTGCCAATATCTCGTCTCCTACCTTCCAAACTTTACAGAAGTTCTCCTGCGAACATCTTAAGCCACATTTACTGATATCATAAGCTGTCTTATTTACGCCACCTCTCTCATATTTCCACCATATATTTCTCTCTCAGACTTCATTAATGAAACAGGCTCTAAAGGTATTTCCTACACAATAAGCGCTGGAAAACAAAGTTCTCTCTTAATTTGATGCTACAAACGCCTTCTACTAACTGTATAGAAATCTTACATCCTTGAGGCCCCCCGGTTCGTGATGTACCCATGTCCGGCTAATGGCTGACGCTACAGATCAGTTTGAATACAGATGAATTTATTTATGAAAATATGAAGTACAGTCACCAACAAACTTTACATATTCACATACTCCTTTACCTTTAACCCAAATGAATACAGACTCATTTAGAGATATTTTTCTCTTATTACGTGTATACAAAGGCAATACAGAAGGCGACATATAAGCAGATTTACCAAAGTCTTTATTAGCAAGTTCTGCCATACGGTAGGTACGATAGGCAATAATGTCTCTATCAACAAAACTTTCAAGTCCAGGTACGTTAGGAACTCCCGTACCTCCACGTACAATGGCTACAGTGAGCCAACCATTACCATGATCGAAAGTATCATTAGTGTCAATACTGGCAGCCTTCTCAGCTTGTGACAGATCATGTATAGAAATCTGACAGCTGTGACAGCCCTCTCAGCTTAGCACCACAGGAGGTGGCTTGTGTCGCTAGTGCCTTAAACCGATCCTTGACTCGAGTACGCTGGGTAGGCCTAGGTTACACCTTAGATTTCACCGAGTGCAGACGGTATAAGAGCTTTTCTAAATTCTAATCAGTTTTTTTTGTAAATATTATTCCAAAAAATAACATAGGAACTTCTAATAACTAGTTTCTCACAATAATACGCCAATTTTAAGTTGGCATTACATATTTTATTCTTAGTTCGTCACAACGATTGCGAACCTTTGTGAAAAACATTTTGACAGCTCCCGCCTATTTCAGTATCACGACGTTTCTCATCCAAGGTTTAGAGTGTTTAGAGTTACAAGTTCAACAACGACGCAGCCTTGTGAAATTCGTATGCACAATATTTCCCAGACTTGCAGTTATTTCAGTCTGCTATTATATGAAATGTGTAATCACGTACTCTACTCTATAAATGGCATTAAAGTAGCGTCATAGTTTCTAGAAACTGTAACACAATATCTTTTGCAACTTCATATGTCGATATTATGTGATAATAACAACTTTAACAAACATTTTTTATGTTGAATATTGTTTTTTATTACAGATAATACATATTTATTTAAGTTCTTTTACACATATTTCTGAGACAGGGTGAAATGGGGACTTCAGTGTGAGGTTTGTGTCAGATAAATGACTGACTGAAATTATGTTTTAAACCTAAAATTATCCATGTTTTATAGATTATTTCATAATGGTCACCTCCAGAACTTATTAATCATATCACGGCAGATTTCAGGTAATGAATAGAAAAAAGTGCTCTACAACAACACAGCACATGAAGAAGACACAAACAGGTTTTATTATTTTTATTTTTTATCTGTGGTCTCTATACGAAACCACCAATTGCAGTTTACATTCGGAGTTCCAAACTATAGACCATGTTGCAAGCACACCAACGTTTGGTTTCTGGAATACTGTGTAACTAACTAAATTCGACATCTATTGAAAATCTTAAATACTGCTGCAATGGAATTGATTTATTCGCTGGATAAGGTATCCTTTTTCCTTTAACAAATTGTATAGGTCTATAATATGAAAAAAAAAATTCACTGAAGGTTTTATGGGTGCAGTATGACCACATGAAAGTTTACTCAGTGCATGGTAAATGCATGACAGCTGTTGAGTGTGGTGGGCATTCTAATCCCTGTAGAATAAGCTCAAAGTGCACATTGCACTAGCACACTCGTATATCAGCGCTCTTCATTACAGACATCTAAATCATATATACAAAGGGCGTTCAAAAAGTTTGCACAGTCGCCTCTAATCTTTTTATTTTCTGCAGGAGGAGAATGAAATTTTTTGTGAACATATTTGGAACATTTAGCTAAACGTTGAGCTTACTCAATGTAGCCTCCATCAGCTGTGACGCATCTGGCCCAACGCTCTTTCCATAATGTAAATGTACTTTGGTAAAATTCTGGGGATTGACTTTTACGCCATCGCTTGACACAGAAAATAAGGTCTTTCTTACTATCAAAAGTTTTGCCGCGCAGGTGGGCCTTCAGACGACCAAAGAGGTAAAAATCAGACGGAGCCAAGTCCGGACTGTAACCCATTTTCCTGATTTTCTCCTGCGTCATAAGTGCTGTATAGGGTTTGGCACTGTCATGGTGTAGTTTGATGAGCTGACCCTGAAGCTGTGGTATGTGGATCTTGATGGCACGTCGCAGCTTGTCCAGTGACAAACAGTAACCGTCCCAGTTAATTGTGCAGCCAGGCTCCAAAAAGTCAATGAAAATGACACCACACTGATCCTAGAAGAAGGAGGCCATCACCTTTCGGCCTGCTGTTCGTGAAAGCTTGCTTTCTTCTTCCGAGGGGAACCCGGATGACGCCACTCCATGGATTAGGTTTTGCTCTCAGGTTCAGACAAAAGCAACCATGTTTCATCCTGGGTAATGACGCCGTAAAAACACTGCTTCCACTCTTCAGTAAAGGTCTTCATGAGACTCTTGCACACATTCTTCCTCGTCGTTTTCGTTTCTCTTGTCAGTTATCTAGGCACCCAACGGACTGTACCAGTGATACCACACTACCCAATGACAAACGGGGCATTTCAGCAAGCTGTCGTGTCGTCACACATCTGTCATTTTGGATGATTTGATCAATGGTCTCCTTACATCATTCACTGCCGTCGATGGTCTACCGCATCGTGGATTGTCCAATAGAGAGAAATCACCTTCTTTAAACCTCTGTAACCACCGCTTGACACTGGTGCGATCCACTGTGTCCTCCCTATAAACAGGGAGCAACTTCCTGCTAATCGATGTGGCAAAGTCATCGCCAGTCTTGAAGAGGAACTCTATCACCGATACGTTGTCGCAACCTGACATCTACTTCACGGTCCATTATGGCTCACCTGTAAATAAAAGAAAATACTTTTATATACCAACTTATAGCTAAATGTGCCAAGTATGTTCACAAAAAATGTCATTCTCCTCCTGTAAAAAATAAAAAAATTGGAGACGATTGTGCAAAACTTTTTGAACGCCCTTTGTACACTGCCTCACAAAAAGTTGAGCACCCAGAAAATATGGCCGCATGTCAGTGCAACTTCGTTCATGTATATACCATCGGCGAGAATGTAAATGATTAAGAGTTCTGTTCTTTGTGATGGATAGACAACTACTAGTTTGCATTTGCGTTGTTCGTGTTCAGTGTTGTTAACAGGCCTGGTAAGGTATATGAGGGCGTGAACAGCGTCAGATGTTAAGTGATCACTATGAAGGACATGGTGATTCCACACAATATTGTGAGACAACGTTTCAGCACCTGACAGAGTTTGAAAGGCATCTCATTGCGGGTCTCCATTTGTCGAATCATGCAGCATCCACAGTTTTCGGGAATGCGGGTGTGACAGCGGCGCCGGCCGAAGTGGCCGTGCGGTTAAAGGCGCTGCAGTCTGGAACCGCAAGACCGCTACGGTCGCAGGTTCGAATCCTGCCTCGGGCATGGATGTTTGTGATGTCCTTAGGTTAGTTAGGTTTAACTAGTTCTAAGTTCTAGGGGACTAATGACCTCAGCAGTTGAGTCCCATAGTGCTCAGAGCCATTTTTTTTGTGACAGCGGCCCAGTGTTGTACAGAATGAGGACATGAAGGCAGGCATAAGGTTCTGGTCGACCATGTCTGACAACTACAAAAGAGGGTCGCTATATTGTGTACCAAGTACACATCTGCGCCTGTCAGCTGAGAATAAGTAATGGACTCCCTGCAACACTCCGTGTCCTCCCATGCTATTCGTCAAAGTCTAGCAGCAACCGGAGTGGGGAATTACTGGCCCATAGGTAGGCTGTCATTAACACTAGAACCATAATTAGGAAGCACGACCTGCTGATGAATATCATTGCAATGTGTTTAGTGGCGAATCGCTGTTCTGCAGTACCCTGCATGCTAATCGTCTGCAAGTATGGCGGCGAACTTGGGAGAGATCCCATACTTCCAATGTTTTTGAGAGGCACAGCGGTGTTACATCTGGCATCATGGTGTGTGGAGCCACTAGATATGACTTCAGGTGACAGATGGCAGTGATTAGGGAACTCTAATGGCGCAACGGTATATCACGGTCATCCTGCGTCCCCACGTATTACCTCTCATGTGACACTATCGTTGTACAAATTTTCAACAGGACAATGCTCGTATACACACGGCTGTTGCCGCTACGAACTGTATGTGTGATGATGAGGTATAATTATGGCCAGCAAGATCCCCAGCTCTGTCCCCGATAGATCATATAAAGGGCCGTCTTTGATGTAGTACCAGCATCTAGGATATCAAGCATCATTTACATCTGTTGTGGGCCAGCTTGCCTCAGGAGAGGGTACAATAGCTCTGTAACACCCTTCTCAAGAGAGTTAGCACGTGTATCCAGGCCGGAGCGGGTACAACATCATACTGATGAGTACACCCGTACTGATAAGTTCTTTGTAAATCTGCTTGATACTGTAACCACTGAAATAATATCACGTATCCTCTCAACTCATGAAATTTCATTTTTGTTTTCTCCTCACCTTCTGGACACTTCATATATTTTGTCAGGCGGTCTATAAACACACTGCCGGCCGCGGTGGTCTAGCGGTTCTAGGCGCTCAGTCCGGAACCGCGCGACTGCTACGGTCGCAGGTTCGAATCCTGCCTCGGGCATGGATGTGTGTGATGTCCTTAGGTTAGTTAGGTTTAAGTAGTTCTAAGTTCTAGGGGACTGATGACCACAGATGTATAAGTCCCATAGTGCTCAGAGCCATTTACAAACACACTGCAGCGGTAGTGGTCTCACCAAAATTTTCTTAACTCGTAACATTGAACAAAGTTAAAAAGAGGGACTTGTGAACTAAACAAGGAGAAATATAAATTCACATTTGCAATAACAGTTTAAAAATGAAGTAAACATTTATTCAGTAACAATTCTCAATTCAACTAAATGTTTACAAATTACATTCTATCTGGTGAGCAAAAGCACACAGCAACAAATTTGAAAAGCAAAATATGATAATAAACAATAAATATATGTGCAGTGAAAGCGAAAAGGTTACGAAACATTAGAAAAAGATTTTTCCATCCCAGTCACAATACACAGCTAGTTTTATAATTTTGTGTCAAATGTTGTGCAATATTTTTAATTTCCTTCGAATTCCCTCCTTTTTCGAACATAATAAGTGATAATTTTGGACTTCGGTGTAAATTTTTAGCAATATGTTACACATAATGGGTACCAATTTCTTGTAGATACCAGTAAATGGTCGTCCACATGGTCATTAAGCTGTTACAAATACAGGGTGTCCCAGAAATGTTTCGACGAACTTCTAGAGAAGGTGGTGTATATCATCGGGACTGAGAACTGCGTAGCAACCCACGGCCGCAAACGTCGTCGAACGCCGCTAGGTGGTGCTCTACACGAGAGTACTGGAAGAGAACGCCGCTGGGTTGTCTTTGTACACCAGAGTACTGGAGGGGAACATGAGGATTTCCTCGTTCGAGCGCTAGCCAGCATACCAGGAGCGTGGAACGGTATACGAACGGTGAGCTTGCCGACGTGCACCGAATGTATGGAATATCTGAATGAAGTGGACGAGCCGCTGGACGCATTTATCGAGAACGCTTCCAAGGCAAACATCAACCGCATCACAGTTTGTTTTCACACCTGAATCGAAATTTGTCTGAGTGGGGGTCATTAAGAAGTACGATGCAATGTTCATTGTGATAAGCGTGCATGGCCGAAGGAACAGGCACTGCGGCAATCCGGGAAGAACTTGTTCCAAAAACACATGAAGTGTCTTCGCAGTTTGTAAATATGAACCACCTCCAGCAATCTGACGGAATGATAGCAATGGAAAGTTGTGCCGTACCGGTATTCGAACCTGGATTTCCCGCGTAATGCGAGCTGGCAATTTCGTACACTACTGACCATTACAATTGCTACACCAAGAAGAAATGCAGATGATAAACGGGTATTCATTGGACAAATATATTATACTAGAACTGACATGTGATTATATTTTCACGCAATTTGGGTGTATAGGTCCTGAGAAATCAGTACCCGGAACAACCACCTCTGGCCGTAATAACGGCCTCGATACGCCTGGGTACTGAGTCAAACAGAGCTTGGATGGCGTGTACAGGTACAGCTGCCCATGCAGTTTCATCACGATACCACAGTTCATCAAGAGTAGTAACTGGCGTATTGTGACGAGCCAGTTGCTCGGCCACCATTGACCAGACTTTTTCAATTGGTGAGAGATCTGAAGAATGTGCTGGCCAGGGCAGCAGTCGAACATTTTCTGTATCCAGAAAGGCTCGTACAGGGCCTGCAACATGCATTATCCTGCTGAAATGTACGGTTTCGCAGGGATCGAATGAAGGGTAGAGCCACGGGTCGTAACGCATCTGAAATGTAACATCCACTGTTCAAAGTCCCGTCAATGCGAAGAAGAGGTGACCGAGACGTGTAACCAATGGCACCCCATACCATCGCGCCTTGTGATACGCCAGTATGGCGATGACGAATACACGCTTCCAATGTGTGTTCACTGCGATGTCGCCAAACACTGATGCGACCATCATGATGCTGTGAACAGAACCTGGATTAATCCGAAAAAATGACGTTTTGTCATTCGTGCATCCAGGTTAGTCGTTGAGTACACCGCCGCAGGCGCTCCTGTCTGTGATGCAGCGTCAAGGGTGACCGCAGCCACGGTCTCCGAGCTGATAGTCCATGCTGCTGCAAACGTCGTCGAGCTGTTCGTGCAGTTGGTTGTTGTCTTGCAAACGTCCCCATCTGTTGACTCGGGGATCGAGACGTTGCTGCACGATCCGCTACAGCCATGCAGATAAGATGCCTGACATCTCGACTGCTAGTGATACGAGGCCGTTGAGATCCAGCACGGCGTTCCGTATTACCCTCCTGAACCCACCGATTCCATATTCTGCTAACATTCATTGGATCTCCACCTACGCGAGCAGCAATGTCACGATACGATAAACCGCAATCGCGATAGGCTACAATCCGACCTTTATCAAATTCGGAAACGTGGTTGTACGCATTTCTCCTCCTTACACAAGGCATCACAACATTTCACCAGGCAACGCCGGTCAAGTGCTGTTTGTGTATGAGAAATCGGTTGGAAACTTTCCTCATGTCAGCACGTTGTTGGTGTCGCCACCGGCGCCAACCTTGTGTAAATACTCTGTCAACGCCGGTCAAGTGCTGTTTGTGTATGAGAAATCGGTTGGAAACTTTCCTCATGTCAGCACGTTGTAGGTGTCGCCACCGGCGCCAACCTTGTGTAAATACTCTGTAAAGCTAATCATTTGCATATCACAGCAACTTCTTCCTGTCGGTTAAATTTCGCGTCAGTAGCACGTCATCTTCGTGGTGTAGCAATTTTAATGGCCAGTAATGTACATCTTCAATAAAGCCGGGAAGAACCTGTTCCAAAAACACATGAAGTGTCTTCGCAGTTTGTAAATATGAACCACCTCCAGCTGTCTGACGGAATGATAACAATGGAAATTTGTGCCTTACCGGTACTCGAACCCGGTTTTCCCGCTTCATGCGAGCTGGCAATTTCGTATTTATCTGCCGATAGCGGGCCTGCGATTCACAAATAAAATGTCTCCCCCGTACAGGAATAACACTAATGGGATGTTCGGGTACACGTATGAGACATAGACGACAGCATATGGGAGTTTGGGTGGAGCCGTGGTGGTACCAAAATGACGGCTCTCCTGGTCATTTTGGGCTGGACGTTTGTAGGCACTGGAACAGTTCATCCCAGCGTCTATGGACTGGGCATGATGGACTGGTTGCCTGGCCCCCCCAGACTCACTGCATTTATCGAGTGTTGATTTATTTCTGCGGGAGCCATGAAATATCTAATTTTTCCCAAACCTATGAAGTCTGAAATTCATCTCGTCGTAACAAGCGTCTCTGCAGCAGCTACAATGAAAGAAACTTTCGGTTTGTTCTAGCGTATCCGGCAGGCAATGTTCCGTGGGTGTTAGGCATTTGTGGCGTCTAACTGTGCAAACTTGGAGCATCTAGTTTAACGTTAGAGGTGTATTCATATCATACATTATGTGTAATCGTTATGTCCAAAACTATCTCAAGTGAATCACTCTCTTGTTTCCTTTCTGCTCTTCGACCCCTGCTACCACTTACCACTGACGTTTACGGCCATGGGCTGCTATGCGATTCTCAATCCTTTTGATATGCCCCACCTCCTCTATAAGTTTGTCGCAACATTTCTGAGACGTCCTGAGAAATTCATGCGATTCAGATTCTGCAGCAGCGGCTTCTGATTTTTACAAGTGAGAAACTTTGTTTTATGCTATTCAGATATTAAAAAATGCATAACTGCATACACTAAATTGCTAAATTCCACAACAACCCCTGATGGGACAATCAGTTAACTTCGGAAAATATTTTCAAAATATTTATCTGTAGTATGTGTCCTAAAAACAAAATATGTGCATGTTTTACAACTGAGGAATTGTATTGTTTTGTACGCTGCATATCCACAAACAAATACAAGTGGAAGTGCAGACTGGTTCAGTTTCAGCATTTTCTATACTTTCCTCAAAAAATTTAAAAAATGACTCATGTGAACACATGGAAACACGTTAGAGACGCTCCCATTATTCATTATTACTGGAGAAAACTTTACTGTGCCGCATTTTGCAGTGTTTATTCCCAAACCACTCATAACGCGCATCTTTTCAAATGCAAATACCTGGGTTACAGAAACGTTGTAGTTTCCACTGCTGATACCTATTAAATCATGACTTCAAAGTATTAGTTTGTAGTTTTTCTGCCAAAAGAAAGAATGCCTACACTATTGACAGAATATTCAAAAATTTCTGAAATAACAGAAGTGATCTGATACAATGCCTAATGTTTCTCCATAGTGAGAGACTGGTTGTGCTCAAAGCCCTCCATATTACTAACCAAGCCTTAAAATTATTTAGAAACTCAAACCTATCATCAAAAGCACTGGTGAAAGAGGAAATTAATTTTATTTGTGAATTCCATTTGTACAATTATTAACACATGCAATGTACAATCCCAGGAGAATAATTTGAAAAAAGTGTGCATATCCTGAAATTTTAATCATATTCAGCTTTCAATGTTGTATTATTAAAATTACTACAGACAAGGTTTACTGCAGACAAGTTTAACACTCTCTCTTTTTGAGCTACAGGGACATATAGATTTATAATTAATTCAAGGAGCCAATTTCAACAGCTGGCTCAGTTCCTGTACAGTTTCTCAGTATCTGAAATTTTTGCTATTAGCAGATCACTGGATGTATACTCCGTTCATCATAAGAATAAACCTGATGTAAACAAATACAAACGCGATGATTGATCAGAATCCGCTGCGCAAGTACACCGGTGTTGCTACGCCTTAGGAAGTAGGTCCTACTTATGTATTAGAAATATTATTACCAAGTTACGTTAAATGAAACTGTAAGAGATTCAAAGGTATTAACAGCCATCGACGTTTTTCTTAATTACGCTTTAGGTATGTAGTTTTTATTTCAAAAATCGTGTACAGTCACAGCCTCTGCACTGTTGTACACTGATTGTCGCGCTGTTAACACGCAGTATGAAAATGGCTAAGGCTGCCTTCCGTTGCGTAATGAAACACGGTTAAAAAGGGCCGCGAAATAGGTTGTTCTGAATGTTCTTCACAAATTTACAGATATAATCGGCTTTGAAGTTTTCCGAGGGAATGTATTAGATATAATTGAGACAGAAATACACATTGGATGTAGCGGAATCGGTAGCGTAGTAGATTGATAACGTACTATAGTTCTAGGTTCGCTTGTACAAGTATCGCCTCAGTCATTTTATTTCTCGTTCAATTTGAAATACCTACATCTCGCAATTGTAAAATTCATCATCAATTTTTATGAATAATGCACGTCTTCTTGTTTCTAATTACATACATTCCTGTTTTCATTTCAAATATAAATTCTTAGTTATCGATAATCTATGAAAGACTGTTAATAAAGGTTGCTTAAATTAAGAAAACGTAACAATTTAATTTTTAAGGCAAACATGAAAAATCAAATACTCTTTATTTGGACCGTGTGTATTGTTTTATACCACAGATGTAGATAAGTTGCGTAGAAACTTCACAACATCGAGCACACCATACAAATACTGGATTTTTACATTTGCCACAGTACCATTACAACATGAACCCAACAGAACCGATCTGGATCCAAGTCAAGGGATTCGACCCGAGAAATAACAAGACTGTTAAGCTGCCAGATGTACTGGAACTAGCGGACGCAGCTTTTTCACACGTCACTCCCGAACGCTGGCGGGATATAGAATAGCAAGTCATAAAAGAAGGGGAGAAAATGTGGCGCCTGGGTCGCTTCGTGGGCTCTGTTGTTGATCGACTCGTTATCAACAATGAAATGTATTTCTCGGATTCGGATAAGGAAGGAGCTAAGAAATTACCAGACGACTGACTGTAATTAATACCTTCAGTGGCTTCAGTATTCAACTGTATGGCGAAATCCCTGCAATACGCTTTTGCATCGCTCAGAAAAATCACCCTGTGTCTAAGTTGGAAATTTTCATCAAAAAAGGTTCAGATGGTTCAAATAGCTCTGAGCACTATGCGACTTAACTTCTGAGGTCATCAGTCGCCTAGAACTTAGAACTATTTAAACCTAACTAACCTAAGGACATCACACACATCCATTCCCCCGGCAGGATTCGAACCTGCGACCCTAGCGGTCGCTCGGCTCCAGACTGTAGCGCCTAGAACCGCACGGCCACCAAAGCCGGCCGGAATTTTCATCACTTTTATTTGTAATTAGAATACTGTGTCAGGTGAGAACGAGAGCATTTTATACTTTCCGTTTGGTCACCTAAGAAGCGCGCGGTAATGCTGAAGTTTCGGTAAATACTATTTCATTCCCTTTAAAAATTAAATGACATTCGAAGGTATATTGTTTCTTTGTTCGCATCTTTTATTCGTTTGAACTGCAAATGCTCACATCATTACAGGTTAATTGGACAGCTGGCTGGCCAGTGCTATCAAAGTTTAATGCACCAGTTAAGCTGTTGTCCCGCATCATCGCTCCGTCTATGTGCGTGTAACACAGCTTAATACGTATCCTTATGATTGTACTTGACTGTACTGGCTACTGCTTGGCTTCCACTCTACATGAAACGAAATCCAATGAGATTCAAGCAAGCGTGGAAGAATGCATGGCGTAAATGTTTACATTAGGTTTATTCTTATGATGAACAGAGTATAGAATCAAAATGGGGGAACTTAAATTTTCTGTCACTAACCCTCCAGTTCAACCAGCTGCTCCAAATATTTTTGAATAAACGAGCAGAACCGCATAAGGCTGGCCGGTGTGGCCGAGCGGTTCTAGGCGCTGCAGTCTGGAACCGCGAGACCGCTATGGTCGCAGGTTCGAATCCTGCCTCGGGCATGGATGTGTGTGATGTCCTTAGGTTAGTTAGGTTTAAGTAGTTCTAAGTTCTAGGGGACTGATGACCGCAGAAGTTTAGTCCCATAGTGCTCAGAGCCATTTTTTAGAACCACATAACAGGAAAGAATATGGACTGCTCGAATTGTTTATCAAGGGCAGAACATATTCCTATTAACTATACTGTTATCAGCTATAATAACAACTACAATCAGACCACAAGAAGAAAGAAAATGCTACACATTAAGTGTTAATTTGTAAAGATCTGAGTCTGACAACCGCTCATGGGAATCAAGTTAACAACTTTGCTGAAAATGCCATACAAAGAAAATGTAAGAAATACAATAACAGTCGTGCCTCTGATGGGGCATTATTTTCTGAATATCCATGAAGTTTCTCCCCTTAAATTTAACCCAAAGCTTGACATAAATTTAATCCACTTGCAGAATTAAAAATGTGTTCACTCATCTAATTGATCCATAACAGTTTTAAGAAGATGGGCATTTGGTTTATCATTGTTTGAACATATCTTCAGTGAAGATGAAACTCGCTGAAAATACTTCACATATGTAAGGTTACTAATCCACTTGACCAAAGTGTTGTATAGCATGCTGGAGACTGGTTATAGAAGATAAATGCATCATATCAATTGATTATGTCAGTATTGGGGCAATGTGGGCTCTACCCCACTTTACATTGTTGCCAGATGTATCCAAGATGGCGAAGATGACGTCATCCAATATGGCGGCGTGTAGACATGGCAACAGCGCATGAAATCATCCAAGATGACAGCTGTGAGCCGGCCGAAGTGGCCATGCGGTTCTAGGCACTGCAGTCTGGAACTGCAAGACCGCTACGGTCGCAGGTCCGAATCCTGCCTCGGCCATGGATGTGTGTGATGTCCTTAGGTTAGTTAGGTTTAACTAGTTCTAAGTTATAGGGGACTAATGACCTCAGAAGTTGAGTCCCATAGTGCTCAGAGACATTTGAACAACTGTGACGTCATCCAAAATGGCGGAACCCATGGCGACCACAATGTTTCCCGCCATTTCCCCCCACCATCTTGGATTACATCACAGGAGGGATGAGAGCGCCCTCTGGTGGTGGTACTGTGTACTAGGTCAGTTGGAGTCCAGATCCCTTGGCGGCCACATTGGATGGTGGTCTTAATAATAAACATCAAGATTTGCCACAATCCAGACATGGCTCATACCAAGTCAAAGTCAAACAGCTGGTTGAGACTAACAAACAACTAGAAGCGACTAACAATATAATAGAAGAAACCTCTAGATTATCAAAGACAGCTAATGAAAGTCGTTCAAGAAACTAACAAAATGACCACTGATAAACAAGAGAAATACATCAGGGAGACTGAAAAAAGTTTTAAAGCTGTAGATGAGAATATAGAGAATGTAATAAAAGAACAGAGGGCAGTAGCTAAAAATTTGTCAAAAAGGGTCACGACTGGGGATCAGCAGTAGTATGTCAAGCAGGTATAGAAAGAAAATACATCATCATCATCATTTATTGCATATACCCATGCCATTTAGGCCCATAGCGGAAGACAAAAATATACAAATACAAGACATACACAGAACATAATGAAATGATAACACATGAAGTCCGTGAATCATGACAAAATAGCTGTAACATCACAGAAATTTATTACATATATCTGCCCATTTAGTTCCGTCTCTGGCATCTTCAGCGCTGGCTGTTAGATCTGCTTCTTCCAGGGTCACTAAGGTCCTGTCTCTCCACTTCATTCACGGACGACATCCTGAACGTTTTCCAGTTTGCTGGTGTAGATGTACTCTGTTAGAGGGAGTGCCCTCTGCTTGTAGAACATGTTCTGCCCACTGTAGCCTTATTTTTGCAATCACTATCACAATATCAGCTTTCTTAAACCACAGGTACAGATCTTCATTGTGCCTTTTTTCCCATCTTGCGGTTTCTGCGATGTATACCGGGCCATAAATTTTCCTTAAAATCTTCCTCTAAAATGCACAAATGCGCTATTCCATTGTCTGTGTACTTGCCCATGCCTCACAACCATATAATACAACAGATAGCACTGTTGATATGTATAGCTATATCATGCTTTCCTGGGACATGATGCGTGACATGTGTAGGTGGTTTAAACTTTTGTACACCCATTTTGCACTTATTATTCTTAGTCGATCTTCCTTCTGTACCTCACTTTTATTCGACGATATTGACCGCAGGTACTTGAATTTTCCAACTGTTTCAAAATTATGACCGTCTAAACAGATGGCGTCCATATAATTTTGTCGTCTAGAGACTACTATATACTCATCTGCAAATGCAAGGTTCCTATCACCTCCAACGATCTCCATCACCCTATTACAGCTAACTGTACGTGTCATCTTTTCCAGCGCTATCTTGAAAAGAACTGGTGAGAGAGGTTCACCCTGTCTCAACCCAGTTTAACTGAGAAGGGTGCCGACAATTGATTTGCAAAGCGTACTTGGTGACTTGATCAGTTGTAACAAGCTGCACTCAGCCTAATGTACTTCATTTGTGTGCTGAATTCCTGAGTTATCTTCCAGAGGGCGGTCCAGTTAATGCTGTCGTATGCCTGCCGGAAATCAAACGGTGTAGGTCTTTATCGAATTCATAAAACTTCATCATCATTTGTCTCAATGTGAAGATGTGGTCGGTGGTTGAACGTCCAGGGGTAAATTCACACTAGTATGTGCCTACAATCCCTCCGAGCAATGGATTTAGTCGACTTAATATTAGAGTGGTGTATACTTTATATCGTATCTCCAGCAGCGATATCCCTCGATAATTATGCACTTTCGTCACAGCGCCTTTTTACAAAATCAGGCGTACGATTGCCTTTTTCCAATCAGTGGGGATCTTCTCTGGTGACCATATTCCGGCCATAAGCTGCCTGAGACCTTCTATTACCGTTCCCCCCATATCGAAACAACTCCTACAGCCTGTAGCCTTATTATTTTTAAGGGCGTCCAGGATGATTTTTATCTCATACAGTATTGGCTCAGGAACTTCTTATTCTGTCCCTTCTAATCTCTCCAGTTCTTTTGTTTCTTCATGATTTAGTGCTTTGTCAAAATATCTTCCAAAGGCATCTGCTTGCTCCACTGAAGGAACCACTTTTTCCTTATCATTCATTACGATTAAAGTTTGCGGTCAATAAATACCTCTCGCAAACCTCCTCCGCCGAAAGAAGTAGCGGGTTGCTTTCCTTGATTCCTCAATTTGTCTCAGTAGTTGTTTACTATATTCTCGTTTCTTCTGATAAATACATCAGAACATTAAAACTGCAAACGAAAATTTCACTAAGGAGACTGAAAAATCTAATATTTTAATCTCCAATGTAAACAAGAAAGTTGTGAAATTAGGTCAGCTCTGTCTAACAGAATAGATTCATTACAAAAGAATACTAAAGAGATATTTGAAAATTTAGCCGGTATTCAGAACACGTCACTGATTTTCCTGCCAGAGGCACCGACATCTTTGCTGAAAGAGTAGTAGAAAAATTAGATTAAAAATTTAAAAAAATTTATTGCCGTAAATAACAATAGAGGAAATGTTAACAAAGAAGACCACTGTTGAAAAATAGTTACTTTCCGCAAATCAGCTACTAAGAGGAAAGTACAAAATACAAATAACCTAAGGAAGAAAAATGAAAATGTTGTTAATGAATACCACTATTTGAAAGTAGGTAGGCTACACAAGATTGTCACGAAGAGAAAGGTACGCCACACTGGGAATCATAGAAAGAAAGCTGGGTATATTTTGAAGACTTCATGTCTGGTGGTTGCTTTACCGAAGAAAGCAAAGAAGGTGTTAAGTGAAAATCAAAGAAAACTGGAAAGGAAAACAGTAATAAGGTAAGGAATGTTCCCAGAAATGGAAATGAAAGATACGGTAATGTTTTCCCAGAAAAGCAATAGGTGGCAAATGCAGGGCCTCGTGTTTTTGTGGAATGCGTTAAAGACGTATGAAGAGAATTTCATGGAGCAGTATATTATAAGTGTGGTACGTAGATGAAATCCTGCATAAGTGGCACATTCTGAATCCGAAGTAATAAGAAATATCTGCAATGTAGCTGATGTTAAGACATACCGTGATAGTTAAGGTGAAGCCTGCTGGCTCTGACAAGTTCGAATACGAGCTACTGACTAGAATATCTCTCTAGTAAAAACACACATGGAGTATGCCCTAAAAGACCCATAGATGACATATAATTCATTGTATACAGTACCACTGTAAGCATATTAAGAGAAACAGTAGTTCCAAGAACTTTGAGATTACATCTATTTAGTTTTTTTTTAAATTTATTAAGTAGCTGGGGTTGAACGAACTGCTCGAGGACATTGTGTCGGGAGTATTGTGACGTCAGTAAGTTGGTTTAAAGAATCGGTGCAGACTGCGCAAGGCTAATGGCCTCTGAACGGCACAGCTGACGCAGCCAGGTGAATGAATAAATGGACGCCGGCGTGACGAAATCAAGGACATCTTCCAATAGGTGAGTTAGTAAACAGGTGAAGGGTATTGACCACAAGGAAGGGGTATAAACAAAATTTATCAACACAATTGTTTCACATAGGAGATTAATAGTTTTTGTTAAATGATCAGTTAAAGAGTAATAGAATGAAAACAGTGTTCAACTGAGTTAGAATTGCACAAATAACTTTAAGGGAATAGTGAAAATAGTAGTATTTTGTGTAATGAATTAATTGCTTATTATGGACTAATTAACTGACAAGCTATATTTAAAAACAAAGAAATCACTAATTTATAAAATGGTTTGAAAAATTTTTGAATTTGCCACTTGGGCAGAATAAAAAATATGATTATTAAAATATTCTTTGTATGAGAAATGAAATTGTTGTTCTTATTTTGTTTCTGAAGTATGTGCTTTTGTTGTATGTATTCATACTAAATGTAATGATAGATGGAAATAAGGGAAAATTCGGAGCACACAAAACCAGATGATTTGCACGAGGGGTCGAACCAGACGAACAATCAATAACAAGAGACACGGTTGGTATACACGCAAATGATGGCTGTCATTAAGGAAACAGGGGGAAAACTCATAGCCTAGGAAAGGCAACTTCGGCCAGCGAATCACATTGTTTCACGCAAAATATTTGTATCAGTGTCATGAGCTGTCAAAGAACGACTTTGACTCGTAAGTGCTCCTTAAAAAACTGTTATGTTGAGCAGTAAAGCTCCATAGTAGGGCAAATATAAATAAATTTCCTGTGTATATTACGCATAATGAGTTTGTCTATTCTCTCTGTATTGTGACTGTATAGTGTAAATTGTGAAAAATGCTCCGATGGATTTCTTTCGATGGCCAACTGTCCACTGGAAAATGTGAGCGAAACGTTTTTATTATTTTTCTGAAAGTAAGTAAACTCAAACAATATTTTATTGATGTTCTGAGCTAATTTTTTGAGGCTGATCAATATTCTGAAACTTAGTTTACAGTCTGTGATGTTGTATTTGAAGTATTGTGTTTGACATCTTATTGGTGTTCAATTATTTTCTGCTTGAAAGAATGATGATATTGAGCTTTACGACAGTATGGAAGGTAAAATTCAAAGGTTCTATCAATACAATTAACAGAAGAACAAAGAAAAGCTGTTTATTACTTGCAAATGTAACAGTGCCTCGTGAACAAATAGATTTTGTGTTTCAAACATCTCATAACAAAATACTAAAATTAACTCGATGAAAAACGAGAAATACACAAAACAACTGGCGTGAAAAATGAACTGACCTGAATTGTACAGGCTACTCTTAAGAGCTGAAAGACCGCGTTCCTAGTGTTTCCAAAATTACGATTTTGTTTTAAAAAATCACAATCTTGAAAAGAAATTACCAAAGGGGATGTGTAAACTACACCTTCTGTTCAAGCCACACTTTGTTTCTTTATTTGCCAGTTTATAACTGTGTATTGCGTCTGCAAATATCATGTAGCAGTTAGTGAGTAAAGCGGTACTGCAGAATGCACATTGGCGGAAGTAAGAGTTCAGTTCCCTCGCTGGCTGGAATCAGTGGACCATGAACGATGGTGTGCGGCGCTGTGGCTAGACATGAGACCGCCAGTTACGTCAGCAACGAGATACGTAGGGAAAACACAGTTAAGCTGGTGCAAAGCAAGTAATCTTGCTCAACAAATATTTGCTAATAAAAGTAGCTTTTTCGAATCCAGATATTACGAGAATCCTGCAGGTCATTAGTACTTTCTTACAACAGTATTACAGCGCCGCAAATCGATCGCCGTTATAAATAAATGAATAATGTTTAAGCTAACGAATACATACGAACGGCTATGAAATATCACGAGTGTAAGTACGAGGTGCAGGCTGCGGCCCATAGTCGCCAGTCGCCAATAGAATGCCTCCCGATATAATTCAGTTTTGAGACCACGCTCTAAGGAAATTGTTAGTTTTCAGTTAATCTTTATTTATTGCGCCGACGTTGTCAGTTTATGGTGTTAAGTAAATAAATACAACGCAATGGCAGCTCTTTTGAACGTCATTCTGAATAATATAGCGACCCGTTTCATCACTTAGAATCACAGAAAGTAAAAGTGCTCATTACAGAGGATCTGATGACACTGATACTGCTTCTGCGAGGGACATAAACTTCGGGAGCTTCTCGCCAAAACAGGTAGAAAGTCAGCGCACACTCCGCTGCAGAGTGAAAATCTCATTCTGGAAACATCCCCCAGGCTGTGGCTAAGCCATGTCTCCACAATATCCTTTCTTTCAGGAGTGCTAGTTCTGCTAGGTTCGCAGGAGAGCTTCTGTAAAGTTTGGAAGGTAGGAGACGAGGTACTGGCAGAAGTAAAGTTGTGAGTACCGGGCGTGAGTCGTGCTTCGGAAGCTCAGTTGGTAGAGCACTTGCCCGCGAAAGGCAAAGGTCCCGAGTTCGAGTCTCGGTCGGGCACACAGTTTTAATCTGCCAGGAAGTTTCATATCAGCGCACACTCCGCTGCAGAGTGAAAATCTCATTCTGGAAACATCCCCCAGGCTGTGGCTAAGCCATGTCTCCGCAATATCCTTTCTTTCAGGAGTGCTAGTTCTGCTAGGTTCGCAGGAGAGCTTCTGTAAAGTTTGGAAGGTAGGAGACGAGGTACTGGCAGAAGTAAAGTTGTGAGTACCGGGCGTGAGTCGTGCTTCGGTAGCTCAGTTGGTAGAGCACTTGCCCGCGAAGGGCAAATGTCCCGAGTTCGAGTCTCGGTCGGGCACACAGTTTTAATCTGCCAGGAAGTTTCAGGTAGAAAGTATCCTACACGAAGGGTCACTAAGATACGCCAAGTATGGATTGTCTTAATCTCAGCAAAACTCTGGTGGAAAACCGTTACTAGCCTTACCGTACACCTCTAGGGACCCACTAGGTAAACTGAGACATTTGTGAAGGTTTAGTAATAGGGATTGGGGGGGGGGGGGGGTTGCGTGCTGAACCAATGCTTTGTTCCTCATTCCAGGCATTGATATAGCTACAAACAGGAAAAAAGTTTTAACTTTTCTATAAATCACTTAACAGGTTGTTATGTTAACAGTCTGCTGACAAGAATTTTTGGAAAGAAAGAAGGTTAGGATGTTGTCAAATTAGCAACACGTTAACATTAAGTTTTATTTTGTATTTATTATTTTATTTCATTAAATTTATATTTACAACATATCACTTTGTGTGTGCTTTTAATGTAATGTGAAGTTACGTAGTAGCAATACATCATAAATCGTATTAACTGAGAGTCATGCATCTCTTCACGATCAATAGCAAAATTACCAAGATTCAGTGATCAGCTAAGTTCCTTCAGTGTTTGAATGTGGCAGCAGCACCATCACACGTCACTGATGTCACAAGTACACAAAAAAGAAACGATTCTAATATAGAAACTCCTAACAATTTCAGTCATTATATTCGATGGCAGCTCATTCACTAGGAAATACGCAATTGACTTTTTAAACTTTTCAGTGCGTGGCACTATTTGAAAGACTAAAGCATCACTAGCCAATTCTCTAGCATCTTTATTCACTATACTATATAAGTCAACGCGCCTGAATACAATTTTGTTTTACATTGTTCCACACAAGCTGCATTCTGATGGACGTTCTGTTTCAGATACCGATAACTGAAAAGCTCTTTCAGACAGCCCAGTTCTCAGTTTACAGAAGATACCCAACCACAGATGGGATGGGGCAAAGAAACAATGAGCATACAAATCTGTGTGGTGTGGGGAATAAAAATGCAGAGTTAGTTAATCCACTGTATTGTGTGGATTGCTTTTTTAACACCAACGTTTTTCAATTGAGCAACGATAAAACAACTAAAATATACTTGAAGCACATTTTTGAACTTATCGTTTATACAGTTTCTGTTCTTCAATATTGTTATCAGTTCTGTGATGGCTTTCACCTTTTCTACATGCCATTTATGTTTCATCTGCGATCGTTTTACTTTCTTCCTAAGGGACACAGTTCTGTGAGATAGTTCAGACTGAACACCTACATCATATTTGGTACGATTGACACCGAGTTCTTAGAAAGTATTTATTGTTTGAAAGGTGTCCATTATAATCGCCCCTCTTCCATATACTGTGTTTCGTGAGCAATCTTTGCTATTTAAGCTGTGGCGCATTAATCGTCTTCTGCACATTCATGGGTACTTCAGCTACACGAGTATGTCTGCCTAAGGTCTTTGAGGCGAGAGTGGCTTCAGCCAATGTCTAGAGAGGTGTGGTCGCCACATATGCACAAAGTAACTTCTGGAGTGAAGGTGTCTTTTTCTCGTGTGTGCCATGTAGTGGCAATGATTGTGGCTGCTTCAACACATACTGATCTAAGGAGAAGGAGCCATGTATGAAAGCAGCAATGGGTTTCTATTGACGAAGTAATTATAATACACTTACACAGTTCCTCTCTATGCGCCTATTCTGCAACGCAAGTTACTTGGTTATTTATTTTACAACATGGCGAGGTATAATGGAACAGTGTGGTTGATTAGGCGGTGTTATGAATAGTAGAGGGGCCCTCGCGGCTATGATCTTTATGGGGCAGATTTTGTTAACTTGTTGTTTCAGATTCGTGATCGGGTTTAGCAGGCCGATATCTCATTCAATAAAACGTTACGTATTTTATATTTTTTTCTTAGATTCACGTTATGGAGGAGGGTACCGAGGACACAACGTAAATAATGCAAGATTAATCTGATTGTTCTGTATGGAATCCTTGTGTTTTTTGGACTCAAATAATAACCCGGGAGATAAAAGAAAAATCTCTTGTTTTTCTTGATGTTTCGTTCCATTCAACAATTTAATTTAAATGAGATATGATTTTTCACTGTAGCAGTATTGAGTAACCATGATGCTTGCACCAATACCTTATGTAGCGGTAATTACAGAAATATTCTCGCGCTTTGATTCGATCGTTAGTTCAATTGGAGTTACTTCTGATCCGAGCAAGTTCTTCAAATATCAAGCATTTCTTGGCATTAGCAAATTACTTCCACATTGCGGAAGGTGAGTTTGCCTCTGGAGTTCCTGGGCTACAGTTATTTTGTCGTCTCTTGATTATCTTCCGTGACTTCGTTACATTATTGAATCACAATCAGTCGTAGGTCGTTTCAAATGCCAAAAGAATTTCCGTTCCGTTATGTATGCATGTCTGTAACGTATCATTCCTGATGACAGTCAAGTCCTGAAATGATATTGCTTCCTTTTAGCTTTATTGGCTTTGCATAGAGGGCATGTTAAACTACGGCAATTTCAAGTGGAACGTTAAAGTCTACTGCTACTAGCGAAGACACATTAAATTTATCAGCCTCCACAAGGACTTTATTCATATGTCGAAACCAAATTAGAACAATCTATCAGCAATTATTACGAGCTACTAAAACCACATAAAGATACACATGCAAGAAACCACAGGTGACTCCTGAATATAAGAACAGTAAAACAACAATAAATGATGACTAACTGAAAACCTCAACTGCTGACAGGTGTTGTTGATATACCTCGATGTGGACAGCTGAAAATGTGTGCTCCGACCAGGACTCGAACCCGGGATCTCCTGCCTACATGGCACACGTTCTATCCATCTGAGCCACCGAGGACACAGATGAATAGCGCGACTGCAGGGACTTATCCCTTGCACGCTTCCCGTGAGACTCACATTCCCAACTGTCCACAATTCTACATATGTAATGGTTGGGCAAATGTCTATGAGGTACAATACATATGGAGAACTGTGGACAGATGGGAAAGTGAGTCTCACGGGAAGCGTGCAAGGGATAAGTCCCTGCAGCCGCGCTATTCATTTGTGTCCTCGGTGGCTCAAATGAAGTCGGCACGGTAGCTCAGGGTGTTCGTTCAGAGCGTTAGCTGCCCTCTGTAATAAAAAAAACTGAGTTAATCGACCAACAACGAACTGAAACGGATGTCTTACGACGTCCGCCCCGAGCAGATCAGATGCAACGAACGAAAGCGAACAAAACAAGACTTAAAAAAAATGGATAGAGCGTCTGCCACGTAAACAGGAGATCCCGGGTTCGAGTCCCGGTCGGGGCACACATTTTCAGCTGTCCAGATCGAGGTATATCAACAACACCTGTCAGCAGCTGAGGTTTTCAGTTAGTCATCATTTATTCCAGGGAAAAGCTGCACGGTCATCAACAGTAACTGTTCTTTCGAGAACAAGTTACTGTCTTCATATATATAGTAAAACAACAGACCCGCAAAATTACGCATTAGTGTCCTTAACACCGGTCTGCTGCAGAATTTTTGAAAATGACTTCGAGTACAATAAATTTCCTTGAGATGAAAAAGCTTTTGACCACAAATCAGCATAGATGTAGAAAGCATCGGTCGCGTGTAACTCAGCTTGCCCTTTTCTCACATGATATCTTGCGAACCATGGATGAAGGGTAACATATTCCTAGATTTACAGAAAGTATTTGACGTTGCGTCCCCGATCAGACTGTTAACGAAGGCTCGAGCATAGGGAGTGGGTTCCCAGATATGTGAGTGCCTCGAAGGGTTCTTAAGTAACATAACTATGTGGTCTTCGGCAGCGAGCGTTCGTCAGGGACAAGGGTACCGGCAGTACTGCCCCAAGGAAGTGTGATAGGACTGCTCTTATTCTCTACAGACAGTACATCAGTGATCTAACGGACAGGGTGACCAGCAACCTGCAGCTATTTCCTAACGACGTTGTGATATACGGGAAGTGTCGTCACTGACTGACTATTGGAGGACAGAATGTGACTTAGATAAAATTTCTAGTTTCTAGTTGGTGTAATGAATGACAGCTTGCTCTGGGTGTAAAAAAAGTACGTTAGTACAGACGAGTAGAAAAAAGAATCCCATAATGTTCGAATACGGCATTAGTAGTCTACTGATTGACACACTCTATTCGATGTTGTTGTTGTTGTGGTCTTCAGTCCTGAGACTGGCTTGATGCAGCTCTCCATGCTACTCTATCCTGTGCAAGCTTCTTCATCTCCCAGTACTTACTGCAACCAACATCCTTTTGAATCTGCTTAGTGTATTCATCTCTTGGTCTCCCTCTACGATTTTTACCCTCCACGCTGCCCTCCAATGCTAAATTTGTGATCCCTTGATGCCTCAGAACATGTCCTATCAACCAGTCCCTTCTTCTTGTCAAGTTGTGCCACAAAATCCTCTTCTCCCCAATTCTATTCAATACCTCCTCGTTAGTTATGTGATCTACCCATTTAATCTTCAGCATTCTTCTGTAGCACCACATTTCGAAAGCTTCTATTCTCTTCTTTTCTAAACTATTTATCGTCCATGTTTCACTTCCATACGTGGCTACACTCCATACAAATACTTTCAGAAACTACTTCCTGACACTTAAATCTATACTCGATGTTAACAAATTTCTCTTCTTCAGAAACGCTTTCCTTGCCATTGCCAGTCTACATTTTATATCCTCTCTACTTCGACCATCATCAGCTATTTTGCTCCCCAAATAGCAAAACTCCTTTACTACTTTAAGTGTCTCATTTCCTAATCTAATTCCGTCAGCATCACCCGACTTAATTCGACTACATTCTATTATCCTCGTTTTGCTTCTGTTGATGTTCACCTTATATCTTGCTTTCAAGACACTGTCCATTCCGTTCGACTGCTCTACCAGGTCCTTTGCTGTCTCTGACAGAATTACAATGTTATCGGCGAACCTCAAAGTTTTTAATTCTTCTCCATGGATTTTAATACCTACTCCGCATTTTTCTTTTGTTTCCTTTACTGCTTGCTCAATATACAGATTGAATAACATCGGGGAGAGGCTACAACCCTGTCTCACTCCCTTCCCAACCACTGCTTCTCTTTCATGCCCATCGACTCTTATAACTGCCATCTGGGTTCTGTACAAATTGACAAATTGTAAATAGCCTTTCGCTTCATATATTTTACCCCTGCCACCTTTAGAATTTGAAAGAGAGTATTCCAGTCAACATTGTCAAAAGCTTTCTTTAAGTCAACAAATGCTAGAAACGTAGGTTTGCCTTTCCTTAATCTTTCTTCTAAGATAAGTCGTAAGGTCAGTATTGCCTCATGTGTTACACCATTTCTACGGAATCCAAACTGAGCTTCCCCGAGGTCGGCTTCTACAAGTTTTTCCATTCGTCTGTAAAGAATTCGCGTTAGTATTTTGCAGTTGTGACTTATTAAACTGATAGTTCGGTCATTTTCACATCTGTCAACACCTGCTTTCTTTGGGAATGGAATTATTATATTCTTCTTGAAGTCTGAGGGTATTTCGCCTGTCTCATACATCTTACTCACCAGATGGTAGCATTTTGTCATGAGTGGCTCTCCCAAGGCCGTCAGTAGTTCTAATGGAATGTTGTCTACTCCCGGGGCCTTGTTTCGACTGTTCGATATCTAGTACTAATCCTGCAAGGCGATGTGAAATGGAAAAAGGATGTAAGGATGGTAATAGGGATGGTGAATGGTCGGTTTCAGTTTACTGGGAGCATTTGAGTAAAGCTTAACTCATCTACAAGTGAAGGAGACCGCATCTAGAACACTATTGCGACCCATTCTTGAGTACTGCTCCACTGTTTGGGAACCCCCACTAAGTTGGATTAAAGGAAGACATATAGGCAACTCAGAGACGTGCTGCTAGATCTGTTACCGGTGAGTTCGATCAACACATTAGTATTTTGGAGATGGTTTGTGAACGCAAATGGGAATTCCTGGAAAGAAGTCGACGTTCTTTTCGCGAAACATTATTGAGCATATTTAAAGAGCCGGCATTTGAAGCTGAGTGCAGAACGATTCTACTGCCGATAACATACATTTCACGTAAGGACCATAGAGATAATGTGAGAGAAACAGCGCTCGTACAGAGGCACGCAGACAGTGTGGTTTTCCCTCGCTCTATTTGCGAGTTAGACAGGAATGGAAATGACTAGTAGTGGTACAAAAATACCCCCCCCCCCCCCACCCCCACCACGCACAAAACGGTGGCTTGCAGAGTATTGCCGGCCGCGGTGGTCTAGCGGTTCAGGCGCTCAGTCCGGAACCGCAGGACTGCTACGGTCGCAGGTTCGAATCCTGCCTCGGGCATGGATGTGTGTGATGTCCTTAGGTTAGTTAGGTTTAAGTAGTTCTAAGTTCTAGGGGACTGATGACCACAGATGTTAAGTCCCATAGTGCTCAGAGCCATTTGAACCATTTTTTGCAGAGTATTTCTGTAGATGCGGAAGACCAGCAATGTGTATCCTTCTTGCTAGTTAAATAGATGGTTTCATCTCAGAAACGTTTGATGTATTCTCAACAAGTTGCCTTCTCTGTTTTATTTTCACTTGTAAATGAATATGAAAACTGAGCACACTCTATACAATGTCATCTTTCAGCAGTTGTTAATCAGCTTGTGGTCGAAACGTACAGCTGTCTTTCGTAAAATGATCACTGCAAATAACGCTATATTTCGACAGACTACAGTACTCCCTTTGCACTACATGCACCCATTTCTTCTGAAGTTCTGGGCGCATGTGATTATATCTGTAATGATTTTTAATATCTTTGTATCAGAATCTGCATTTTTCGTACACAATTTGCTTCACAATGCATAGCTTACTTCTTGTAGTGAATGTCACTTCCTGTCGTCCTTCAATTACTGTATTAGTGTACAACACAACTTTTAATCATTTTTGTTAAAAAGTAGGATAGAACTACTCTAAATTTGCAGGCGGAAAAATTACAAACAACTCGAAATGCAACTTTCCATTATGGCGATTTCACCAAAGACCATCACGCCTTTCTAGGCAAAGACGCCTTGAGTAGTATCTCCAGTTTAGTATTAAGCTCACTGCTTTGTCTATAAAACCATGACGGTCCTTGGTGGAAATGCCAAAGTGAGAAGAATTCGTAATTGTGATTCTTCATCGTCTACCGGCGTAATTCATGACAAAATAGTTCACAGGTGAACGAATGGCTGGATGTCAGTGTCCAACGGGCACAATATTTCGACAAGCGACAACGTTGTCATCTTCAGGTATGCTGACCTCCCACCCTTCACCTCCTCCCTCCACTAGGGTCGGAGGTTCGCGCACAGAGACACCTGCTGCAGGGTGCACCTATTCCACCAAGCCTTTATGGACTTTCGAAGGTTCACACAGATGGGGTGCCTTTACGCCTTATAGTTAGCAACATCCAGGTCTTGCCATACTCACAATACCTGAAGGATATGGTTAGCCTTTACGCTGGAAAATGTCCACATTATATTCACAGCTCCGTGGATTTTGTTTGGGGCCGTAACAGCTTTAGGTTTAGTGCGCATAAACGTTGTATCTCTTTTTACCACAGTGCTTTTACAAGAAGCTCTGTAACTTATTGCCAAAAGTTTGACATGGAGACGGGCGAGAGCTGTGACATCGACATACTTTCTTTTCGACTGTGGTTGCTACGAGCAGATTGAAGAAGTAACCACGGGTAGTCAACTTTCACCATTTGTGACCAACGTGTGTATGAAACATTTCAAGGAAAAAGCTCTGAAATTAGACCAATGGAAACATACCTGTTTTTTCTTCCGGTATGTTGACGAAACGTTCGACATACGGCCATATGGAAGGGACAAACTGAACGATTTTCTCATGCATCTCCATTTTTTAGCCAGAAAATCAGTTTTACATGGAAATCGAAGTGGACAGTATGCTCCGCTTTCTTGATGGCCTGGTTAAAGGAAAAACGGACGACACATTGGGCGACAACGTATACCGTAAGAAGACAATGGCCTATACTTACATGCAGACAGCTACCACTACCTGTCGTATTGAAATGATGAACTCAAAACTTTGGTATATGAACATCTGAGGGGGAGGGAGGGGGTCTTCCAGAGAAACGGCTACACAGAGTGACAAATTCGAATTTGGCTATAGCATTTGTTCCATTTTATGGCGCGTTATCCGGAAAAATTGAACGAATTCTTAGGTAACGTTAAGTGAGGACTGTCTTCTATCCAGTTGCTAAACTGCAGTGTTAAGGGCGGCCTTGGACTACGGACATCTGCGGTCTATAAGATCTCTTGCCAATGTGCAATGACTTAGGTAAGCCAAACGGTGCCTACTGTCGAAGATCGTTATTGAGAGCGCCAATGGCACATCAGGCTGCAGGAGCATAACAAGACAGTAGTCGTGGACCATTGCCCGTCGAAATTACATCGAAAAGATTACGACCGTACTAAGGTGCTGGCACAGATGTCTAACTTATGGGATTGCATCATTAAAGACTTCATCGAGATTCAAGTAAGGGACCGCTGATCAATCGTTATAGTGGCTACATTCTTAGTAAAGCCAGGGAACCCGCATTGAGTCTGATTACGAATAGGAAGGCGATATCCTCACTGACTTCGGAGACAGACAAAGCAACAGCAGAGGCGCCGCCCCAATCGTCCCTGGGTGCGAATCTCGGACGGAGCGACTTGGCGGTGGGAGAAGAGAGTGAGGAGATAGTGGAGCACACTCGCGCCTGGGCGGAAGCCGCGTGCGGAACGCCAGGTTGGAGAGAGTGGAGAAGGAGACATAACCCCTGCGCCAGCTCCTAGACAAACAGTTTGTCAGCGTACCCGATGATGGCCAAGTGGTCGCTTGCTGAAATGTTGTGCCCGTTGCACACTGACATCCTGCCGTTCATCTTTGAACTTTTGTCTGAAATTCCTAGTTGTTTGTAATTCTTCTGATTGAGGCTTTAGGGTAATTCTGAGGCTCTAAGGTGCATACGTTACGAGCTATGAGCACTTGGTGACCTTCAATAGCGTGAAACACTTCTCTTCTACAGAGTAATTGCTCATAGCTCTTAAGACATGCATTTTAAAGCCCATCTTTACCAGAATATTTAGTTTCGAATAATTGTTCCTGTCATATCCTCGAATATTGACCAATCCTCCTGTGACACTCTGTATACTGTGAACCAAATGTTGTTCGAAAAACACAAATACTGCTACGAAGATATTTAAAATATTTTCTGATTTTTCAGATTTCCTCACTTGCGCCCAGAACCTCTGAGGAAGTGGATGCATGTCGTATGAAGGGAATGCTGGGCTCCATTGAAATACAGTGTGATATGCAATGAGCACTTTACGAAAGGCGGCTACATTTTGCAACCTGGAGCTGATGTACAACTGCTGAAAGACGTCACTGTACCAAGTGTCTTCTTTTTTCCTGTCCGATTGTCAGTAAAAGTCAGTCAGAGAAGGCAAACTTTTCAAAATACGCTTTTGAGGTAAAACCGCCTATGTAACTAGTAACAAGGATAAACACTGCAGTTCATGTCTCTGTATGTAGTTGTATTAGTTCGTGACTATTGCTGATGGATCGATTCAGTATGGTTTCAGCCCGGCTAGCCGCGCGGTCTAACGCGCTGCTTCCCGAGCGGGAAGGCGTGCTGGTCCCCGAAACGAATCCGCCCGGCGGATTAGATTTGAGGTCCGGTATGCCAGACAGCTTCTGGATGGCTTTTAAGGCGGTTTTCCAGCTGCCTCGGCGAATGCGGGCTGGTTCCACGTATTCCGAAATGGTTCAAATGGCTCTGAGCACTATGAGACTTAACTTCTGAGTTCGTCAGTCCCCTAGAACTTAGAACTACTTAAACCTAACTAACCTAAGGACACCACACACTACCATGCCCGAGGCAGGATTCGAACCTGCGACCGTAGCAGTCGCGCGGTTCCAGACTGTAGCGCCTAGAACCGCTCGGCCACCCCGGCCGGCCCACTTATTCAGCCTCAGTTACACTACGTCCGCGATTGCTGTACAAACACTGTCTCCACGTATGCGTACACCATCATTACTCTACCACGCAGAGATTTGGGATTACACTCGCCTGGTATGAGACGTTCCTGTGGGGGTCCGCTGGGGGCTGAACGACACAATAACCCTGTGTTCGGTGTAGGGCGGCAGTGGGGTGGGTGGACTGCTGTGGCCCGTTGTGGGGCTGGGAACCACTGAGGGCTACGGGGGGGACGAAGCATCTCCATCGTTTCTAGGTCCCCGATTTACATACACAATACACAATACAATGGTTTCAGGAAATTAACGAGGTCAGAACAATAAATATTTTGTGTGTACATCATGTCAGTAATTCCAAATGTGATACTGAAGTGTCTCACGGAATCGCGACCCTTACAAAGGAAGTGAGAAGATTGCAGATGAAACTTAAAGCGTCGTGAAAAGAGGTGGACAGCATTACAGAACTGATTGCAATACTGAAGAAAAGGAATCGTGTAAATGATAGTCTCTGAAGTGTACTTCAGAAAATATTTAGATGTTTTATTTTAGATTTTATTGTTTCTTAGTTGAAAAACAGTGATAGTAAGAAGTTATACAGGTGATGAAGTGAATTAGCTAGACAATTTGCCCTCACTCTGTGTTTACTTTCCCATGGTATACACTTTTGTGCGCTCAGTGTTTCTTTAGCTAAGCTCCAGTGTTCTCCATAGGTAGGTATGTTCTGTAAACTGTGAAGCGCGCAATCGAAAACAGGTTTTCAATTATCGGAAACAGAGGACCAGTGACAAACAATATCTTAAAGAGTGTACACTTATTTCTAATAATGTGGCAGTTAGACACTAGCTTGTGTGGCACAATAAAGAAGTATATTCAGTATATGTTGATTTCGGCGGCATAGTGAATATACGAGTATATGCCGAAGATATGGTTAGTGAAACTTCAGTTTTTCAAATAGTGTCATACACTGAAGAGTTTAGTATTGAGCACTCAATCAAAATACATAAAGTACACTAACATAACCTTCCTCTCCTGCAGCTGGACAGATTCCATGTTTTGTGTGTGTGTGTGTGGGGGGGGGGGGGGGGGGAGGGTGCACTTGTGCTTTCTGTCATGAAGGTCCGGGGCTCAAATCCTGGAATGAGCACCACCATTTTTAATTTCCCGCCAATTCCAGTGCGGAGGGTGGGGTGGGACGTCAGCGCAGCTTTGGGACGATGAAATTCCCGCCAAAATTCGAAATCTCTGCCAAAATTCGAATTTCCCTCCAAAATTCGTAATTACCACTGATAGTGTTGGGGGTGTGGGGTAGGGAGAGGGGTGGGAAGGGAGAGGGGGTGGGGACCCACATGCCAGCTGGGGAAAACATATGACGTCATCTGAGGGTGGGGGTGACGTTGGCGGTGGAGCGCGAGGGGGTGATTAATTGATCAATTTAATTAATTTTCACGTAAATTTGAAATTAGAATTGCACTTGGAACCCCCTTATCTCTACTGCTTCCGATAATGTCATGATAACCTTCTTCTTTGACTGCAGGGGCCCTCTGCTCGACAGATTCCTCGAGTCTGGAACCACAATCAATGCACAGTGCTGTGGAAACTTTGCAGAAACTACGACGCGTCATAAAGTCAAAACGCCCAGGAATGTTGTCAGGCGAAAACATTCTGTTGCACGATAACGCTCGCCTAAAGGCTGTGCTTCAGCGTGTTTGTTAGTATACACTGCAACATACTCTGTACAACCCAGATCTTTTCATCTTTGGCGGACTGAAATACATGAACGTCGATTTCAGTTTGACGAGGAAGTGCAAGAGAGGATGTGGATGTTGATCCGTCAGCGGCCGACCGCGTTCTACGAAAGAGGAATTGATCATCTGGTTTCCCAGTGGGGTAAATGTTTTAATGCATGTAGTGATTACTTTTGATTGTAGTGATTCCATATTCCCGTTGTGCGGATGTTAAGATTTCATTGGACTGCCTCTTATATGTAACTGTAGACCAGATGTGGTGGTGGTGGTAAGTTTCTATGGGACCAAACTGCTGAGGTCCCTAGACTTACACACTACTTAATCTAACTTTAACTAACTTCGCTAAGGACAACACACAAACCCATGTCCGAGGGAGGACTCGAACATCCGACGGGGAGAGCCGCGCGAACTGTGGCAAGGCGCCTCAGACCATGCGGCTACCCAACGCGGCTAGATCAGATGTGACTTAAATTCAGAGAAATACTATCGACAACTGTTGACTGATTTATACCAAATAAATTAATAAGAGATGGAACTGACCACCATGGTACACAAAACAGGGCGAATATCGTTGCAGAAGCAACGAAAATAGCATGCATAGATTAAAATTACCCAAAATCTCCAAGATTGGCGATCTTTTACTGAAGCTCGAAACTTAGTGATGAGTTCAATATGAGACGTTTTTAATAATTTCCATTATGAAACTCTGTCTCTAAATCTGGGAGAAAATCCAAAGAGATTCTGGTCGTAAGTAAAGTACACCAGCAGTAAGACACAATTAATACCTTCACTTCGAGATAGCAATGGTAATGTTGCCGATGACAGTGCCACTAAAGCAAATTTACTAAATACGGTTTTCCGAAATTCCTTCACCAAAGGAGACGAAGTAAGTATTCCAGAATTCGACTGAAGAGCAGTAACTTAGAAGTAGAAATCTTGGTGTAGTGAAGCAACTTAAATTACTTAATAAAGTCAAGTCTTCCAGTCCAGATTGTACACTAATTAGATTCCTTTGAGGGTATGCTGTTATAATTGCCCCATACTTGGCCATCATATATAACCTTTCGATCGACGAAAGATCCGTAGTACCTAAACCTAGAAGAGCTGCAGATGTTATCCCAATACTGAAGAAAGGAAATAGTAGTAATCCGCCGAATTACAGACCCGTCTCATTTACGTCGCTTTGCAGCAGGACTTCGGAATATGTAATGTGTTCGAACATTACGAATTACCTCGAAGAAAACGATTTATTTACGCACAGTACGGGTTCAGAAAATATAGTTCTCGTGAAACATAAGTTGATCTTAATTCGCACGTAGGAAAGAGTGCTATCGACCGGGATACTCAGATTGATTCCGTATTTATAGATTTCCAGAAGTCTTTCGACTCTGTTTCTCACAAGCGAGTTCTAATGGAAATGCGTGACTATGGAGTAACGTCTCAGTTGTGTAACTGGAAGCACGATTTCCTATCAGAAAATTCACAGGTCCTAGTAATCGACCGAAAGTTATCGAGTAAAACAGAAGTGATGTCTGGTGTTTCCCAAGGGTCTGTTACAGGATCTCCGCTGCTGCTAATCTATGTAAAGGAATTAGGAGACAATCTGAGCAGCCGTCTTAGACTGTTTGCAGGCGCTTCTGTCATTTGTCGTCTAATAAAATCATTATAAGACCAAAAGTTATTGTACAATGATTTAGATAAGGTATCTCTACGGTGCGAAAAGTGGCAATGGACTCTAAATAATGAAAAAAGTGAAGTCATAGACGTGAGTAGCAACATTAATCATGTATCACGTATACCTGTAAACAGATTCGTTACACATCATTTCGATAAAAGAATCGTTGAAATTATCTATGGAAAATGGAACTAACTAATTAATTAAGTGAAAGGAGTCCATTAAATTTCGGTTACACGATAAATCACACAAATATGAAAGCTTTCAATTCAACTAAATATCTAGTTACTACCATTACCAACAACTTAAAATGGTGCGCTCACAAAGAAAATGTTGCGGGAGACTATTTTATTGGCAGAACACTTAGAAGATGCAGCATGTCTTCTGAAGAGACTGCCTACACTACGCTTGTCCGTCCTCTTTCGGAATACTGCCGCGCGGTTCTGGGCCCGTACCAGATAAGATTGATGGAGGACATCGAAGAAGTCCAAAGAAGTTCAGCTCGATTAGCATTATCTCGAAATAGGGGATAGAGTGTCACAGCTATGATACGTGAGTTAGAGTGGCAATTATTAAAATAAAGGCGTTTTTCGTTGAGGAGAGATGTTATCACGAAATTTCAATCACCAACTTTATCCCCTAAATCCGAGAATATGTTGTTAACGACAACCTCCAAAGGGAGAAATTATAGTCATAATAAAATAAGAGAAATTAGATCTCGTACGGAAAGATTTAAATGTTCGTTTTTCCCGTGCCTATTCGAGAACGGAGGTGTAGAGATATAGTGTGAAAGTTAGTTAGTTAGTTAGTTACGTGTTCCACTGATCAATAGCACGGAAAAACCGTTATGATGTGGAACGTGTCAAATGCAGAAGAAACGCACACAGGAAATAAGTTTTTTTTGTTTACATTTTTATTATCTATCCCATTCCCTTAAATGGCACAAAATGCATATATTATATCTCCAGATTTATTTACTCATATTCAAGAATTCATCCATGGTATAGACGGAGTTGTCAAAGAGGTATGATTTCAATTTGTTTTTGAAATTATTTCATCTGGTAATTTATCAAAAAGTTTTATAGCAGCATATTTTACCCCTTTCTGTACCAAAGATAGGTTAAGTAAAGGATAGTGTAGGTCTTTCTTTTTTCTGGTATTGTAATCATGAATGTCGCTGTTGATTTTAAACTGGTCCATGTTGTTGAGAAAAAATTTCATTACTGAGTAAATGTACTGTGAAGCACTCGTAGGAATTCCAAACCTTTTAAGCAGATGCCTACAAGATGTGCGACTATGAACCCCACACATCGTTCTAACAACTTTCTTTTGAGCAGTGAATACCTTTTGCCTATGTGTTGAATCGCCCCAGAATATTATTCCGTATGACATCAGAGAGTGGAAGTATCCAAAGTATGTTAGCTTACTAAGTTCCACATCCTCAGAATTGGCAATTATTCTGATTGCAAAAGCTGCTGAACCTTGTGGCTTTAGGAGATCCAAAATATGAATTTCCTATTAAGATTCTCATCTATATGTACACCCAAAAACTTAGTATGCTCTAACTTGGCTACCGACGTTTTTCGATGTGTTATGTTTATTGAAGGAATTATACTTTTTGCAGCAGAAAATTGGATATACTGTGATTTTTCTAAGTTCAGAGTAAGCCCATTCGCAGAAAACTAATTAATAACTTTTCCAAAGACCTTATTTGTACCATTTTCTACCGGACTTTCTTTTACTGGATTAATAATTATGCTTGTGTCATCAGCAAACAGTGTCAGTTCAGCATCTTGTTTCACATAAGAAGGGAGGTCATTCACATATATCAAGAACAGGAGGGGACCTATGATCGATCCTTGTGAAACACCTAATGTCATTTCACCCCAGTTAGATGAAGTGGCAAACTCCTTTGAATCACTTGAAGCATATAAAGAGACTTTTTGCTTCCTGTTCTGTAGATATGACTTAAACCACTCATATGCTGTTCCATTTACACCATAGAATTGTAATTTCTCTAACATAATTTCATGGTTCACACAATCAAATGCTTTGGATAAGTCACAGAATTATTCCTATTGGTGACATTTTGCTATTTAAAGACTCTATTATGTGTACAGTGAAATTGTATATACTTGTCTCAGTGGAACAGCATTTCTGAAATCCAAACTGTGATTTACTAAGTATCCCATTACTGTTCAGATGGCTAACCACTCTTGAGTACATTACTTTCTCAAATATTTTTGAAAATGCTGTAAGCAAGGATACTGGCCAGTAATTATTGACATCTGCGGTTTCCCCCTTGTTGTAGAGAGGCCTGACAATGGCATATTTTAACCTGCATGGAAAAATACCCTGAGTCAGTGATGCATTACATATATGACTCAAAACATCAGCTGTAATTGCTCCACATTGTTTTAATAACTTGTTAGAGATGTCATCTACTCCAACAGAACATTTATTTTTCAAAGACTTAATAACTTTCTTTATTTCACAATAGGTTGTTAGATGAAACTTAATCTGACTAAAATTTTTCAAAACTGACTCTTCCATATACTGCCTGGCTTTTTCTTTTTAACTATTCTCACCAATTATTTCTCCTACAATTAATAAGTGATTGTTAAATGCATTGGCTACCTGTGTACTGTTGGTTAAGATGGTCTCATTCTCTTTAACAGTAATGCTACCTACCCCATTACTTTTCCTGTCTCCCTTCTAACTACATTCCATATTGATTTGATTTTATTGCTGGAGTTGTTAATTTCTTCTCTAACAAACATATTTCTTGATTTCCTTACAACTTTTCTCAGCATGTTACAATAATTTTTATAGTGTAAAACTACTTCTGACTCTTTACTAGTTCTTGCTGTCTCATACAGTTTTCTTTTTCTTTATGAAGACACTTTAATACCCGTAGTACTCCAAGGTTTCTTTGAAAAGTTTGTGGTGTTACATTTAGTAATTTTCTTTGGAAAGCAATGTTCAAAAAGGGATATAAATTTATCAAGAAATATGCTGCATTTATCATTAGCATTTGGCTCATTATATACATCTTCCAAGTTTACATTTCCTAAACTTTCTCTGAAGTGATCTATAGATACCGGGTTAAGCACCCTCACACTTTTACTTAAAGGTTTCTGAAGTGTACACTCTGTTAGGTTTTGTAAGTGAATCAGTTGTGCATCATGGTCAGATAATCCATTTACCACAGGGAAAGCATGTGTTTGTTCTACATCCTCTTGCTGTACAAATACATTATCTATTAGAGTACTACTGTCCTGAGCTATACGTGTAGGGAAATTGATCACTGATTCTAAGTTATATGTTGTTAACAACACTTCTAGTTCACTTTTCCTATCAGAATTGCATAGAAAGTTAACACTGAAATCACCACAGATTAATAACTTCTTCTTTTTGTCTGACAGACAGCATAATAGGGAGTCAAATTTTTTCTGAATAGCTCCCAATCGCCTAGTGGAGACCTGTACACTGTTGCTAATATCAACACAACATTGTTGTCTGTCTGGAATTTGGCTTTAACCTAAAAAACCTGTCTGCCTGGTCCCAGTAACCACAGGGATCACCCCTTGTGTGACTTGGCCCCCCTCACAGTATCTGCTAATAGAGAAGCTAACTTATCTTTCCCCTTCCTATTAAGGTGCAGGCCATGTGTAGTGCAACCACACCTGCCAATAGCATCAACTGGAACAACACTCATGTGAGACTTTGCCGGTGTCTGGAGCATCCCATTCAGCTCAGTGTTAACACGCCTCACAGCAGTGTTTACCCAGGGCTGATCATGGCGCTGAAAGACCTCCACAAACCCCACATTCGTGTGCCCAGTTTCTGCTCCTATTTTATCCAGGTCACTCCTAATACTGTATCTTGGATTCATAACCAGGCTGATTCGATGCACCTTCTGCCAGGCACTTAAGTATGAAATGTGGAGAAGACATGTAGATGTGGACGTAGATAGCTTAGTTTAAATTGAGGTAAATGTGAATTAACGCAGATGGTTAGGAGAAACATTTTGTAATGTTGGAATGCAGTGTTAACTGTACGATTTTTGACTTAGTTATGTGCAATAGACGCAGGGAGCCATTCAGATATCTAGCACATTAGACCAGTTGTTGAGAATGCGAATGACCAAGTAGGGTTTACTGGAAAAGTTCGGGGATAGTTTAGGGAATCTATAAAGGAGACCACACAAAGGATGATTGTGAACCCATTCTTTAGTATTGCTCGAGTGTTTTTGATAATAACCAGATAAGTTTATATTAAGACATCGGAACGTTTAACAGATCTACTGTTACATTTATTATTGGTCGGTTCGACCAGTGCGTGGTTTTACGGAAGTGCTTCGTGAGCTTAGATGGAAATTCTTGGAAAGAAGAACATGATTTTTTCACGAAATGCTATCGAGGAAGTTTAGCGAACCAGTATTTGCAAACAGAGTGTGGAGAGATTCTACTGAGTCCATTGTTCATCACATGCAATAACCGTAAGGACAAAACAAAAGAAATTGGTCTCGTACAGGGGTATACAGGAAGTGATACAGTGGTTGAGCAAAAAAGTGGGAACACAGAGAAATGCGTGCTTCAAGATAAATGCAAATGCCAAACATGGCTGTAGGTTGCGTTGTTGTATTGCACCACGAATGGCACCTGTACAATATTATTAATCTGTTGTAAGTGTCAGTGGTGGTCAGAACAGTGTTCCGTGACCAAGGTTGCCGATGTGTTTCGTATTTCAAGAGGCACCATATCGAAGATTTACACCGCGTACACAGAAAGCGGAAAAAATATCATCAACTAAGTCGCAATGGAGACGAAAGTGTACGTTGAATGATCATGACAGACGGACATTGAAGAGCATTGTGACGAAAAATAAGGACGAAAGCTGCAAAAGTCACTGCAGAACTGAATGTCGGACTCGAGAACCCTGTCAGCACCAGAATATGAAGAGAGCTTTATAAGTAGGGAATTTCAGGGCGAGCTGTAATTCGAAAACCACTCATCAGTGATGCAAATGCCCATAACACGAAAACGTAATGCCGAAGCCATAAACAAAATCTGGACTATGGAGCAATGGAATGAAGTCACTTGGTCCTGTTTCACGCACTTCCCATCTTCTAGCCAAGTTCACATCCCCAGAGTTAAACATGACGAGGATTCATTGATAAATTGAGCAGCCATATAGTGATGTTCCATGGGCCCAGTGGTTACTCTGCATTGTGACGTTACTGTCAATGATTATGTGACCATCTTGTTTGAACAGGGCTATTCCTTGGTGCAGTGTTCGTTTTCCACTGGTGAGGCTGTGTTCCAGGATGGCAGGATTCCTGTCCACCCAGCTCGAATCGTACACGGCTGGTTTCGTGAGCACAAGTGTGAATTGTCGCATCTGCCCTGGCCACCAAAATCACAATGTCTTAATATTATTGAACGTTTGTGGTCTACTTTGCAGAGAAGACTACGTGATCGCTATCCATCTCTATCATCGGCACTATTTTGCATGGAGAATGGTATACGAGCCGCTTGAAAACCATACAGCACCTGTATTTATCCACTCCGAGACAATTAGAAGCTATTTCGAATGCCAACTGCTTTCCTACACCGCATTAGAGATGGTAATGTGTTGTGTTTTTGGTGTTTCCATCCCTTTGTCAAGCACCTGTACTTGCCTTGCAGCATTTGCCTACGGGACAGGAAACGGAATGACTGACAGTGGTATAATGGAAAGTTCGCCATGCATTGTGCAGTGACTTGCGGAGTTGTATGCAGGCGTCAATGTACATCTTTTCTTTCTTTGCCAAGAAAGCCAACAAGTGTGTTCCACACAAACTAAAAACAAGCAACTGACTGCACCGCTTGCACTTAATTTCCTTCTTTGCGAGTTCTTTATTTCACATTGGTCTATATTTAGTGTTTCTTCAACATGACCAGGAGATCGAAATGCTAATTTCTTCTAGCGAGAATTTGAAAAAAGAAGTTAAATTTGAAAGAGATCGTGGTTTATAGGTAAAAAGATTTATTCCAACAGTTTCCGTAACGGAAGGTAAATGTAATTTGGTAGTCAATCAATCTTTACCTTTGCAAGTCCTAAAAGGAGCGGCTACAAATATAATTATTTTTGTGGTGCTCGGGGAAAGGAGTATACTCTTCACTCCAAATTTGGTAAATCAATTTTGTAAAATTATGTATAATATAGTGTGGCAGACGAAGTTTGGGTAAAGGATATTACGCAACTTATACCCACAAGACCAAAACTGACGTTTGGGTAAAGTAATGCAAGTCGACTTGTTCTCCTTTACCTTATCATTTAATCGAAGTTGTCGTTACAATTTCCGCTTTTAAACAGTTAGTTATTGCTGACCACTTTTATGTATTATGGTTTCCTGGGCGCTGTTACATAGTTTGTACGGTATTATTTGGTTCTCAAATAAACATTAACTGAAACGAAACTCCGTCCGAACAGGTCACGGAAGACGCTAACAATACTGACCGACCGCCATGTCATCCTCACACTACAGGCGTCACTGCATGTGGATACGGTACGGCGTGTGGTCAGCACTCCGCTCTCCCGGCCGGTGTGTTTTCGCGACCGAAGCCGCACTTCCCAATCAACAGCTCCTCCATTTACCTCACAAGGGCTGTGTGCAGCCAGCTTGCCAACAGAGCTCGGCAGACCGGACGGTCACCCATCCAAGTGCTAGCCAAGCCCGACAGCGCTTAACTTCGGCGATCTGACGGGAACCGGTGTAACCACTCCGGCAGGGCCGTTGGCCTCAAATAAACATTCTTGTTTCTTTTAAACAGAGAAGCAACGTATTAAAGAGGAATGTAGATCGATTTTATCATATGGCGAACCTTAGAGCTTTAGTAGAGTTCAATAGCTCGTCAAGTACGGACTGTTGCCACTGCCTATTGAAGGTCATTGTCAAGATGTTCAGTGAAAGGACACGAAGTGCGATTAGCGTGTGCTCTAGAAGAAGAGATTCGTCTACTTCTTTTTTGGTTAATAATTACTTCTACAATGCATTTTAGTGCATTTCAATGTGAATCTAAATTCTACTAATCGTTTGCCTGTCATGTGACACACCTGTCTTCACTTGGATAATTCACTGTAAACGTAGTAATTTGGGTTCGTATCATAAATGTAACGAATTATTCATAATAGTAAACGAAACCACTGCCATCTGTATTTTTCTCAGAATCGTCCGCTGCATTCTCTATTTCTGATGAGCTAAAGAGCTTATTGGATGCAGATTTTGACCAAGCTCCAACATTCTCTAGATCGTCGCACAGATGACAAAATGGTAGATATCGAAATAGATGACAGAGGGATAGACAAACAACTAATATCGCTCAAAAGAGGAAAGGCCGCAGGACCTGATGGGATACCAGTTCGATTTTAAACAGAGTACGCGAAGGAACTTGCCCCCCTTCTTGCAGCGGTGTACCGTAGGTCTCTAGAAGAAAAAAATGGTTCAAATGGCTCTGAGCACTATAGGACTTAACTGCTGAGGTCATCAGTCCCCTAGAACTTAGAACTACTTAAACCTAACTAACCTAAGGACATCACACACATCCATGCCCGAGGCAGGATTCGAACCTGCGACCGTAGCAGTCGCGTGGTTCCAGACTGTAGCGCCTAGAACCGCTCGGCTACTCCATCCGGCAGGTCTCTAGAAGAGCGTAGCGTTCCAAAATATTGGAAAAGGGCACAGGTCATCCCCGTTTCAAGAAGGGACGTCGAACAGATGTGCCGAACTATAGACCTATATCTCTAACGTCGATCAGTTGTAGAATTTTGGAACACGCATTATGTTCGAGTATAATGACTTTTCTGGAGACTAGAAATCTTCTCTGTAGGAATCAGCATGGGTTTCGAAAATGACGATCGTGTGAAACCCAGCTCGCGCTATTCGTTCACGAGACTCAGAGGGCCATAGACACGGGTGGGTTCCCAGGTAGATGCTGTGTTTCTTGACTTCCACAAGGCGTTTGATACAGTTCCTCACTGTCGTTTAATGAACAAAGTAAGAGCAAATGGACTATCAGACCAATTGTGTGATTGAATTGAAGAGTTCCTAGATAACAGAACGCAGCATGTCATTCTCAATGGAGAGAAGTCTTCCGAAGTAAGAGTGATTTCAAGTGTGCTGCAGGGGAGTGTCGTAGGACAGTTGCTATTCACAAGATATATAAATGACCTTGGGGATAACATCGGAAGTTCACTGAGGCTTTTTGCGGATGATGCTGTAGTATATCGAGAGGTTGTAACAATGGGAAATTGTACTGAAATGCAGGAGGATCTGCAATGGATTGACGCATGGTGCAGGGAATGGCCGTTGAATCTCAATGTAAACAAGTGTAATGAGCTGCGAATACATAGAAAGAAAGATCTTGTGTCATTTAGCTACAATATAGCAGGTCAGCAACTGGAAGCAGTTAATTCCATAAATTATCTGGGAGTACGCATTAGGAGTGATAAAATGGAATGACCATATAAAATTAATCGTCGGTAAAGCAGATGCCAGACTAAAATTCATTGGAAGAATCTTAAGGAAATGCAGTCCGAAAACAAAGGAAGTAGGTTACAATACACTTGTTCGCCCACTGCTGGAGTACTGCTCACTGGTGTGGGATACGTGCCAGATAAGGTTGATAGAAGAGATAGACAAGATCCAGCGGAGAGCAGCGCACTTCGTTACAGGAACATTTAGTAATCGCAAAAGCGTTACGGAGATGATAGGTAAACTCCAGTGGAAGACTCTGCAAGAGAGACGCTCAGTAGGTCGGTACGGGCTTTTGTCGAAGTTTCGAGAACATACCTTCCCTCCTACGTATATCTCGCGAAGAGACCATGAGGATAAAATCAGAGAGATTAGAGCCCACACAGAGGCATACCAACTATTTTTCTTGCCACGAACAATACGAGACTGGAAAAGAAGGGAGAACCGATAGAGGTACTCAAGGTACCGTCCGCCACACTCTGTCAGGTGTGTTGCGGCCACATGTAGTAAGCGTTATTTCACGCAGTGGAGAATGACAAAACAGAGGCACGCCGGCGACCGAGGCGTTGCAAAGTAGGCAGGCACAGATAGCCTTGCTGACAGCAGCAGTCTGACGCAAGGACGCACACAGACCGAGCGCCGAGCGAAGCCTGGAGAGTGCTGAGTAAGCGGAAGTGAGACCAGCACACTAAGTTACGCTGCAATATACTGTGGGCGTAATAACAAAAAGCTACCACCGAGGGTAAAAAAACGTCCTCCTGCTGGATATAAATGGTGGAGCACAGGCAGCAACAGACAGAAGCCATTAGGAAGCAGTTTGGATCTGAGGACGGACGTGGTCCGTGTCCGAATGTTCAATTTTCGTAGGTGACGATTCCAGAATTCTGTTCCCGCTCGCAGGAGTCATCCGTTCGCCGCCAGGTGTCAACTTCAGCTCTGGAGGTCCGCCCGAGTTCGGTTGGCACCATGGCTGACTAACCACAGCGAGAACTTCCAGCAGGACCGGCCGCAGCGCGGTCTTGGTCACAGGCGCCGCCGGGGACTGACGCCCGGGCTTCACAGCAACCCGGCCCCACGGCGCGTGGTCCGTCCATGACGGGACCTCGCGGACATCGCGACTTACGGCTTCCCAGCCGCCGGTGCAGCTGGCGTCGGCAGCTGACCTCACGGCGACGCGGCTCCGTGGGCGCCCGTACTGGGGCACTGAGCGGCGACGAGTTCATCTCAACCACAGGGCATCCTGGCTTCAGCGGAGCACTGGTGGCCTGAGGCTCCCGAGTGCGATCAGCCGCGCGCGTTGGGCGCATTGTCGGAGAATCCACACAGCGGCAGCCAGGCGGAGGGATCCGCAGGGCTGGGCGGCGACGACGAGGGAGAAATTGTAAAGAAAGTTCAATAAATAATTGTAAAACTCCATGCCGTCTCAGTCTTTGGTGCAGCCACTGTGTCTGCTGCTAACAAGAGGTGCAGAAGTCGTAATAGGTGGCTTGCGGAGTATGGATGTAGATGTAGATGTAGAACATAGGAGCCAGAGAGGAACATCTCACTAGGATCATCAGAGGATTCATCCATTCTCTGAGGACAGGAAATGTAGAAAACAAAGAAATAGCTCGTTAAATACAATGTAACAAATGACTCTAAGCCGTGGCAATGGGCTACTGGGGATACCAGATCAACGAAAAGACGAGAAGACGACAGGATCGGTCTTTCTGTAACTATTGAAGTGGAGTGTCATGGAAGGGCAATAGGGAAGTGACTTTCTCGAGAAGGCAGTTGTTTTCCAATCTGCTGGAGGTAAACTTGCAAGAAGTGTTGGTAGGTTAACAGCACTTTGCAGAGGAGTGCTGCTGACACGAACAGAAAGTGGCCTATGTAAACGCTTGCATTATCCTCCTTGCTAAACTGACAGAATGTTAAAACAGTAGGGAGCTCACGAAATCGGAAAGTCAGTCGGTAGCCCAGCTGTGTGTCGGAGACGAAGCCACACTGGACTGAAGTCGCAGTTTCGTTATTATTCGGAGGAAGGCAATGGCAAACCATCTCCGCTAGGACCTTGCCTAGTACGGCGGTGCGGGTCTCCCGCATCGTCCCCTACGCTCCTCGGAGTATGGGACCTCATCATCATCATCACATCATCATCATCATCATCATCACCTGTTTCTCAGTTCGGAAGTTAATAATCCTGCGTGAACAGCGAAGTGCTTCTCGTTGTACCGTAAACGGAAATAATTTGTACCTATCTTTCCCGTTCGCAGATGTGCTCAGCAGTTTTCCAGATTTCGCAAGCGTGTGTGGCGTTTACAGTGCGCACTTGCGTTCCATAGAAAGAGACAGTATCGGATCATGGAGTCGATGGCCAGCTGGGGGTTCGATTTTATGAAGAGCAGACTCGATTAGTAATAAAATGGAACACCTACAGCCGTTCTTACGATGTTATTTATTATATGGCTACCAGTTTCGGTGCTTCAGTGCACCATCTTTAAGCCTTAACTGACGCTGCGGGGATTAACTCCAGTTGCGTAGACCATTCATCAATGGCCATCATGTATGAACTGGTTTTCGCAGAGTACCTCTAACAACGATGTTGTGTCTCCAACCACCAATTACTAGACTCTACTGTCTTTAAACTGCCGGCCGGAGTGGCCGTGCGGTTCTAGGCGCTACAGTCTGGAGCCGAGCGACCGCTACGGTCGCAGGTTCGAATCCTGCCTCGGGCATGGATGTGTGTGATGTCCTTAGGTTAGTTAGGTTTAATTAGTTCTAAGTTCTAGGCGACTGATGATCTCAGAAGTTTAGTCGCATAGTGCTCAGAGCCATTTGAACAATTTTTGTCTTTAAACTGTTATCCTACACTGCGTGAAAAAAAAGAGCATCCAGAAGGGTAGGAGGAAACGAAGTGAAACTTCACGGGTTGTGAGAATATCTGACGTTGTTTCAGTGATTACAAAATCGAATCAAATTTCAAAGAACTTGGCAATATGAGCCACTTATCAGTATGACGTTGCACTCCCTCTGTTCCGGATATGTGCACCAATTTGCTAGGGAAGGATGTCACAAAACCATCGTATCGTCTCCTGCGGAAAGCTGGGAATTAATAAGAACTGCAAAATACGGCAACATCTGCAAATACAATAAAATAGAGCAAGAAAGTTAAGTAATTCAAGGCAAGAAGCATTTATGATTGAAATTGAATAAAGTTTGTTTTATTCCATAAAAGTGAATTCAGTAGTGAATGGTGGCCTCACAATAAAAGAGACAAGTAAAGACTGTTTTCACACAAACATATTCTCAGCTAGGGTCGAGTATGTGCGAAGTAAAGCTAGCAGTACTTTTGATCTGAGCACAGTGATCGTCCATACTGAGCGAGGATCATACGTGGGCTCTCAGTTTCAAAGTCCGGAAGCAACTTAACTTCAGGAAAATCGGAAATTATGGATCGTTATTTAATTCGGTAGACATTGAAAAGCGGCAACAAAACTGATCCACATAGTTTCAGTATAGCGCTATAAGCTCGCGAGAAACTAATCCATTAACAGGTTACAACACGAACCATTAAACAGATTATGCAGTTCACTGCAGCACATTGCGACACACAGTGCAGAACGTAACGTATCACCTCGCATTCTAACACCCATCTAAACATAACGTTATCGCAGTCTATCAAAAATTGTCACCCGCGAATGATGAATTAAGTTAAGATTTCACACATAGCGGAAAACTTTAAGTCTTTCACATGCAGTGCGGACGATACATCGCACATAATGTATCTCAGGCACTGCCTATACCTAACTCATCAATGACAGATCGCAGCCACGACTCTATCACAAAAAGACCCTGGACCACTTTCGTTGCTACGTCACACTCACGTGTTCGTTACAAATTTATTTTATTAATAACTTGAATAAAACGTATTAATATTTGACAATAATATTTATTAGTTCATTATGAACCGGCTTTCGGCTTCTTAGGCCATCGTCAGATAATTTAATGCAAACCACGTAGTCCACACAACTTTAGCGAGAATTCATCATAGTTGTACAAAGAATGCTGTACAAAGATACGTGACATTTTATGACTACGAGGGTTGGAACTTTAATAGTGGCAACTATTTATTTACAGCTCGTACAAAATAGATACGTGTTTCAAAATTTTACTGGCCTTCAAAGCAGTTACCAACATTGTGTATATCCCATTGCCAGCTGTGTGGAAGTCGTAGGATACTATTAGCAGTGTCAGTTGGTTACAGTTCGAGCGGCGCGGTCTATTGCCCGACGAATTTGTAGCAGTTCTGAAGCGAATGCCGTGAAGTGTTTCCTTCAGTTTAGAAATTGAGTTGAACTCACGAGGGCTTAAGTCAGGGGAGTGCAGTAGGTAGTATAGCACTTAGCAGCCTCATCAGTCAAACAAATCAGTAACAGCTTGCACTGTACGTGCTTGAGCATTGTCCTGCAAAATGATGGTCAGGTCCTGCAGAAAGTGTCATCACTTCTGTCTCTAAGCTGGTCGTAGGTTGTGTTCCAAACACCACTGAAAATTTTATTTTGCTGGAATGTGAATTCGAATGTTGAAAAAAAATTATTTAATTGTCTGGTGGTACTGTATACAACCACAGTACATCATACCCATACCTAGTCCAATATTGTATTTTAGAATTTAGAGCCTCTTTCTCTAAATAGAAATTTACTTTAAGGCCACCATTCAAATACTGGAAATAAAACATTGAAACTACACGTATATACAAACAGCACTCTTTCCTGCAGTCATTTGCCGTCTACAGACTACATTATACTTCTGTTGGTTTCCTTGTTTTTAAAAAGATACATATTCAAACCCATTTGCAATACTGGTTTGCATAAAGAAAACATGTTCATAAATTAAGTTAAGTGGCCAATTATTCCGAATCGTCTTTCAACAGCCTTTCACATAGGGCACTCAGAATTTACAGCACTTGAAACATACGTTGCAAAAGCGTTCATTAAGGCCGATTTAAAGAAATGTAATATAACTATTAACAATACTAGATATTGTAAGATAACTAAGACAGGAGCCGGCCGGTGTGGCCGTGCGGTTCTAAGCGCGTCAGTTTGGAACCGCGTGACCGCTACGGTCGCAGGTTCGAATCCTGCCTCGGGCGTGGATGTGTGTGATGTCCTTAGGTTAGTTAGGTTTAAGTAGTTCTAAGTTCTAGGGGACTGATGACCTCAGTAGTTAAGTCCCATAGTGCTCAGAGCCATTTGAACCATTTGAACTACGATAGGAGACGTGTTGTGGATGTGCCTACACTGTGGTGATTTAATAACACATGTTACTGCGAAGAATTACGTATTCTGTCTTAATTTGTTTAACTGCAAAATCGTTAATTGCTTGTAACGTTAACCATTTAGTGTATCGTGGCACTCATAGGCTATAATATAAACAAGTATAAACTATTTCATTTGCCACGTCGTTTGAGTTCTGGTTTCCATGTTATTAATTTGTTGAGGAATTAACGTAAATAACAGTTTTTAAAAAATGGCTCTGAGCACTATGGGACTCAACTGCTGTGGTCATTAGTCCCCTAGAACTTAGAACTACTTAAACCTAACTAACCTAAGGACATCACAAACATCCATGCCCGAGGCAGGATTCGAACCTGCGACCGTAGCAGTCACACGGTTCCGGACTGCGCGCCTAGAACCGCAAGACCACCGCGGCCGGCCGACAGTTATTAATACTTGCGTAGTTTTTGCCGTGCGGGATTAGCCGAGCGGTCTCGGGCGCTGCAGTCATGGACTGTGCGGCTGGTCCCGGCGGCGGATCGAGTCCTCCCTCGGACATGGGTGTGTGTGTTTGCCCTTAGGATAATTTAGGTTAAGTAGTGTGTAAGCTTAGGGACTGATGACCTTAGCAGTTAAGTCCCATAAGATTTCACACACATTTGAACATTTGAAACCGCTCCCCATATTGCCTCAATCAGAGGCCTTGGGCAATGCAGAACCGCGATTCATCACTGAACGCAATGCGATACCATTCATGAGCAGAATATGCTTCCCTGTCATGGCACCACTCCAAACGCAGCTGCCTGTGTTGTGGTGTTCTTGGCAGCTAATGCGTGGGACGGTGATTCCGTAGTTCGGCTGCTGTGCATGGTGCAGGATGGCATAGAATGTTGCAGCTAGTCCATTACTTGTTCTCGGATGGTATGCGCGGAGGTAAAGGGGTCACGATGTGCATGGAGTACACTACAGCGATCCTCCCTTGTGGTGTTCAAATGTGATCGACTGGAACCTTGAGGGATAGATGCTTGTCCTCTCGTTCCCATACTGTCCAAATTTCTGCCACTGTCACATCCGAAGGCCCCACAAATCTGGATATGTCGATTCGACCAGTAAAGCAAACGGAGACTCGCAATAAAGCCCTGTTCAAACTTTGTCAAGTGCTGATAACGCTGCCTCTTACGAGCAGGTGGTATCTGTATGTCCTTTAAAGTGATCACTAAACATCTGACTTTGTTCACGCTCCTTATATACCTTACCAGGCCTGGAAACAACGCTAAATTCGAACAAAACTATTGCACTCTGTTGGCCGTTCTACCTGTTACAGAAAATTGCAACTAGTCATTTACATACCCTCCGATGGTGTGTGGGTGCACCAAGTCACATTGACATCCGACCAAGTTTTTCGGGTGCTTCACTTTTTTTGTTAGACAATGTATTTTGTCTTGATGGAGATTATAGTCGTACGTTGCCAGGAAAGAAGCTGAAAACGTTGTATTTACTGTTAGTAGTGTAGGAATTTGGAGCACTGACAATTGTAATCCAGCAGAAAGCTGATCGAGGCCTGCCAATGAACGATTCCTAGTTCACCTTCTCGCAATTCTTCTGGCGAAAGAGCTTGTGGATTCAGGCCGCCAGAGCGAGTCAGAGTTCCTGTAACGCCATGATAGTAGCGAGGACAAGACAAGAATCATTTCAATGAGACCTCTAAACAACAACTCTCATTTCTCATTTTGTTTGCGCGTCAAAGATACTTAGAAGGTGGAGTCATCCAAGTAAATAATCCGGAACTGGTTTGCTGAAATGAGAAATCATTAGAATTATATGGTTTGAACATCAACCGTCAGGTTGAATATGGAGAATAAATCGTTAGTGCTGACGTGTACACGGACATTGAAGATCCAACACGGCTGATACGAAAGGAGAGGGCTATTCCAAAATGGGAGATCTCGAAAAGTTGTGCAATCAGAATGCAGAAACGGCACAAGAGCGAAGACAAATCACTGAAACTAGCAGAATAATTAAGTTCAGGGAATGTAACCTACTGGGAGACTGTAGGCTTCGATGTAAAAAGTGATATAATGTAGAAGATCGCGCTTTGTGTTTCTTGACTCCTGAGGAACGGGTCGCCGACCTTCAGGAAGCTTGTTTGAAAGCGGAGCGCGTCCTCTCTGGATGTATGGGACTACACCGTTTAGTAATGCCTGCCCATAAACATTACATTTATCATGAATGTACTATTTTCGTAGAAGACAGGCTCCATCTGTTCATTCGTTCTTTTCCTTTCGGTTTTAATTTGATGTGTGGGCAATAAGCCAGAAAGAAGTGATTCAAATGGCTCTAAGCACTATGGGACTTAACATCTGAGGTCATCAGTCCCGCCGGCCGGTGTGGCCGTGCGGTTAAAGGCGCTTCAGTCTGGAACCGCGTGACCGCTACTGTCGCAGGTTCGAATCCTGCCTCGGGCATGGATGTGTGTGATGTCCTTAGGTTAGTTAAGTTTAATTAGTTCTAAGTTCTAGGCGACTGATGACCTCAGAAGTTAAGTCGCATAGTGCTCAGAGCCATTTGAACCATTTTTCATCAGTCCACTAGACTTAGAACTACTTGAACCTAACTAATCTAAGGACATCACACACATCCATGCCCGAGGCAGGATTCGAACCTGCGATCGTAGCAGGCACGCGCTTCCGGACAGAAGCGCCTAGAACCACTCAGCCACAGCTGCCGGCGGCAATAAGCCAGAAACATGGGCAATCCGACACAGAGGAGCTTCCTGACGAAGACAGTGAAAAGGCGATGAACTTTTATTATGTTATGGTACATCGATAATGTTTACTTTTAGACCATGTAATTACAACTGAATGAAACACAATTTTGGTGCCATACGCGTTTCGCCATTATTCTTTGCAAGGCATCTTCAGTGACCTGGAATATGCAAATATTTTTGTTTATACTATTTAGTTTACATTTGGGAAGTCCTGGAAGTTTGCTTTTCTACTTCCAGGTTTCGTGGATGTTGTTCTACATGTTACGTTTTTGTTCCAGTTTTAGCGCTGTTCTTCTTCTTCCTATTGCCATTTGGAACATTGTTTTTCAGTTTTCACAGCACTAGGAACTGAACACTTGTTTTGATGTTGTGTTTTGTTAGGTGTTGCCAAAGATCGAATGTTATTGCCAAAGATCGAATTTTATTGCCAACTACTAAATGCGTTTTTGTGATTTTTGTAATTTTTTATTTAATTTTTTATTTCTTTAAAATTGTGTGTGTTTGTGTTTGTGCGCGCGTGCGTGTGTGTGTGTGTGTGTGTGTGTGTGTGTGTGTGTGTGTGTGTCTGTGTGTGTGTGTGTGTGTGTGTGTGTGTGTGTGTATGTGTGTGTGAGACAGAGAGAGAATGAGAGAGAGAAACACACACACTCACACACACACACACACACACACACACACACACACACACACACACACATACTTCACATCACAGATATCACAAAAACACATTCAATATTGTGGTGTGAACTCTAACTTTTCGCCCAGATGACTTGTATTTCGCGATGGATTGTGAATGATCGAACTGTGTCAAATGGATATGCACTCGAGTGTAACAGTAACTCTAAATACGACCACTTGCGCTATTTGTTTTCTTTCTGAATAAACATAATTCTAACTAAATCGAAACTGTGTGGCCTACATAATTTATGGGTCGTTAATTTAGTTCCCGATATTATTATTACTGTTATTATATGTTATGTTAACTTTGTATTTCGCAAACTTGTCATCAGCCTGACAATTTCACCGAAGGGTCACAAGTGTCTAATCTAGGGCGTGCGACACGTGCGGTTCACACCCTAGACGAGTTTGAGCCAATATATTTCGACGAAGAGGAACCGCATGTGAGCCTGAACATCTTTGGGATGTTAGCTCGCATATTCCAATACAGTTGGAGAGCCTGTACAGTGCTGTTCGACTTTAGGTGGAATACCAAATGGACGGAGGAGCGAATGAGAGTTTGCATTGGGGAGGGACGCAAGCTAACCTAGTCTGTCCAGTTGTGCAAAGCCAGTTCGCCAGGGTGGCGTGGTGGTTAGCGCATTTATCTCATGAACAGGACGCCCAGGTTCGAATTCTGGCCTTAGTACAAATTTCCATTCGTCGCTTAACTGTGCATATATACGTCATAGATGTTTGAGGCTTGAAAAGGTCTCCGGAACAATGTAGTTTTATTTGACTGAATAGCCATTTGGTGTGTCTGCCAGCATACGACATCCATTTTTCGAGGAGTCACTTAGTCTTAAGGTATTTACCTTCATACTGTAGGATGACAAGTTCATAATCTTCATGCGCAGCTGGAGGAGGGGTGGTTTTGTACACAAACGGCAGTTTCCTACCAATATAGCTTGTAGCTTATCTCTTGCTTTTCCCACAACTGAGCCTATATGATTTTTCCATTTCATACCTGTACGCAGTGTTACTCCTATGTTGTTTGAAATGATTGACTGTAGTTGTGGGTCACTAGTTCTTCAGTCAAAAGACACCAAGCTTTTGTGTTTCCTTGCGAGTCTCTGCAGACTTACCACCAGGACGATATTTCGTCGAGATGTAACTAAATATTACTATAATGTTTAATGGAGACAATTTCCACAGAGATAACTACATGAAAAGCGGAAAGACTGAGATTGTAACTAACATAATTCGTTAAGTCATTACAGATTAAACATAAACAGTAACTGTCCTGAGGCACATCAATTATAATTTCAGTGTCTGTAGATGACAACGTGCTGCGTAGCGATGTTGTCGCTAACCTGGTTAGATGTACTATAGGAACCTTTAGAAGGCATCGACGTGGAACTGTAGCACTTAAAAAATCTAGTAATATGGCATCAGACTGCTTTCCAGTATCCATAACTCTGAGGACACCTTGTGTGAATAGCGCCAGCTGAGTTTTCGGATCCGTACTGGTTTCCATGGGGAAGACTTTTCCGTTCCAGGAAGGTATTCACGTTTGTACTCAGAATGTGTTCCACTATTGAAGTGCCACGATGACGATATTCTCGCTCTCTCAGCTGGTCAGCGAAGAATGGACTTGAGATACATACACTCCTGGAAATTGAAATAAGAACACCGTGAATTCATTGTCCCAGGAAGGGGAAACTTTATTGACACATTCCTGGGGTCAGATACATCACATGATCACACTGACAGAACCACAGGCACATAGACACAGGCAACAGAGCATGCACAATGTCGGCACTAGTACAGTGTATATCCACCTTTCGCAGCAATGCAGGCTGCTATTCTCCCATGGAGACGATCGTAGAGATGCTGGATCTAGTCCTGTGGAACGGCTTGCCATGCCATTTCCACCTGGCGCCTCAGTTGGACCAGCGTTCGTGCTGGACGTGCAGACCGCGTGAGACGACGCTTCATCCAGTCCCAAACATGCTCAATGGGGGACAGATCCGGAGATCTTGCTGGCCAGGGTAGTTGACTTATACCTTCTAGAGCACGTTGGGTGGCACGGGATACATGCGGACGTGCATTGTCCTGTTGGAACAGCAAGTTCCCTTGCCGGTCTAGGAATGGTAGAACGATGGGTTCGATGACGGTTTGGATGTACCATGCACTATTCAATGTCCCCTCGACGATCACCAGTGGTGTACGGCCAGTGTAGGAGATCGCTCCCCACACCATGATGCCGGGTGTTGGCCCTGTGTGCCTCGGTCGTATGCAGTCCTGATTGTGGCGCTCACCTGCACGGCGCCAAACACGCATACGACCATCATTGGCACCAAGGCAGAAGCGACTCTCATCGCTGAAGACGACACGTCTCCATTCGTCCCTCCATTCACGCCTGTCGCGACACCACTGGAGGCGGGCTGCACGATGTTGGGGCGTGAGCGGAAGACGGCCTAACGGTGTGCGGGACCGTAGCCCAGCTTCATGGAGACGGTTGCGAATGGTCCTCGCCGATACCCCAGGAGCAACAGTGTCCCTAATTTGCTGGGAAGTGGCGGTGCGGTCCCCTACGGCACTGCGTAGGATCCTACGGTCTTGGCGTGCATCCGTGCGTCGCTGCGGTCCGGTCCCAGGTCGACGGGCACGTGCACCTTCCGCCGGCCACTGGCGACAACATCGATGTACTGTGGAGACCTCACGCCCCACGTGTTGAGCAATTCGGCGGTACGTCCACCCGGCCTCCCGCATGCCCACTATACGCCCTCGCTCAGAGTCCGTCAACTGCACATACGGTTCACGTCCACGCTGTCGCGGCATGCTACCAGTGTTAAAGACTGCGATGGAGCTCCGTATGCCACGGCAAACTGGCTGACACTGACGGCGGCGGTGCACAAATGCTGCGCAGCTAGCGCCATTCGACGGCCAACACCGCGGTTCCTGGTGTGTCCGCTGTGCCGTGCGTGTGATCATTGCTTGTACAGCCCTCTCGCAGTGTCCGGAGCAAGTATGGTGGGTCTGACACACCGGTGTCAATGTGTTCTTTTTTCCATTTCCAGGAGTGTATTTCAGCTGTCCACTGCTGAACCCAAGATTCACAGCTTTTGTCAGCACCTGTGAATTCTCATATCGAGGAGGTACTAAAAACGTGCTGCATGTGTGATGTGAAAGTAAATACGTTCTTGTTCCTCGTTCTTACATTAGACTTGAAAGCTTGTCCACGTAGATTCCAGCACCTGTTGTTATGGTAACTTGCTTTGAAAATATTTTGTGTCAGCGGTTTTAGCTTACGAAACCATTGGCATTAGAAGAAATTTTCCTCTTTGGGTCGAAGAGGAGGGAGAAAGATTAGGCTTCAACGCCCTGTCGAGAACACAGTCATTACAGATGGAGCACAGCCTCGGATTGGGGAAAGAAATCGGCCGAGTCCTTTTCAAACGAACCATCCTGGCATTTGCTCGAACTGATTTAGGGAAACCTCGGGAAACCTAAATCTGAACCACAGAATGAGCATTTGAACCAACATTATCGCTCGGCGTCTGTGGATCGATGAGCTTGTACACTTAGTTTGTGCTCTTTGTTGACGAAAGCTTTCGTAAAAGGAAAAGGGAATTTGTCGTAGAGCTGAAACATCCGACGTGTGTTATGAGTGGTCGGTTCATATTCAATTTTTCGGTAAAGCATGAGTCTTTCAAACATTTAGGCCCTAACTGCTGGTGCAGAATATCTTCAGATGAAGCTGACGCTGATGAAGATAATGAAGGTGTTGAAAAGAGAATTTCTTCTTTCATTAAAAGTTCTTTCAGTGCTTACAAGGGAATGATTTCACGCTCTACATAAACCTTTAATTATTTCGCATAATATTTCTGTCTTTATATGTCAATTGAAGATCATTGCTGTCAGTTGTAGCGGGACATTGCGCCGTATCACCTGGATCTCCTGCTCGCTAGGCAGGTGCGTTAACCACTGAGCCATCCAGGACACAGTGTTATCACAGCTGCGCGGCACGCCTCACAGACGATCCACATTCTCACCGAGCGCCACCTATCTGCAGCCCCTGTCCATTGTACTCACTGTTCGCTAGTGTGAGACTCCTACAGGAGGTCGGACGTATTTGTGTATCTGCACTGAAGAAATTGGATCCATTGCCCAGCTAGACATATTAAATAGATGAATGAGTGATGTCTGTTCTTTCGGACATGTCTGAAAGAACAGACACCACGCATTCATATAACATATAATTTCTGTCTTTATTATTAGTTTATCGAAGGTGAGAAACTTCTCTTTACTCGTCAGCATGAAAGTAAATTATCAGTGTCGGATCAAGGCCACCATCGGCTCAGGTCAGTTGGCTTCGATGGTTGCCAGCCTATCAGTAGTGAAAGAAAGGTGGTCCATAAAAAAGTATTTCTCACCTCTCATGCCGTGGCATTTACACGCAGAGGTCTAATGCCGGAAACGACTTCAAGCTGAAAGTAGAAGCTTTGAAAGTAAATATCTGCAGCTTTAGAACACCAGAGAACACACGGAAGAAAGAACTCCTTCGAACGGCTTTCATGATATTAAGATTAGTGCTAAACAGATGATTACGCCCTCTGGGGTTCGTTAGATAAGTGACAGACAACATTTGATTTCCGGTCCATCGTACGATTTTTTCTTATAATCTCTATGCTGTCAGTCTTGACAATGCTTTACGTGTCTGAAAAATAAGGAGTACCCTGGTGCGGTTACCAGTTAAGCTGTAGATTCTTTTTCTTTGGCTGAGTGATCCGATTATCACTTCCAGACAACAGTGAGTACCGGTATATTACAGTAGAAGGATCTTGCTGGAGTTCGATGGCGCAGAAACCAGGGCTGCTCAGTAAGGTTCCTTACGATCTACTGTTGAGCAGGTGATTCCCAGCCCTGAAGAAACTCATGTCGTCATTCGGGGTCCTCTTTCCACTGCTCAGATCTGCAAAATGTCCAGAGTCTTGTCGCTCCCTCTCCACTAACAGTTTTAATACCACTATTCCTAGATAATAGTGACAGGAGTATCAAATTTTGAAGAAAAAGATGGATGATATCAGGTGGGCAGATAGATTATGCAATGAAGAGGCACTCAACCGAATCAGGAGGAAAATAACTTTATTTCAAAGCTTTACTAAGAGAAGGGGCAGGTTGAGGCATGCTGAGGCATCAAGGAATACGTCATTTGGTGGTGGAAGGAAATTCGAGGGGCAAAAATTGTCAGGGAGAGTAATTCTTGAATAGAGTTAGCAAGTTGAAATAGATCCAGATTTCAATAGCTATGCACAGTTGAAGAGACTTGCGCAAGGTAAAGTAGCGTGGAGAGCGGCAATAAAATCTGTCTCTGAACTGAAGGCAACGGCAACAACGACAACGACAGGTCAATGCAGATTATTTGCTGAGATGTTTGAATGTGAAAAGTTAGACCTGTGTGCCAGGTTTGGCACATAGTTTTAACTTAACACACGTGTAGCCATAACAGAAGATAATACTACGCATAAAGTAAAATAACTACACTAATGGTCATTAAAATTGCTACACCACGAAGATGACGTGCGACAGACGCCAAATTTAATGGTCAGGAAGAAGATGCTGTGATATACAAATGATTAGCTTTTCAGAGCATTCACACAAAGCTGGCGCCGGTGGCGATTCCTACAACGTGCTGACATGAGGAAAGTTTCCAACCCATTTCTCATACACAAACAGCAGTTGACCGGCGTTGCCTGGTGAAACGTTGTTGTCATGCCTCGTGGAAGGAGGAGAAATGCCTAACATCACGTTTCCGACTTTCATAAAGGTCGGATTGTAGCCTATCGCGATTGCGGTTTATCGTATCGCGACATTGCTGCTCGCGTTGTTCGAGATCCAATGACTGTTAGCAGAATATGGAATCGGTAGGTTCGGGAGGGTAATACGGAACGCCGTGCTGGATCCCAACGGTCTCGTATCACAAGCAGTCGAGATGACAGGCATCTTATCTGCATGACTGTAACGGATCGTGCAGCCACGTCTCGATCCCTGAGTCAACAGATGGGGACGTTTGCAAGACAACAATCTTCTGCACGAACAGTTCGACGACATTTGCAGCAGCATGGACTATCAGCTCGGAGACCATGGCTGCGGTTACCATTGACGATGCATCACAGACAGGAGCGCCTGCGATGGTGTACTCAACGACGATCCTGGGTACACGAATGGCAAAACGTCATTTTTTCGGATGAATCCAGGTTCTGTTTACAGCATCATGATGGTCGCATCCGTGTTTGGCGACATCGCGGTGAACGCACATTGGAAGCGTGTATTCGTGATCGCCATGCTGGCATATCACCCGGCGTGATGGTATGGGGTGCCATTGGTTACACGTCTCGGTCGCCTCTTATTCGCAATGACGGCACTTTGAACAGAGGACGTTGCATTTCAGATGTGTTACGACCCGTGGCTCTACCCTTCATTTGATCCCTGCGAAACCCTTCATTTCAGCAGGATAATGCACGACCGCATGTTGCAGGTCCTGTACGGGCCTTTCTGGATACAGAAAATGTTCGACTGTTGCCCTGGCCAGCACATTCTCCAGATCTCTCACCAATTGAAAACGTCTGTTCAATGGTGGCCGAGCAACTGGCTCGTCACAATGCGCCAGTCACTATCCTTGATGAACTGTGGTATCGTGATGAAGCTGCATGGGCAGCTATACCTGTACACGCCATCCAAGCTCTGTTTGACCCAATGCCCAGGCGTATGAAGGCCGTTATTGCGGCCAAAGGTAATTGTTCTGGGTACTGATTTCTTAGGATCTATGCACTCAAATTGCGTGAAAATGTAATCACATGTCAGTTCTAGTATAATATATTTGTCCAATGAATACCCGCTTATCATCTGCGTTTTTTCTTGGTGTAGCAATTTTAATGGCCAGTAGTGTAAGTCTCTGAGGCTGTGGATAAACCTATCTGTTCTGTGTCCTTTCTTTTGGAGGTGCCAATCTTCTGCACCTTGTGATAGTCTCTGAAGAGTTCTGTAGAGTGGGGAAGCAGCCTATGACAAGTTGAAGCTTTCAGGCCTGCTCTTATGATGTGTGCTATAACTTATTTTGTTCATCGGAAGCGCCGCGCGGGGTGGCCGTGCGGTTAGAGGCGCCATGTCACGGATTGCGCGGCCACTCCCTCTGAAGGTTCGGGTCCTCCCTCGAGCATGGGTGTCTATGTTGTTCTTAGCATAGGTTTAAGTAGTGTGTAAGTCTAGGGACCGATGACGTCAGCGGTTTGATCCCTTAGGAATTCACATACATTTGATTATTTTTTGTTCATTGGCAGTATAAACCTAGTGTAAACAAACGCGCGCTTAGCGATGGGTAGTCGGCCCCAGTGCACCTTCATCTGGTGTGCCATCGCCACTCAAAACAGGACCTATGTATGTGTTGGGTATTTAGTTGTTATTATAACCCGTACGACACTATGAGGCATGCTGAAGCATTGAGAGTCTTCAGTGTCTTCGCTCATCATCGTGGTACGTGTTTAACTCATTTAGTTCTTGCTTCAAGTGTTACTGGGCAGTTCCTTTCTCTTTCGCTCTAGTCGTGTACGTGTGGTCTTGTCGTTCGAATGCGCCATGAAAGTGCGTTAAGTTGCTTCGTGTTCCACAGTGAAATGCAGGTTGCGGGCCAATCATAAAAAGTGTCAACAAACAGGTATGGTTAAGACTTTCGATAAGTTTCTTTGAACAGCTCATCAGCAATGTAACAAATGACAACTCCAGATCTGGAATCGAGTCCTCAACTTCGTACACTAAAAGCATCGAGAGAACATCAGACGACTTACTGTAGGTATTGCCTTCAGTGGCTTCAGCAATTGGTTATACCATAACAATCTCTACATTACGCTTTTACAAGCCTCAAAAAAATGGCTCTGAGCACTATGGAACTTAACATCAGAGGTCATCAGTCCCATAGAACTTAGAACTACTTAAACCTAACTAACCTAAGGACATCACACACATCCATGCCCGAGGCAGGATTCGAACCTGCGACCGTAGCGGTCGCGCGGTTCCAGACTTAAGCGCCTAGAATACAAACCTCAAGCAGACAAAGTATATTACATAATTTCTCGCGGCGATTCGTTGTCATGTTGTTGAGATCGGGTGTTCTGCCGGTGGTCCGCGTCTTCGCAACGCGATGTTTCGACGCCTTTACTCGATGTCTTCATCAGGGAACACATGACTTGTGCAGTGAAGTGTTCAGCTTTTCTGTCAAACTTTCCAAGACAAAAACATCGTATTCTCTAAAAGACAAAACCAAACGTTTCTCACTATAAAAATCGATACAGTTGAACAAGCGTTCTTCAAATAGTTACAAGGGGAAACTCGCTATGGCACCCTCCAGATTTTGTGGTAAAATGGCCCAGAGGATAGCCCATCAAGAACTGAAAATGTCCGGATACTTTTGATCATATAGTGTACTTGGAAAAAGCCGGGTGATACGGGAAGATTTAAGTTAGATTACATGCCCCAGATTCTTAGAAGTAACTCTTAAGATAAAAAATATTGTATTTGAATCAAGAATTAAGAAGATTTTAAGGAAAGCGAAGAAATCAGAATTAAATTATGTCCCTTTCCAATTTTCCCACATGTTTTTCCTATTATTTTTTCTTTACTACATGTTTCAATTTAACTTACTGCTTTTCCTTTTGTGTTTTAACAGTGAGGAGACGCCTTGATATATTTTAGCTATACACGTCGCACCAGAGACTTTCGAGATAAGATGGTGAAGTGTATTTAATTCTTTTGTATATTTCTTTTCTGAAACGAAACTTATTTAGTTCACAGAAATGTCGAGATTGATGGATACATTACTGCAGCAGAGACAGAAATACTGTTCTGACAGCTGGTACTTTCAGAATTGTGAGAACAGATAAACGGAAGAACAACACAATCATGAGAAGGTTATGAACAAACTACGTAAGCAAAATTCCAAAAAGACGAACTCTGAAGCAGTCAGTAAGCTGGAATACATATAAAAATTACAAAAATTCTCTTCTGTGAGAAATCATGTCCATTGAAACGATAGAAACTAACGCTAAGAAGCTAGCCGACGAAGACACGCAACATAAAGGAAATGCCGTGGGGAGTGTACGTGCAGATTCGTCGATGTTCGAGTCATGTTCACGTCAAACATTTTTGTTCCCATTTAAAGCATCACACTGTATCCAATTTGCACCTCCACAATGAGGGATCTTGTGTATTTCTTTCTGTTACTATTGTCTTTTTTTTTTTTAACATTAAGGGAGGACGGTTATGAAACTGACGAAAATGTCAATTTTAAATTTATTTTTTATTTGTTAATAGAACTCATGGACAATAAGTTCCCACTTTCAGTGATGAATGGCATGCGAGATGCCTGAAAAATAATTAACTGTGTGACATGACCTTCCTGCCACACCCACTTTTTGAAGCAACACTTCAAGACTAGCTTCGTGAAGAACGATTCCGTGGATTACTTTCAAGCAAACTTACACGGGATATATCAAGAAGGCTGTGATATATATTCTTTGGTTTTATAGATCATCTGCAACTCTGTTCCTTATCTTAGAGACAATAACAAACGAGCTGCTTTTGTTCTGAAGAAGCAATTCTTGTTTTGCCTTCTGCTATTGACGGAGATTTACACAAGTGTTCGATTCTTTCATCATTCAGTAATGCAATGGTCACAAAGAGTGACATGAAAAAATGTAGTATGGGCTACAAATGGTGCCAACATGGCGTCAACGGACGAACATCTCATTCATCAAGTGTGCCACATTAGCTGGTGTAAATATCTGAAGGCTCAGACTGGTAACAACCCCTACATTCAAAACGAGAGGCTTCCAAATTGTATCCTGGGTGTTGTCAAGCTCGCTTACAAGTTTGTATCCGACCCGGAACTTCTAAAAAAGTGAGTTAATGGCAAAAACCAGAGGCTCTAATTTCACTGATATTTAAACGAAGACCTAAAACCACATTTTGATCTGCTACAGTTGTCAGAATTGCGACTTATGATGCAGTTCCTGTATTTAATGGTGGAAATGTAGGGAGGATGAAAGTATCTGAGAGAATGGTCTTTAAGATAGGAAATTTCACTCAAGATATCTCGAGAAAAATGGAAAGAATGTGGAAGAGAAGAAGCTAGAAGAGAACTGTTGAAGGGAAAGAGGGCCCTGAGTACAAATCTGGAGCCTTCTGAAGATGTGACATAAGAAAAAAAAAACTTTTGGTTGAACTTTAAACTGGGTTTCCTGAAAATTATGTATTTTAAAGTTTATATACATTTCTCTCAGAATCTATGAAGGCTGTAATTCTGAAATTTTGTACACTTATTTCTATAAACCCAATAAATGTTGTCTCAAGAGTAAATTTTCAAATTATGAGTGCAAGCTGAGGTATAGGTCAAAGTGCTAGGAATTTTGCATGAATTTTATATTTATAGAATTATGCTTGAGAAATTATTAAAATTATCCTATTTGTTATGTTCAAAATACCTCATGAAATGAGATTACTATATGCAAAGAGATTAAACAGAGAAAATTTTGTGGAAATTTCCTAAATAGTTTCTGATAAATATGTACAGATAATGTTTTGAAAATAAAATATTTACATTCCATAAGAAGTTAAATATGTATACACCAAGAAACTGAACAGTAAATGTGTTACTTTCATGTAAAGAATGGAACACAAATTGTTTGGCGTATCTTCCTAATTAAGCGTGTTTCTCATGAACGTACTCCCTTAAGACATACCATACAGACGTAAACGACCACTTTGTTTCGTCTCTAACACGAATAAAGCCAACAGAAAATAACAGTGGATACAGTAACATCGTCTGCATCCAACGAGGTATAAAAACACAATAGGTAGGCTACACTAAATTGCACATTATGCTAAACACGATAATTTCATTCTGTACGTTTGAAGTCCAGGCTTATCTTCTACACGTACGAGCAACATTTACTTTAGAGAAGATTTTCAAAGAGATCATCTTGCATTTGCAAACACTCCGCCACTCGCTGGATCATATTTGCTGGACCCTACGGAACATACCCGCATCCATCATAGCCGAAGCGGGATGCACGCGAGATATTAGGAGGTGTACATCTGTGAGTGGATACTATAAACTTGTTCCATTAAGTATCCCCACAAATAAAAATCTTGTGGATTAAGGTCCGGGAAATGTGGAGGCCTGAACATTGGACCTCCACAACCAATCCATTTCCCTAGAAACGCTACATTTAAATAGTTACGATTATTTCAAAGTGCAGCATCATGCTGAAACCATAGGTGTCACCGAATACCAAGTGGAGTGTTTTCTAATGCGTCAGGCAAAATATTGCAGAGAAATTTACGATACAAGGACGCATTCAACTTGTTCGGCAAAGAGAAGGGCCTAAAAGCACACCTCCCATGATTCCAGCCCACAGGCTTAGGCCAAAGCGTGCCTGAAATCCACGTTCACGGGTAATATTTGGATTGTGTTCCGAACACAAATGGCTGTTATGGAGGTTGAAAATACCTTCACGAGTGAAGCTAGATTCGTCAGTCCATATCCCGTTATTTATAAAATGCTCGTTATCTTCCACTTGGCGCAAAAGCCATTTACAAAACTGTACTCGTCGAATGCGATCATCTGGCCGCTAGTACTGAATTAACGTATAATGTGGATGCAGTACTTCATCGTGCAACACTTCAACAACCAGTCCTCTGGAACTGCCTTGCAATATCACGGGTATGAAACTTTCTGGCAGATTAAAACTATGTGTTGGACCGAGACTCGAACTCTGGACCTTTGCCTTTCGTGGGCAAGAGCACTTGCCCGTGAAAGGCATAGGTCTCGAGTTCGAGTCTCGGTCCGCTAAACAGTTTGAGGAATCCAGATGATGTCCTACGGTGGCATCAAAATGATATGGAACTCCGTCGTTTTGCAGCTACATTATCTGACGAACACGTAGTAGCAACGCGTCCAATAACGAAGGAAGAACATTTCTCGGAAAAGTAAGGTGCATAAGTTCTGTTAGTATGGTTGGTATTAGGCAGGACCCGATGATATGATCAAAAGAATATTCTAACGCAGAAGTTCACGCTGAACCTATGTTCTTCAGCTACATTTACGTGTATATCCCGCAAGCTACAGTACGGCGCATGGCGGAGGATACCTTGTACCACTTCTAATCATTCCCTTTCCTGTTCTACTAGCAAATGGAGTGAAGGAAAAACGACTGGCTGCATGCTCCCGGACGAACCACAATTACTGTTATCTTGTCTTCGCGGTCCTATTGCGAAATGTATGTTAGTGTAGGTAGAATCGCTCTGCAGTCAGCCGAAGGTGCCGGCTCTCTAAATTTTCTCAGTAGTCTTTCGAGAAAGAAACGTCGTCTTCCCTCCAGGAATTCCCATTTGAGTCCGCCTATCATTTCCGGAATACTCGCGTGACGATCGAACTACCGACAACAAATCTATCAACGCGCCTCTGAATTGCTTCGATGTCTTTCTTTAATTTGACCTGGTGGGAGGCCCAACATTTGAGCAGTGTTCAAGAATGGGTGACACTAGTGTTCTCCTTTATCGATGAGCTACACTTTCCTAGAATTCTCCCGATAAACCGAAATTAACCATTTGCCTTTCCTACTGCCGACCTTGTGTGCTCGTTCCAGTCCACATCACTCTGCTACGTTACGCCTAGATATCTAATAGGCGCGGCTTTGTGAAGAAAGACACCATTAATACTGTATTCGATCATTACAGGATTGCTTTTCCTACACATCTGCAGTAACTTACATTTCTTCACATTTAGAGCACGCTACCGTTCATTACACCACATAGCAATCCCGTCCAATTCAATCTGTATGCAGCTACAACCACTCAAATGCGACACTCCTATCCGTCAGATCGTTTATTTATATGGAGAACAAGATTGGTCGTATCGCACTTCTCTGGGGCACTCCGGACGAGGTACCTTTGTCTCCGATAAACACTCGCCGACGGGGACAATGTGCTGGGTCCTGTTACTTAAGACGTCTTTGAGCCACTCAGATTTCTGAGAACCTATTCCTTATGCTCGGACCTTTGTTAACTGTCTGATGTCTGGCACTGTGTCAAACGCTTTCCAGAAATCTAAGAATACGGAATATTCCTGTCACCCCTCATCCACTGATCGCAGGATGCCTTGGACAAAAGGCCAATTTGAGTTTCGCTCGAGGGATGTTTTGTAAATCCATGTTGATTTGCAGATAGAAGCTTTTCTCTCATAATGATATTTATTTTGTTCTAACTTAGAATACGCTCAACAATTCTGCGGCAAACTGAGGTCAAGAATAGCGATCTGTAATTTTGTGGGTCCATTCTTTTACCTATCTTATATGCGGGAGTCACGTAGGCATTTTTCCAGTCGTTTGATAGTTTCCATTCGGCGATAGATCAGCGATAAAGGCAAGCTAAGTGTGGGGCCAATGCCGTCGAATACTTTCTGTAAAACCAAATTGGGGTTCCATGTGGACACGGCGACTTAAATGTTGCCAACTGTTTCAGCTGCTTCTCAACGACAGGGATGTCTATTTCTATGTACTCCATACGGGAGTCTGTGCAAAGGTGAAACAATGGTATGCCTGTACGCTCTTCTTGCCTGAATGATTTTTTGAACGAAAAATTTAAAATTTCAACTTTCGTTTTACTGTCTTCTGTTGCCACAGCAAACTGGTCGACGAGTGACGAAATGGAAGGCTTCGACCCAGATGGTAATTTTGAGTAGGACCAGAATTTTGTTAGATGGAAGTTGATCACGTATCGTAGGACCAGAATTTTGTTTTCGATCTCTGTAAGATATTTCGCTAACATAAATCGATGGAAGTTGATCACGTATCGACTTTTCTTATAGACGCACGAATTTCTACTAATTTTTGCCTGTCGACATTTCCGTGCTCTTTTATGAACCGAATGTGAAACATGTTGTTTCATCAGCATTTTTTAAATTTTATTATTGAACAGTGGTGGTTCTTTCCCATTCTTAATATAATTTCTTGTCAAGTACTTCCCCAGAACATGATTTACAATCAGTTCAAACTTTGTTCATAATTCCTCTATGTCTACCATGCAAATGACGTTCATTCATCATCTAAGTAGGATGCTAACAACTGCTTATCTGCTTAAAATTTTTCTAACCTTCTTGATGAATTTATTAACTTTTAGTAACCATCTTGACTATGGTGACATCCTGATCACAAATCCCTGTCTCCATACTGACACTGTCGGTAAGTTAAAGCATGTTTGTAGCTGTTGTTGTTGTTGTGGTCTTCAGTCCTGAGACTGGTTTGATGCAGCTCTCCATGCTACTCTATCCTGTGCAAGCTTCTTCATCTCCCAGTACCTATTGCAACCTACATCCTTCTGAATCTGCTTAGTGTATTCATCTCTTGGTCTCCCTCTACGATTTTTACCCTCCATGCTGCCCTCCAATGCTAAATTTGTAATCCCCTGATGCCTCAAAACATGCCCTACCAACCGATCCCTTCTTCTAGTCAAGTTGTGCCACAAACTTCTCTTCTCCCCAATCCTATTCAATACCTCCTCATTAGTTACGTGATCTACCCACCTTATCTTCAGCATTCTTCTGTAGCACCACATTTCTAAAGCTTCTATTCTCTTCTTGTCAAAACTAGTTATCGCCCATGTTTCACTTCCATACATGGCTACACTCCATACAAATACTTTCAGAAACGACTTCCTGACACTTAAATCTATACTCGATGTTAACAAATTTCTCTTCTTCAGAAACGATTTCCTTGCCATTGCCAGTCTACGTTTTATTTCCTCTCTACTTCGACCATCATCAGTTATTTTACTCCCTAAATAGCAAAACTCCTTTACTACTTTAAGTGTCTCATTTCCTAATCTATAAGTTTGTTTGTAGCTAAAAGGTCTAAAATATTTCCATTTATTTGTGTTATCAAGCTAATTTTTCAAGTCAATTTTCAGAGCATTCTTTCAGAACTTCTACTCAAAACTGTCTGTTCTACCTGCAATGAATTCATAGACGTCCGAATCTGTGCTAGATAGATTAAAGTCGCCTCCAACTAATACAGGGTTGTTCACAAGTACCTACGGGAATCACTGCGGACAAAGCTGCATGACATACAGAAAAATAACATGTATTAGTTTATAAAGCATCTATCCAAGTTTCGATCGTTACACGCACTAGGTTGAACTAGGGACCTCTCATGTTAGAAAATGTAGACAAATCATTCGCTTTGTATTGTTGCATCGAATTAGATCGCACGTGCAGATAAGCAACGCAGTGAAGAGATTTCAAAAGACGGCTGCTGTCGTGCCTTCAACTGCAACGATTTCAATGAATTGCACGCACGTACTGACGTCGGCCACGGCGCAAACAGTGCTCACATTGAGCACATGTAAGATAAGTTAAAGAATTGAAGAGATGCTATAGCTACTGGTGTCGATTTTAGTATGTCTTGCAGTTTTCACGACTCGTATTCCGAAATCGCGGAGGTACTTATGACTAATCCTGTACTGCATTCCACGCCATTGAGCGCGGATTTTCTTTGAATGATTCTCCAACTGTTACTACACGGTAAAAACATCTGAAGATTAATTTGAGTTCGCCTAGGCACGTTATCACGTCCAGATATCTTCCCCCTCCTTCGATGTCTAACCTGTCTTTTCGATAAACGTTCCTCGTTAAATGTTTCAGAGCTTTCTCCTCCGAGTTTCATCCAGCTCTCAGTTTCGAATATACACTCCTGGAAATGGAAAAAAGAACACATTGACACCGGTGTGTCAGACCCACCATACTTGCTCCGGACACTGCGGGAGGGCTGTACAAGCAATGATCACACGCACGGCACAGCGGACACACCAGGAACCGCGGTGTTGGCCGTCGAATGGCGCTAGCTGCGCAGCATTTGTGCACCGCCGCCGTCAGTGTCAGCCAGTTTGCCGTGGCATACGGAGCTCCATCGCAGTCTTTAACACTGGTAGCATGCCGCGACAGCGTGGACGTGAACCGTATGTGCAGTTGACGGACTTTGAGCGAGGGCGTATAGTGGGCATGCGGGAGGCCGGGTGGACGTACCGCCGAATTGCTCAACACGTGGGGCGTGAGGTCTCCACAGTACATCGATGTAGTCGCCAGTGGTCGGCGGAAGGTGCACGTGCCCGTCGACCTGGGACCGGACCGCAGCGACGCACGGATGCACGCCAAGACCGTAGGATCCTACGCAGTGCCGTAGGGGACCGCACCGCCACTTCCCAGCAAATTAGGGACACTGTTGCTCCTGGGGTATCGGCGAGGACCATTCGCAACCGTCTCCATGAAGCTGGGCTACGGTCCCGCACACCGTTAGGCCGTCTTCCGCTCGCGCCCCAACATCGTGCAGCCCGCCTCCAGTGGTGTCGCGACAGGCGTGAATGGAGGGACGAATGGAGACGTGTCGTCTTCAGCGATGAGAGTCGCTTCTGCCTTGGTGCCAATGATGGTCGTATGCGTGTTTGGCGCCGTGCAGGTGAGAGCCACAATCAGGACTGCATACGACCGAGGCACACAGGGCCAACACCCGGCATCATGGTGTGGGGAGCGATCTCCTACACTGGCCGTACACCACTGGTGATCGTCGAGGGGACACTGAATAGTGCACGGTACATCCAAACCGTCATCGAACCCATCGTTCTACCATTCCTAGACCGGCAAGGGAACTTGCTGTTCCAACAGGGCAATGCACGTCCGCATGTATCCCGTGCCACCCAACGTGCTCTAGAAGGTGTAAGTCAACTACCCTGGCCAGCAAGATCTCCGGATCTGTCCCCCATTGAGCATGTTTGGGACTGGATGAAGCGTCGTCTCACGCGGTCTGCACGTCCAGCACGAACGCTGGTCCAACTGAGGCGCCAGGTGGAAATGGCATGGCAAGCCGTTCCACAGGACTACATCCAGCATCTCTACGATCGTCTCCATGGGAGAATAGCAGCCTGCATTGCTGCGAAAGGTGGATATACACTGTACTAGTGCCGACATTGTGCATGCTCTGTTGCCTGTGTCTATGTGCCTGTGGTTCTGTCAGTGTGATCATGTGATGTATCTGACCCCAGGAATGTGTCAATAAAGTTTCCCCTTCCTGGGACAATGAATTCACGGTGTTCTTATTTCAATTTCCAGGAGTGTAATATGAGCTTGACAGCATTTCTGGATATTGAACAATTCAGGGGCTTTGTTACGAAACCGTCAGCAATTTGCAAACGCAGCACCCCTAATTTGTACACGATCAGATTTCTCTCTCTGCCTACTGACTGGCGAGCGTTCAACGGAGGACGTAAATCTATTTCTTAGCCCCCTCGCCCCAAAAAAGCGCTCTCCATAGATCCTTTGCTATCAGAGTAGACCCTTCCCCTGTACAGTGTACCACCGACCCATCCAGGGGAATCTCACAGTTCTCCACCTCACCACGCAGGTCCAGAAATCTGCAGTCAAGATCGACTCAGAATCGACGGATTCTCTGATTGAGACCCTCCACACGGCTCCAAACCAAAGGAACCTGGTCGACATTGTGTACCACTCTGCAGGTTGTTTGTAGTGTGCGCGTAAAACCAGGTGTCTTCGACGCTGACACAAGCTACCCATAATAACTGAGGATTGCCTCTGAACTCAGTCGATAAAAATCATTGGTGCTAATACGAGCTACAACTTGAAGACGACTGCATCCTCCACTCTCTACAGCTGCAGGAAATGCCTGTTCCACATTTAGGATAAGGCTCGCTGGCAAACATACGCGTACCTATCCGCACTGGATTTCATTCCAGCACTGGACACTATTTCTTTAGGGGACTCTGTAACACACCTAACATTATAGTTCCCGATAACTAACAAACCTGACATCTCCTATGCCTGTTCGGACCCTGCTGAAGAACGGCCACTTGTCCACTCGTAGGGTTAACATACGAGGCCAGATGGCCGGTCTCCACCTTTACTCTTCAACTCTAGCGATGCGCAGGGGCTACAACCCGCCAATCATCCTGATGTGAGCGCAGTTCCCCTACGCTCAAAGATTTTCGTCTGCTTAAATACAATGGTTGTGCAAGAGCACAATGCCGTCTCGAATGACAGTAAATTCAACGGACAACAGCATTTAAGCTGGTAATTGTGGCTGGAGAACACAGCGCTGTAAAGCGTACTCGCCGTGGGTATTCGTTCATAACTTTTGCCTGCAGATAAAATGAATGTGGGTCTAGCGGTCCACACGTCAAAATAAGAAGTATAACAGGCGGAACTTGTTGCCTGGCGCGGAACAAATACAGCGCCCGATCATGAAGACTGTCATTGGATGTCTTGCATTATCTTGCTGGAACATTGCGTTTGGTACCCTGGTCAAGGGTATAAAAATAGCTTTTATCATTCTTTCCACACGGCGGCGAGTATTCAGCCCCATTTAACAATTACCAATCAATTTTGTTGTAATATCAAATAGCTTCACACACCACGAGATTCAGGTGTCGAGAATTGCTACTTCTTGTAACCTTTCGCCAGATCGTCTACGGACACGAAACGTCGTTCTGACCGCCTAGAGTAGAAACGAGACTCATTGCTCAACACTCCATAATGTCACTCAGTATCGCATTTCAGTCTAGCTTTACACCATGGAAGTTTCTAACGTCTGTGGTATCGTACCGAGTGCGGTAGCGCAGTGGTTAGCACATTGGACTCGCATTCGCGAGGGCGACGGTTCAAACCCGCATCTGGTCATCTGTTTTCTGTGATTTCACTAGACCACTTAAGGCAAATGACGGGAAGGTACCTTCGAAAGGACACGGCCGCTTTCTTTCTCCATCCTTTCCTAATCCGAGCTTGTGCTCCGTCTTTAATGAATCCGATGTCGACTGGGCGGTGTCAGCGATAAATGACTTATGACGTTTTGAAATCTCATCCAAATTTCCATTAATCTGTTCGCGAGGGTCCTTTATGACACTCTACATGTTACAATTTCCTAGATATCAGTAATTGTCATCCATCTATTCTTCAGAGCGAGTCAAACTATCCTACGATCTTGATAGTCTGTACGATTACATCTACATCTACATCTACATACATACTCCACAATCCACCATACGGTGCGTGGCGGAGGGTACCTCGTACCACAACTAGCATCTTCTGTCCCTGTTCCACTCCCAAACAGAACGAGGGAAAAATGACTGCCTATATGCCTCTGTACGAGCCCTAATCTCTCTTTTCTTATCTTTGTGGTCTTTCCGCGAAATATAAGTTGGCGGCAGTAAAATTGTACTGCAGTCAGCCTCAAATGCTGGTTCTCTAAATTTCCTCAGTAGTGATTCACGAAAAGAACGCCTCCTTTCCTCCAGAGACTCCCACCCGAGTTCCTGAAGCATTTCCGTAACACTCGCGTGATGATCAAACCTACCAGTAACAAGTCTAGCAGCCCGCCTCTGAATTGCTTCTATGTCCTCCCTCAATCCGACCTGATAGGGATCCCAAACGCTCGAGCAGTACTCAAGAATAGGTCGTATTAGTGTTTTATAAGCGGTCTCCTTTACAGATGAACCACATCTTCCCAAAATTCTATCAATGAACCGAAGACGACTATCCGCCTTCCCCACAAATGCCATTACATGCTTGTCCCACTTGATATCGCTCTGCAATGTCACGCCCAAATATTTAATCGACGTGACTGTGCCAAGCGCTACACTACTAATGGAGTATTCAAACATAACGGGATTCTTCTTCCTATTCGCCTGCATTAATTTACATTTATCTATATTTAGAGTTAGCTGCCATTCTTTACACATCACAAATCCTGTCCAAGTCATCCTGTACCCTCATACAGTCACTCAACGACGACACCGTCCCGTACACCACAGCATCATCAGCAAACAGCCGCACATTGCTATCCACTCTATCCAAAAGATCATTTATGTTGATAGAAAGCAACAGCGGACCTACAACACTTCCCTTAGTCGGAATGGTGCTCCTATATCCTTCGCGCCGATGATTTGACCTTACTCAAAGTCCGAAAGATCTCGACACGCTGACGTGTACGTCCTCTAAGCATACTTTATTGCAATCTATACATGCAAAGTTCCAGTAACGTTAGACACATCCAGCGAATATCGTGTACTCATACCATTCTTTATCTGGAAATGAATGCTCCAAACCAGCTGCAACATGGTAATATGTTTTAAATATTTTACACGACAGGCCTATTTCGGCTCATTGCCATTATCAAGTGACGTCTAGTTGAAAGTGACGACCAACTGCATCTATAGTAAAGTCTTCCTATCATGTCTCGGTAAGTAGAAAATTCTTGTAGTTATCGAAACGCAAAAACACGTTTTTGTCAGATATTTTGACAGTTCAGTTTTGACAGTTCAAAATAGCTCTAAGCACTATGGGACTTAACATCTTAGGTCATCAGTCCCCTAGACTTAGAACTACTTAAAGCTATCTAACCTAAGGACATCACATACATCCATGCCCGAGGCAGGATTCGAACCTGCGACCGTAGCAGCAGCGCGGTTCCAGACTGAAGCGGCTAGAACCGCACAGCCACAGCGACCGGCTTTTGACAGTTCCTTACTAATGAAAGAGTGGTGACGAGATGGACGGAGGAGAACAGTGGGTCAAAAATCGTGCTCGAGGGTCTATCCAGAAGAAGTTGTAGGACAAATGTTGGGGATTGTTCGACTCGTTCTGAAGAACAGATGGACGACAATTACTGATATCTAGGAAGTTTAGCATGCAGAGTGTCATAAAGAACGATCGGGAACAGATTAATCGGAGCTTTGTAAACATATACCATCATGGTAAAGAACTGTCAAAACTGAACTGTCAAAATATCTGACAAAAACGTATTTTTACGTTTCGATAACTACAGTAAGTATTATACTTACCGAGACATTACAGGAAGCCCTTTCTACAGATGCAATATGGTCTTCACTTCGAACTAGATATCACCCGATAATGGCAATAAGCCGAAACAGGCCTGCCGTGGAAAATATTAAAGAAACATATTACATTATTGCAGCTGATCTGGACGATTTATTTCCATACTGTCTTACACCGACGTATGCTATGCTGCGGGCCCAACAGAATGTAAAACATTCTTTGTCTGAGACAACTGTTTTTTCTTTATTGAAAATAAGCTCCTATAAGAAAGAAATTAAAAAAATGGCTCTGAGCACTATGGGACTTAACATCTGAGGTCATAAGTCCCCTAGAACTTAGAACTACTTAAACCTAACTAACCTAAGGACATCACACACATCCATGTCCGAGGCAGGATTCGAACCTGCGACCGTAGCGGTCATGCGGTTCCAGACTGAAGCGCCTAGAACCGCTCGGTCACCCCGGCCGGCAAAGAAATTTTAACCAACACATTCCACAGGCACGGAAATACTGGAGTACCAGTTTGGTAGGTATTCATGGTGTAACACTTCCCACTGATGGAGACCGTCGCTGTACAGAATCGTATATATCTTTTTCAGTTCCTTTTGAACGGATAACACCGTATGAAATTGGGGCGTCTTATTTCTTTTAAAAAAGAAGCTTTCTCAGTACACATTTCAGGACAAATATCCTACTTCATCCCAACTCTACGTCTAGTGGACACATTATTGCAATTATATATGACCATTATGTGCCTTACAGAAAAATAACTGCTGAAATTACATCTGTTACAGTGAGATGTTATGGAGAGAGCAGGAATAATAGATTAAAATCGTCACTATTTTATTCACATTACTAATGGTTCGTGATGGGCACAAATGAATCAGTGAATGAATGATAGTCTTTACCAATTTGTTGCACTCAAGTCCCTACGAATCCTACAGTATTTACTACACATCTTAAAACATTTGACGAGAAAAGTTTGTTCAAATGAACTTACAAGGTAAGGGTACGAGGATCATACCCAAATCTATAGAGTGATGAGGAGACATAGTAGTAGAACAAGCAGAAAAATTATGCATGTTAATATGATTTCTCTTCGAATATGCTACTTGAAAGTCTCTCAGGCATGCTAGCAGATGGGCTGTTTGTTGAACAGTGAGAGACTTTCAAGCAAGTGGAAACGTGCTGACATATGAGGAGACTTTCAGACTGGAAGTTACTTCGTTGGTTATAATGAGTTTTCCCATTGTAAGTCGGAGGGGGGAGGGGATGAGTTAGTGAAAATAGGCAGATAACGTCACGCCACTATAAAAAAATCACCAGCCAATTCGTGTTACTTTTATTCTTAATGAGTACTATGACAGGGTGGGTAACTGGTCATTGCATAATACTCTGAGAATGCTAAAGCAGAGACATAAGATAAAATTTGGGAAATGTTCGTGACATTGTTTTGAAATCCCTACCTTAAATAAGATGAATTCAACCCAAACAGAAGGATGAGGAGAATTTTTCAGTGATATGAAAATTGGATCCTTGTGTCAATTATCTTATTTCTTGAAACATTTTATTAACCCGTTATTTTTGTCTGGAACAAGTGGGCTTAAACTGAGGTAGGGAACGGAACCTTTGGGTTTCTTCAGGGAAGAGAAAGGGTGGGGGAGGGGGGGGGCACTGGGGTAGTGGCATCCACTGTTTTTTGAAAAGTAAACGTCACAGTGTGGCCGCAGATTCATCATAATTCAAGTCACACATTACAAATCAGTCGTTGCTTCACTTACTTGCTAAAGATTCTGGAGTCTGTGTGACACATTCGCTGTCATATGAATATTCTAGTGTCCAATAGTTAGGCATAGTCGGACAAGTTATTGCAAATATCTGACTAGATTCGCCCATAAATCAGAATACTACTGTCTGAATAAGAAACGGAGTTCTGTCTAGTCCGTATAGAAAAATGAGTGAAAGCTATCGAAAAGCATTGTAGTACACTCGAAATGATCCCAATATCACAAAGAGCAATTCAGTTACAAGCGGCCACTGTACTGGAGTCCGGCCCTGGTAGCTATGTGGTTAGCGCGACGGAATGTCATACCTAACGGCCCGGGTTCGATTCCCGGCTGGGTCGGAGATTTTCTCCGCTCAGGGACTGGGTGTTGTGTTGTCCTTATCATCATTATTTCATCCCCATCGATACTCAAGTCGCCGAAGTGGCATCAACTCGAAAGACTTGCGCCAGGCGAACGGTCTACCCGACGGGATGCCCTAGCCACACGACATTTCCATTTTACTGTACTGGAGACAGAACGTTCCTGTCCCCTGGACGAGTGGAGTAGTTGGACGCGGCAAGGGCTTCCGATGTTGTCAGACATCATTATGAGCGTCTGAATGCAGGATAGACAAGACACGCGATAGCTGCCAGATCGTGCCTGTTTGACTCCATCTTGGAGGCTGTGTAGGAACTTGCCACTGTGTCAAAAAGGAACTGTGGGTATCTCGATTGGGTCGGAGAAAGCTGTCGCCACTTATCACCTGTCTTGTGCAACAACGTGCTAGTGTCTGATCATCAGGACCAAACCCGTAAGAACATTTGGATGTTTTTCTGTAAAAATCAGTGGCGCAACAGAAAAGAGCTAGAAACTTAAAAAATTATATTTAGATTCCTTTTTCATAATAATTTAGTATAAATAGTATTCTGTATCTCACAAATTAAAATTTTAGTTGAAATTCATGATTTTCTGGTTTTTGTCTTAAAAATTAAGGAAGCAAGATAGATTAAGTAGGCGAATAAATAAAGCTAGGATGTTTAAATTTAAGTAGAAGGACGATCCGCTATAATCATAAAGATGTGAGAAGTTTCAACTGAATAACTATAAAATTATAGCGATAGCATATCTCCAAAGGGCAAGTTCAGAGCTCGTCTACTGCGTGTAGTGTAATTAAATTAATTCTCTCGCCCTAAATATTTGACTTAGCGACGCCAAACTTTTATTATGATTACTTACCTGTGTGCTGATTGCACATTTAAATTGAGAGCTTTATCAGCCATCAGCAAAGGAAGCAATGGTTTATTCGATAACTTCAAGTGGTGCATTACTAGCCCAGTGGCTAGTCGGGAGAGCCGATATGATCAGGCGTTCCCTTAGCCGTCCGCACTGCGGCTATATATATATAAGAACGCTGCGCGAGGAAAAAAGGCGCCAGTTCTCTCCAGACGCTGAGTAGCGCACCATCTGTGCCGGGACTCGCGTCGCATCGGGATCATTGCTATAAAGAGCCTCGGATGCCGTAATAAGTTTCTCGGGATACGCGTAACCATGAAATCGTTTTCGAGTGAAGTGTTAATTCTGGGATGACTTTAATGATCTATCTTCAGTTTGCGTACGTCGTATTTTCACGTGCCGCCGCGGGGCAGACATTCTACCATTATTTAGCGTGGCGTTTGATGAACATTATCATCAGATTATGGCGAGCATTCACTTAAACATTTAATTTGAACAGTTATAGTTGCATCAGCGCATTAGACTCTGAACTGCTCTGGTAGTAGGATTGTGTGGATTCTTTTTTTGTTCTGTGACTTTCAGAATATAGTGAACATTTTAGACAGAATCGTTTTTGATTATTAATCCCAGACAATCTCCTAATTCCTCAGAGCTATAAGCTGTAGCTATAAGTGTATTTCTACGATGAAGTGGGCACTAGGAATTCTAATTACAGGCTTCACGTTTTGCTAATCACTTTCTGGTTGCCAATATTGTAGTTAGAGAGCCAGTGTTGAGAACGGCAAACAACAGCATTAAATAAATAATAGGAACATTTATAATAACAATTATTCCACCCACCGCCCCACATATGTTGCTAATCGGCCGGGAAATACATCTTTTCTACATTACATTCTACATTATATAAACAATTAACTTCACCCGCCGCCCCACAAAAGCAGGTGCAGACAGATGTGCAAATTACCGAACTATCAGTTTAATAAGCCACTGCTGCAAAATACTAACACGAATTCCTTACAGACGAATGGAAAAACTGGTCGAATCCGACCTTGGGGAAGATCAGTTAGAATTCCGTAGAAATGTTGGAACACGTGAGGCAATACTGACCCTACGACTTATCTTAGAAAATAGATTAAGGAAAGGCAAACCTACGTTTCTAGCATTTGTAGACTTAGAGAAAGCTTTTAACAATGTTGACTGGAATACTCTCTCTAAAATTCTGAAGGTGGCAGGGGTAAAACACAGGGAGCGAAACGCTATGTACAATTTGTACAGAAACGAGGTGGTAGTTATAAGAGTAGAGGGGCATGAAAGGGAAGCAGTGATTGGAAAGGGAGTGAGACAGGGTTGTAGCCTCTCCCGAATGTTATTCAATCTGTATATTGAGCAAGCAGTAAAGGAAACAAAAGAAAAATTTGGAGAAGGAATTAAAATCCATGGAGAAGAAATAAAAACTTTGAGGTTCGCCGATGACATTGTAATTCTGTCAGAGACAGCAAAGGACTTGGAAGAGCAGCTGAACGGAATGGACAGGGTCGTGAAAGGAGGATATAATATGAACATCAACAAAAGCAAAATGAGAATAATGGAATGTAGTCGAATAAAAACGGGTGATGCTGCAGAAATTAGATTAGGAAATGAGACACTTAAAGTAGTAAATGAGTTTTGCTATTTGGGGAGCAAAATAACTGATGGTGGTCGAAGTAGAGAGGATATAAAATGTAGACTGGCAATGGTAAGGAAAGCGTTTCTGAAGAAGAGAAATTTGTTAACATCGAGTATAGATGGAAGTCGTTTCTGAAAGTATTTGTATGGAGTGTAGCCATGTATGGAAGTGAAATGTGGACGATAAATAGTTTAGATAAGAAGAGAATAGAAGCTTTCGAGATGTGGTGCTACAGAAGAATGCTGAAGAGTAGATAGGTAGATCACATAACTAACGAGGAGGTATTGAATAGAATTGGAGAGAAGAGAAATTTGTGGCACAACTTGACTAGAGGAATGGATCGGTTGATAGGGCATATTCTGAGGCATCAAGGGATCACCAATTTAGTATTGGAGGGGAGCGTGGAGGGTAAAAATCGTAGAGGGAGACCAAGAGATGAATACACTAAGCAGATTCAGAAGGATGTAGATTGCAGTAGGTACTGGGAGATGAAGAACCTTGCACAGGATAGAGTAGCACGCTACGGTCGCAGGTTCGAATCCTGCCTCGGGCATGGATGTTTGTGATGTCCTTAGGTTAGTTAGGTTTAACTAGTTCTAAGTTCTAGGGGACTAATGACCTCAGCAGTTGAGTCCCATAGTGGTCAGAGCCATTTGAACCATAGAATAGCATGGAGAGCTGCATCAAACCAGTCTCTGGACTGAAGACCACAACAATAGCCGGCCGGTGTGGCCGAGCGGTTCTAGGCGCTTCAGTCTGGAACCGCGCGACCGCTACGGTCGCAGGTTCGAATCCTGCCTCGGGCATGGATGTGGTGATGTCCTTACGTTAGTTAGGTTTAAGTAGTTCTAAGTTCTAGGGGACTGATGACCTCAGATATTAAGTCCCATAATGCTCAGAGCTATTTGAACCATTTGAAGCACAACAATAACAAATAAAAATCAGCAAAATTTGGATTTTTCTGTGACCTAATGGGGTGTGATGATGGCAGGTGTGATTAGGTGCCTCACTGTACCTGTTTCCATACATCCTTTAACAATCTTAGGTTCACCATCCTCTCCTACCCTTAGCTTGACTACCCCAAATGATGAAGTCATTTTTCGACCATACACCACTCATATGACAATAAGCCTGTGCTCTCAGGAGTTTTCGAATTATTAGCTGCCACCACGTATGAAAAGAATGCATCCCAGTCATTGCGATGGCTATTCATATAGTAGCTTGGCATTTTATGCATCATCCGATGTATTCATTTCGTCCTTCCATTAGCCAGTGGATGTAACTGACTTCTTTATAACTTGTGAATACATAACAAGTGACGTAACTGTTTCATCAATTTCGACATTAAGATGGTGCTCTGAGTTGTGATTATTGTCTCTGGAACACCAAATTTTACCAATAAATTGTTTATCATGTGCTACCGTGTCCGTTTGTTGATATGGAACGGCGATCATTGCAACATAGGGAGAGAAATGGACTATAATAGTCAGAACATATTGGTTATCTGCTGATGTTCCAAACTATCCACTCTGATCATTTAAAAACTTAGTAACCTCTGGCAACCTCTGTAGTTGCACATGTTGACGACTTAGACCTGCATGCTGCACATGTGGCACACAACGTTTCTAAAAGTATGCTCTACATCCTGCTTTACGTGTTCTCCGACAAGAATACTTAGCTACTCTTCAGTCTGTGGTTCTGCATCACTAATAAGTCGATAACATGTGATCACGCGATTCACTGTTCCACATAGTGAAGCTGAGACTACTACTTGAGGTCCAAGTCTGGTACCCAATACCCCGCCATGAATGGCGTAGTGCGGCTGTGTGTCTGTTATCTGACTATAATACAGTGAAGAATGTAACAGAATATTAAGGCTTGCAGTATCCATGGTGAGTTGACATCGTTGGCAGAACATTCTCCTAGGCATCAGTCAAGTGTGTAAACTAAATAACTTATGATGGACCAGTAACAAGGCTGGGAATAATGTACGGTTATGTTACACACACCTTGCGCCATTATTACACTGAAGAGCCAAAGAAACTGGGACACCTGCCTGATATCGTATAGAGCCCTCGCGAGAACGCAGAACTGCCGCAACAAGACGTGGCATGGACTCGACTAATATCTGAAGTATTGCTGGAGTGAACTGACACCTTGAATCCTGCAGGGCTGCCCATAAACCGTAAGAGTACGAGAGGGCGGAGATCTCTTCTAAACAGTACGTTGCAAGGTATCCCAAATACGCTCAATAATGTACATGTCTGGGAAGATTGGTGGCCAGCGGAAGCGCTTAAACTCAGAAGAGTGTTCCTGGAGCCACTCTGTAGCAATTCTGGACGTGTGGGGTGTCACATTGTCCTGCTGAAATTGTTCAAGTCCTTCGGAATACATAATGAGCATGACTGGATGCAGGTTATCAGACAGGATGCTTAGGCATGTGTCACCTGTCAGAGTCGTATCTAGACTATCAGGGGTCCCATATCACTCCAGCCGGCTGGAGTGGCCGAGCGGTTCTAGGCGCTACAGTCTGGAGCTGCCCGATGGCTACGGTCGCAGGTTCGAATCCTGCCTCGGGCATGGATGTGTGTGATGTCCTTAGGTTAGTTAGGTTTAAGTAGTTCTAAGTTCTAGGGGACTGATGACCTCAGGAGTTAAGTCTCATAGTGCTCAGAGCCATTTGAACCCATATCACTCCAACTGCACACGACCCATACCATTACAGAGCCTCCACCAGCTTGAAAAGTCTCCTGCTGACATGCAGGATCCATGGATTTATGAGGTTGTCTCCACACGCGTACACGTCCATCCGCTCGATACAATTTGAAACGAGATTCGTCCGACCAAGCAATATGTTTCCAGTCATCAACAGTCCAATGTCAGTGTTTACGGGCCCAGCGAGGCGTAAACCTGTGTGTCGTGCAGTCATAAAGGGTACAAAAGTGAGCCTTTGGCTCCGAAAGCCCATATCGATGATGTTGAATGGTTCGCACGCTGACACTTGCTGATGGCACAGCATTGAAATGTGCACCAATTCGTGGAAGGGTTGCACTTCTGTCACGTTGAACGATTCTCTTCAGTCGTCGTTGGTCCCCTTCTTGCAGGATCTTTTTCCGGCCGCAGCGATGTCGGAGATTTGATGTTTTACCGGATTCCTGATATTCACGGTACACTCTTGAAATGGTCGTACGGAAAAATCATTTCATCGCTACCTCGGAGATGCTGTGTCCCATCGATCGTGCGCTGACTATAACACCACGTTCAAAGTCATTTAAATCTTGATAATCTGCCATTGTAGGAGCAGTAAGCGATCTAGCAACTGCGCCAGATACTTGTTGTCTTACATAGGCGTTACCGACCGCACCGCCGGATTCTGTTTACATATATCTGTATTTGAATACGCATGCCTATACCAGGTTCTTTGCCGCTTCAGTGTAGTAGTGTGTAAACTAAATAACTTACGATGGGCCATTAAAGGGGCTGGGGATAATATTCGATTATGCTACACGCACCTTACGTCATTATTAGTAGAAATTTAGTAGAGGAGACTTACTTGATACGTATGAAAGACGAAAATGGAGCAGTGAATCAATGAATGATCCAACGATCAATTGGGATGGTTACAGTTTTGTTTGTAGTGGTCGTGGCAAGACATCCTGCGAGAAATTACTAACTGTCTTCTCTGAAAACTACCTAGAACAGATCGTTCAGGAACTCCATTCATGAAGGAAATGTATTACATATAATAGTGTAAGTAGGCTGTTTATGTTTTCTTATTGGCAACGTTACATAGCGCTCTGTAGAAAAATCACTGGCTGTGCTGTGTGCAGTCTGTGGCTAGTTGGCATTGTTGTCTGCCATTGTAGTGTTGGGCAGCGGCAGCTGGATGTGAACAGTGCGTAGCGTTGCGCAGTTGGAGGTGAGCCGCCAGCAGTGGTGGATGTGGGGAGAGAAATGGCGGAGTTTTGATATTTGTAAGAATGGATGTTATGAACTCCTATATATATTATGACTTTTGATGACTATTAAGGTAAATACATTGTTTGTTCTCAATCAAAATCTTTCATTTGCTAACTATGCCTATCAGTAGTTAGTGCCTTCCGTAGTTTGAATCTTTTATTTAGCTGGCAGTAGTGGTGCTCGCTGTATTGCAGCAGTTCGAGTAACGAAGATTTTTGTGAGGTAAGTGATTTGTGAAAGGTATAGATTAATGTTAGCCAGGGCCACTCTTTTGTAGGGATTATTGAAAGTCAGATTGCGTTGCGCTAAAAATATTGTTTGTCAGTTTAAGCACAGTCATGTATAATTGTTCAAAGGGGACGATCCATATGGCGACCCTGCCAGGATACCTCACTGGAATCTTCTGATTTTTTTTCTTGTAGTTTGTGTAATTAGCGTAGCTATTGTTTATTGCTAGCGCGTAATTGTTGAGAGAATCTCCTTTATAGTTGCAGTCTTTCATTGTTGTACAGTAAAACATGTGTGGCATGCATGTAAATTTGCACCAAGTATTTCGCAGCTTGCAAGTAACTAGATATTATTTTCAGCGCTATGTTAATGTGTTCTCTCATTTTCTGTGTTATCGTGTGAAATATTGTGACAATAATGGCGTGTGAAAATCGTAACACTAGGCTCCAAAGTAAACAGAGAAATAATAGTGACGACGAGCGTAGCTTACCAGCACCACTGTGTAATGAATTAACAGACAATGAAAGTAGAAATTTGGTAATTGTGCATAGGGAAATGGAGCGGGCGTCAAATAATGGTGTAGACAGTGAAACAGGTAGTGAACAGGGAAGCACTATCGATCGATCGGTCAGCAACAGCTCGCCCCAGGAATCGGGAATGACAGAACACAATATTGCAAATACTGTAGACTCAGGTTTTGGGTTCTCACCGTTTTCTCAAATAAGTCAAGACACATTTTCTGCTTGTCAAAATGTGAATGTTGCCAGTGCAAATTCACTGCCAAAAAGCACTGGGGAACATGTTTCAGACACCAGTGCATTGTTATTACAATTAATGCAAGAAATGGGACAAAAGCTTCAAAAGTTAGACACAATGGAACAAAATCAGAGACAAACACAGCAAAAGCTTCAAAAGTTAGACACAATGGAACAAAATCTTCGAAAGTTAGACACAATGGAACAACACCAGAGACAAACACAGCAACAGTTAGACGCAATGGAACAAAATCTTCACATAATGCTTGAACAAACACGTGAAGATTTAACTACTGAGTTACATAAAATCGAATCGAAATGTCAAAAAGTCTGTAACGACGTGAAAACACAAATTTGTGAGCATTTTCAACCTATTTTTTCGCAGCATGAAAATGCGTTACAGAATCACAAAGCAGCCATAAAGGAACTGCAAAGTATTTTTCATGAAAATCATGAGACCTTGCAAGCTAAAATTGGCTCAGTTGCATCTACCGATTCGGTTACGCAACTTGCAAAAACTCAGGAAAACTTAAAGGACACAGTAGAAAGACACATGGAGGAAATTAGTTCATTATCAGAGAAAGTAGTTGAACTTTCGGATCAGCTAAATAATTTGTCTACGAAGGTAGGTGATAATCTGAATGACAACAAACCGGTAGTCTTTAATGACACAGAAGAGTGCGAACAAATTAGAAAATTCAAACAAAATCAAAATCAAATCAATACACAGTACAAAAGAGAAATCCGGGAAGTACAAGGTCAGTTGATGCAGGTAATACAAGAATTACGTATTTCAGAGGACACTCGCGCCCCAATACGGGAAGAGGGACATAGAAATACGGAACAGCCACAAAATAATAACACAGGGCATTTCGGAAGTTATGAAAGAAATTGGCAATGTGCACCGAATTTTGAGATTGAACCGCCGACACGACGTAACAATGACCGACATGCGACTCGCCGACATGATGATTTTGACTATAAGCTGTTCATTACTACACGTAAATTCAAAACGTTTAAGAATTCTGGCAACGACATTCATCCACAAGCGTGGCTCCATCAATTCTCTCATTGTTTTCCTCCCAACTGGTCATTAGAGCACAGATTAGAATTTATGTGTGGCTATTTAGAGAATGAACCAGCTGTAAGAATGCGATCGGTCATTCACGATTGTCACAGTGAAGGAGAATTTTATCATGCCTTCCTCTCAGCATATTGGTCTCAAGCTACACAAGACCGAGTAAAACATAGCATCATAATGATGAAACATTTCGAACAATCTGAATTTTCCAGTCTTGTGAAATATTTTGAAGACATGTTGCACAAGAATCAGTGCCTGTCAAACCCATACAGCCCCTCAGAACTCATCCGCATTTGCTTAATCAAATTGCCTGAACATTTACGACATATTATTTTAGCAGGACGTTGCAAAGACGACATTGAAGCTTTTCAGGGACTGTTACAAGAATTAGAAATTGACACAGACAGTCGCGGGATGCGAAAACAGGAAAACAATCACTACAGGTCACATCCATCACAATTCCGTGACGACAGAAATAATAACTGGTCATGACAAGGCTATTCTCACAACACAAATCGTGACCAAAACAGACACCATCCGTATGACAACCGTTTGCAGAATAATAGTTACAAAGAAAGATCGCTTTTCCATAGTAATGAAAGTGACAGAGACAACCATAGAAACAGGTAATATGGGAACCAAAATAATTATTATCAAGGGAGACAGAATAACTTCAGACGCAACGGTCCACCACGTAGTTAATATTCTGGGAGAAATTCTCCACCACATGACCGACAAACAAGAGACTATGTAAACTACCGACAAAACGACAGACCTGAATTCCATCAGAACTGGCGAGCTTCAAACAGAGCAGGGCCCTCTCGACAAGGCGAATTTGTAGACGTTAGGTCTCCAAATCCCAATAACGACGCGCGCCAACAAAGAGACAATAGGCAATGACTCATACCGCTGGCAGCCACAAAACGTACATATGAAACTGACGACGCAGCTGCCGTAGCTAGTAATTACGTAAAAATGGAAGACATTAGGGACATCTTACTCCAGGAACATGACGTAAAACATAACAACATTGCACATCCTGTGATTCATATTACAGTAAATGACGTAAAATTTACAGCAGTACTTGACTCTGGCATTCCCATTTCAGTAATTAGTGAAACAACCTACTTTTTTCCATGATACATTTCATTCCATTGCTGTAATCTGTAACACCTGAGGGTATAATTACATTAATCCTCAGGGGGTACACGCCTACTTTGTGTACCATGTGTTTGGCAAGCACAAGGAGCCCTAGCTAATATGGTATTTGCTTATACAACTTTACACATCGGTACCGTATTTCTCTAACACACAAATTACACAGCTATCTGATCATTTATCTGAGAGATAAAAATTTTTTTTACTACATCAGTGACACATGTTTACGCAATTACACAGTTGGGTAACTTCACACTTACGAAATGGTATTTTGTCTGTACTTTGTGAACTGTTCATATTTTTTTGGAACCATTGTGATACTATGAGAGCTTTGAATGATGTATTTGGTATGGGATGATGATTTTTAAGGTACGTTTGAGGCAGATGACACTTTTGACATGAGCAGAGAATTTTTTTTTAGGTTTTGAAATTATTGGAGGAAGCTACGACGATTTTGAGAGTTGACTGAGGTGTTATGATGTTATTATTACGATGACTATGTGTATTACGCTGTTGCGATATGTTTATGATCAATAAGCTGATGCTATATGAGTTATTTGAGTATACTAAGTATCTGTTATGATGAAATATTGAAGAAGTGTCGACGAATAAGGTAAGGAATAATTAGTAGTGGTTAGTTGGTTGGTTGTTTTGGGGAAGGAGACCAGACAGCGTGGTCATCGGTCTCATCGGATTAGGGAAGGATGGGGAAGGAAGTCGGCCATGCCCTTTCAGAGGAACCATCCCGGCATTTGCCTGGAGTGATTTAGGGAAATCACGGAAAACCTAAATCAGGATGGCCGGACGCGGGATTGAACCGTTGTCCTCCCGACTGCGAGTCCAGTGTCTAACCACTGCGCCACCTCGCTCGGTCTAGTAGTGGTTAGGGACTCTGGTTTGTGAAAAAGGTTGTTGGAAACCAAGAATCGTACTTTAAGAGTTATGAAATGCATGTAAATGCGTGAATGTATTACAATGCCAACGAAAATTTTTTGGACTCTGTTATATCAATAGGATTTTGTTTCTACAGATTTGTAACGCAAATTCTTGCCCTGTGAATTATTTTTATATGAGACTGTCACTGTAGCGGAAACTGCTGTCGTAAATATTTCGGGAAGAAAGGTATGTCTCTGTAAGCACCCAGCTGTGCGACAGACACCTGGAAAAAAAAGCCATTAGTGTGTGCGTTTCAGAGGCACAGGTAAAAAAAAAGGGAGGCCATTAGCCTCGCTATTGACATTCCTTTGTAGAAAGCATCGTAAATGCGACACCTTCAAACTTGAAAACATATGGTTATACTGTGGAGCTCTTAATTTATGATATTTCCTGAAATACCTAATGAAACGATGAGAAACATTTCACGGCTATTGTCTTGCTAGTTGAGAGAAATGGCATATGGCTTGCTTTATGTATTTATTAACTCATTTTGTTTAATATCTAGTTTCTAGCTGCACTTCAGCGTTGTTTAAAATAAAATTTTAGAAATCTACTAATATAAATATTTTCTGTCTACAAATCGAGTAAATAATAATTTTTTTCAAAAAAATGAGGGAGCACAAAAAGACATTTACCTTCACAGGAACTGCATTCATAATTTTCTTTTCAAGAACTTGGTAATTTATTTTGTAGAATAAGTTGTGGTGTACCACTTTAATGATATAGGTATTAAGATGTGAATATACATTTCCCTTATCTGCGTTGTTGTCTTTAGTGTACTATTTTTTCTGCTTGAGCTTTGTCATGCTTAGGTATAAGTTATAGCATTTACTGCTGCTGTTTGCCAGGCACAGTGCTACTAAATTTCACTTTGTATTACTCTGTTAAGCCAGTTTTACTACGGATTTATTTTTCTTGTTTGCTGCACAGTGCCTTATATTAGTTGTAATATTGCAATTGCTTTGCCAATTTGAATTTTTTGTCATTGATGTTTGTGTTAATTGTTTGTGCTGCTGCATTGCCTCGTCCCTTAGTTTAGCATCTGAGCTCAGTAGATTTAAGTTAGCTTAAGATGGGGTAGGCCATATAAGAGAACAAGTTGTGATGAATTGGAAGAAATACATTGAGAAGCTATAAGAAAATGATTTGGCCAAAACAGTATTTTGAAAGAGGATATGAACCAAAAAAGTAGCGATTAGGGACAACAGGTTTAGGTAGGATTTTCTTGGAAATAAATGATGAAGTAAGGTAATGGAAAATAAATAATGAGGTAAGAAATATGTGAACATATATATACAGAAAGCATGCTTGAATAGGATTTTTTTTGGTGGAAACAAATGTGGAAATAAGACGAAAGATCTATGGAATGAAGTTTTGGGTTGGACTGCAGTACCAAATGTTACAATGAAAACAAACCCTGTCCTTTCCTTTTGTGTTATCCCACTATGTGTTTGTGTACCCTTGTGTATTTGTTTTCTTCCTGTCTCTGTGTAGTTTCATAGAATTTTTTCTTCTTCTAATACTAAGCTACATTCACTATGATGAGGAATACTGTTGTCCTCAAATATAATTGGCATTAATAATATGTTATTTACCTTGTAAATATGCTTAGCACTATTCATTCTGTTTTGTTTTAATTCTTATGTGTAAAGTTGATGTTTCAAAAGTTATTCTGATCTTTTATGTATTTGCTTATCTCATAATTCCTGTAACACTGATGTATATGTTTATTTCTATTATTTTGTAAAGCCTGTATTACTACAAATGTTATCTGTATTATTATGTTTTTAATTATGTATTTTGTACCTTTGTTATTGTATTCTTATATTATAAAAAAGTAATTGACAGCAGTTCATCAAATTAAGTAACTTGTAAGTTCTATTTCACTGCACATGTTTCTGTTGGTCATACTATACGGACAATATGTGACACGTAGGGACTGTTAGTGTTTGCATGTGTGTTAATAATTCAGCAAGGGACTGGATAACAGCATTGGTGGTTCTAAGGACAATTCCAAAAACTTTGTGAGTGCACAAGTGGTGGTTATGGACTTGCTATATTATCTGCAAGACTCTTCAATGGTAATTGTGCACCTGCACAGTCACAACAGATGGCTGCTGGCCATCTCTACAAGGACTACAGTGGGTCTGCATCTTTGATGACCCACCAATACCGTTATTTCTACAACGACAACAGTGGGTCTACACCTTTGATGAGTCACCAATACCACAATCTCTACAAGGACTACAGTGGGTCTGCACCTCTGGTGGCCCACCAATACCATACTCTCTACCAGGACTACAGTGGGTCTACTCTGTGATGACCTACCTATCAATATTCTTCAAAACGTCGAATGACTCTGCTGTGGGTTTGCTCTGTTGTGGCCCATTACCTGTCTGCATGTCAAGAGTCAGCATTGTCTTTCTGTTGGAAGGACAACACTACTTCTTCAAGACTGCACGGAAATCCACTACTTCCGTGTGCATTTTCTTTTACTGCTCAGACTTTGAGAAAGACACTGCAATTTTACTGTGATGAACAATCTGGACTGTCTTTATGGACTGTGAGAAAATTTTAGCTTTTGACCAACATTGTATCAATAAGTGTGTGCATTTGATATCTTTGCTATTGTAATTATGAAAAATTTCTTCAAATCATTATTGGCCACTGCCCAAAACAATTTGTAAAATTTTTTGTGTTTTCTTATTGGCAACGTTACATAGCGCTCTGTAGGAAAATCACTGGCTGTGCTGTGTGCAGTCTGTGGCTAGTTTGCATTGTTGTCTGCCATTGTAGTGTTGGGCAGCGGTAGCTGGATGTGAACAGTGCGTAGCGTTGCGCAGTTGGAGGTGAGCCGCCAGCAGTGGTGGATGTGGGGAGAGAAATGGCGGAGTTTTGATATTTGTAAGAATGGATGTTATGAACTCCTATATATATTATGACTTTTGATGACTATTAAGGTAAATACATTGTTTGTTCTCAATCAAAATCTTTCATTTGCTAACTATGCCTATCAGTAGTTAGTGCCTTCCGTAGTTTGAATCTTTTATTTAGCTGGCAGTAGTGGCGCTCGCTGTATTGCAGTAGTTCGAGTAACGAAGATTTTTGAGAGGTAAGTGATTTGTGAAAGGTATAGATTAATGTTAGTCAGGGCCATTCTTTTGTAGGGATTATTGAAAGTCAGATTGCGTTGCGCTAAAAATATTGTGTGTCAGTTTAAGCACAGTCATGTATAATTGTTCAAAGGGGACGTTCCAATAGCAACAACCAGACCTGACCTCTTTGAAGATGTCCACATCGCAACGGGTATGTGACCATGAGACAGCAACAATAATTACCAAAATACAAAGGGGAAACTACAGTAAAGCAATTATAAAGCTTTATGTGTTTAGTAAATGTTATAGGTAAGTTCTTGTAGAATGTAAATACGTTTGGATTGAAGGAGGCCACTTACTGGAACGCAGAAGCGTTGAGTTGTCGATAGGCACACATAAAAGAAGGGAAATTTGATCTCTTTCGGAGTTATGCTTTGACAAGCTAGAGCAGAATACACACAAATACACACACTTGCACACACACACACACACACACACACACACACACACACACACAATGGTATAAAGCCACTTTAAAGAAACTTCTAAACAAAGAGAGTCTACTGCATAGTAGATATAAGATAAAGCGTAGGGCAATACACGGAGAGACGTTGTATGAAACACATTTGCTTGTCAAGAGAGCATTGCGTGAAGCTTTCGGTGACTATCGCAGGAGAATACTGTCGAAGGATCTTTCGCAAAAGTCGAGTAAGTATTGGTCGTACGTAAAGGCTGTTAGTGACATCAAAGTTAGTGTCCAGTCACTCACGGAAGCTGAAATCGAAGGTAGCAAAGCAAAAGCAGAAATGCTTAGCTTTGTTTTTAAATGTTCTTTTACAAAGGAAAACCCAGGAATGTTGCCCCAGTTTGATTCTCGTACCACTTAAAAGACGAGTGAAATAGATATTAGTGTCAGTGGCATTAAGAAACAGCTAAAATCGTTAAAACTATACAAAGCTCCTGGGCTAATGGAATCACTTTTAGACTTTATACTGAATTTGCGGCCGGATTAGCCACTCTTCTAACTACAATCCATCGTAGATCCCTTGAACCGTGTCTAATAGTTGGGAGAAAGCACAGGCTACAGGGTAGCAGAAGTGATTCACAAAACTTCTCCCCAGTATCCTTGACATCCATATGTTGTAAAATGTTAGAACATATTCTGAGTTCAGAAGTAATGAGGTATCTCGGACAGAATGAGCTCCTCCATGCCAACTAGCATGGATTCCAAAAATATCGCTCATGTGAAACTCGACTCGCACTTTTGTCACATAACGTATCTACTGAAAACCATAGATACAAAGAGTCAAGTGAGTGCAGTATTTCTCGATTTCGGAAAAGCATTTAACTCAGTACCACATCTACGCTTATTAACGAAAGGACGATTGTGTGGGGTATCAAGCGAAATTTGTGACTGGATTGAGAATTTCTTGGTAGTGAGAATACAGCATGTTATCTTGCATGAAGAGTCATCAGTAGATGTCGAAGTGACTTCTGGAGTGCTATAGGGAAGTGTTTTGGGACTATTGCTATTCATGTTGTGCATTAATGACTTTGCGAACAATGTTAACAGTAACCTCAAAGTTTTCGCAGAAGATGCAGTCATTTATAACGAAGTACTGACCGAAAGAATCTGCACTGGTATTCAATCATATCTTGATAAGTTTTAAAGGTGGTGCAGTCATTACCGACTTGCTTGAAATTTCGAGAAATGTTAAACTGTGCACTTCACAAAAGTATAGTATTCTATGAACATAATATCAACTAGTCACAGTTGGACTCACTCAGTTCATGCAAATACCCCTTTGTAGGGCTGTGAGATGATACGATCACATAGGCTGAGTCGTAAGTAAAACAGGTGGCAGACCTCGGTTTATTGGTAGAATATTAGGGATATGCAAGCAGTCTACAGAGGAAAATGCATACAAAACACTTGTGCGACCCATCTTAGAAGATTACTGAATTGCGTGGTACCCGTTTGAAATAGAACTAACAGGGCATACTGAACGCAAATAGAAAAAAAGCAGCACATATGATCACAGGCTTGTTTGGCCTGTGGGGGAGTGTCACGGAGATGCTTCAAGAACTGAACTAGCAAAATCTTAAGATAGACGTAAAGTATACCGAGAAAGCCTGCTTACAAAATTTCAGGAACAGACTTTAAATGATGACTCTAGGAATAACTACGGTCCCCTACTTACGGCTACCCTAGGGATTGTGAGCCAAGACAAGTTTAATTACAGTGCGCACAGAGGCATCAAAACAGTCATGCTTCGCACGATCCATAAGTGAATGAAACAGTGATCTCGATTCAAACCAGATGTCGATGTGAAACTGTCTGAGTATGCCAGTCAAATATCGTCGCACTTGGTGGCTGCATGTTATATTTACGAAAGAGCTCCGAGATTACTGGTGTGACTAGAAAGCAGAAGAAAATAATGTTCGAAGCTGCACTCATATGAATCTATACGTCGGTTGTTCCAAACTCCTGAAGAGGAACAAAACAAACTATTTCAAAATTTGCGGAAAAGGAAACGGACAATTCCGCTCTACCATTTCCAAACTCAGGTGTGATCAGCGCATTGGCAGGTTGATTAGAAAATTGATTCTGTTTTATTTTCGCTTTTGCTTTAATCATTCATTCCATGGTGTAAAACGACGCCTTGTGACGATGTGAAGTCGATCAATTAGGTACTATATTAGCCAAAACTATAAGTACCTGTAATTAATAATAAATGCTGCCGCCTCTTCAACAATGTTGATGTTATTTGGACGGACATGTCATTGGTGATGATAAAAATCAAAAATGAACAATGCAACTCTTACGTTAGCAGAAAGCGATATTAAAATGTATAAGGATGCACGTGATGCATTGCCTACCAGCGTTTATGTCGCCTATCAGTGTCACAGCCATACATAAAGTAAAAATGAACTTATGTTTCCCTCACGAGGACACTAAATGGCAAGTTTTAAACAAAATAATGTACACTTCTTGTTACAACATGTGCTCTGTTCAGAGAAAAGCCTCGTGTACAAGGTGAAAAATAATGAATTTCGGGCTCGTCAGCTTCCGGCAAAAAATGCGCAGAAAATGTGCCTTCACAATTTTAATTTAATAAGTCACTCATAATTTTCTGCTGTTATTTGCAGGAAAATAATCACCAGGGACGTTGTAAAGTTCTTAGCTTGTCTGAGGGGACCGATGTTTGTAGTTCCTTTGGGGTGAATGTGATGAAGTATTACAGTTTTATAGTGATTTGATTGTTACCTGCTTCTGATACTATTTCTGATGTATGGTAAAATTAAATTTAGGAGCTGAAAAAAATGGCTCTAAGCACTATGGGATTTAACATCTGAGGTCATCAACCCCTAGACTTAGAACTACTTAAACCTAACTAACCTAAGGACATCACACACATCCATGCCCTAGGCAGGATTCGAACTTGCGACCATAGCAGCAGCGCGGTTCTGCACTGAAGCGCCTAGAACCGCTGGGCCACCGTGGCCGACTCAGGAGCTGGGATATTTTCTCGAAGTTGTTGGCCTTATTAGGAAACCTTCTTGTCGAAAGTGGTTCCCACTAAGTGAACTGATAGACAGTAAAGTCTCTGCAGTTTGTAGCAGTACTGTACTTTTTGAGCTGCGCTTGCTTCCCGGGAGGAGAAAGTGTTCGAACGGACCAGTAAATTATTAAATGTACGAAAATATTCAATATTAGATTCTAATTACAGTTTTAGCACCTGTGAAATGTTAAGTACGTTCCCCCTTTCGCCATTTTTCACATTTCCAGGCAGAACAAAAAATAACAATTTCTGATATTCCTTAATCATGTACAGAAACTTTTTGCCATTCGAGTCGGTGCCGACAACAGTAATGACCCACCATTCTAAAATCATATGCTCGAAGGCCAGTGTTCATGAGGTCGTATGAAGCGTTGTGGGAACACCCCACATCGTTCATCCTTGTTCCAGCCACTATCGATAGTACGTGAAATTTACTCTCAGTTGCGAAATTGGGCAACCATTAACTGTATAATGGAATGAGGACAATGAAAATTTGTGCCGGACCGGGACTGGAACACAGATTTCCCGTTTATCGTGAGCGTTAGCCTCGCCGTTTCTTTCTTTTTTTTTTAATTTGCCTTTATGGGCAAGTGCTTTACCATCTTTTTTTAAAAATGTCTTCCATGTAGAGAACAAAAGGAATAAAATAAATCTAAATTAATTCGCTGAATGCTGGTTCCATGAAATCAGCTGTATAAGTAGATGAATTCTATGGAGTACAATATAAGGATGATAGACAGTGTGATGTACAGAAGTTTTGCTCGATCCAGGGAGTGTACATGGATAACTGAAATGCTTAAGGCAACCGCTCGTCTTTTCTTTCAGTCGTGCATCTAAGCTTTGATAAAAGATTGGCAGATAAGCTCTCGAAGTATGCTGATCTCGCACGGAGAGACTGGGATACTCTACCGCCCGTCGTGGCATCTGCATACAGCTACAGTTTTAAAACTACCATAGGCTACCGTAGACTATCGTAAGTCAGCTTAGAATATGGCAGTTTGGTGGTAGCTTTAATCACTTAAGATCGTAACTGCGTTACGTGTATAGTAGGTGCGTTGCATACCTATTGGGCTTTACCTCATTTCGATTGCCTTGTTTGCACAAGAAATCAGTCTCTTACTAGGTTCTCCTAAAAACTGGCAGTGATGAAGCGTTTAGAAACTGAGCTAGGATATATAAAATGCCACATAACTTATGGAACATTTTTCTTGTACCAAGTTATCCTCCTGTCTGTTACTTAAAAATAAAATTTTCATTGTTTATTTCTGGTTTTATCCGAAAATTGTTCATTTGTAACGTGAAACATAGATGTTGTAGTAAAAATGAAAAAATACAGATATATCATATAGTGCTAGAAAACGCAATTTCCTCAAAAAAAAAAAAATGTAAAATAAAAATAACTACAAAACAGAAATATATCGAACTTCCTTTCAATACTTCTTCGAGCTTATATAAAACATGTTTCTGTTATTCATAAACACCTTACGCACTTATCAATAATAACAGGAAACTCTTGCCTTTGATCGTGATGAAGAACGTTCCTCTGAGTACAAAATAACAACAAAAATTGTAGAGAATCTTTTATGTTTGGGCATGTAAACTGCTCTTGCATCAAAAATAATTTCTTTCGTCACATAAAAAGTCACGCTATCAACTATTTTTTATTACTTATAAAATGCAATTTTTTAAGGATGTCAACTACTCCGTGGACTAACATTGATCGATATGCGGTTCTAATTATGTGCAAAACAAACAAACAAACAAAAAACAAAGATAAGTCCTAGGCTCCCAGTTTCTCACACACTCTTCTATGTTTCTTTTCCTGCCAATGCTACCAATACCACCGGTAATCCTACCCTTTACTATGTCATTTATATATTGTACCAAAACTGCCGAACTGTAGTTTAGCAGAGTGCAACTCTACATACATCACAACGAAGTCGCGAGGCCGAAATGGCAATGGATAAAATGTTTCCGTTTCAACTGGACGATACTCAGGATGAGTATGTGAAACACCTCATCACCAAGACCGAAGAAGCAAGACGACTGGTTCGCATACAGACTCTGAACGCACAGGAGAAAGACCGATAGCGCTATAAATCCAAGCACTGGTCTCTGACATACAACCCGTGAGACATGGTATGAGCACTTACGCCCGTGCGTCAGAGTTGGACTAACGAAAATATTACTTAAGTGCCTTGGGCCTTATCGTATCCTTCGTCACTTGTAGGATGTCACATACAAAGTCGAGGACTATGAACTATGATAGTTCATCAAGAAGACTAAAGCACGGAGACGTAGTCGTCATCATTTTGATGCCCTTCTAAAGTAATAAGAAGCATATCAACGATGGAGGCTTCTCATTCAAGGAAATCGAACTCCCTTTCGACGATCGCGAAGCTTCGATGGGAGGGGCTATCTTTGATGCTCATCATAGTAAGAGGATGTGGATGACATTCCACTTAACATTCAAGATGCAGAGTTGGTACGTTTTGCAGACGATAGTAGTGTTATAGTAAGTCCTGTTAGAGAGGAAGCAGCAGAATAGACTGTTAATGATATGTTTCAAAGACTTGTTAAGAGTTTCTCTGAAGATGAGCTATCCCTAAATTTTAAGAAAACGCACTATATTCAATTCTGTACAACAAATAGGGTCGTATCAACAACTGATGTACCACATGAACAGGAGTCAGTAAGTAAGATACAAAGCCCTAAATTTATAATGTATATAATGATGAAAACTTGAACTGGAAGAAGCATATCAGTGAGCTCCTCAATTAATTGAGTTCAGCCACTTTTGCTCTTCTTGTAATTGCTAGTCTTGGAAACAAACGAATCAATCTCCTGACACATTTTGCGTATTTCCACTCAGTAGTGTCTTATATCATTTCTGGAAGCTCCCTGACATTTATTACATTTGTAATGTAATGTTTGTATATTCTAGAATATTCAACATCTGTATAAATACGAGTAGCAGTAACCTCCCTCCAGGAGCTCTATTATGGCTGTACGTTGGTGTTCCTAACGAACGTGCTTTCAGTGTTAAGTGTTGTACTTCATTGACGACCCTGCTCTTGGATTTAGACTTGGTTGTGTTTATGACGTGACAATATCAACCCTGACAATAAAAGCTTTTTTTACGTGGTTAACAACTGCTTATAGTTTCTTTGAAGTGGGATTAATCCGAGCCCCCACTAATAACGCTGATTTCCAAATCCACAACTCTCATAGATATGCTTATCTTACAGTCGTTTGCTGACCAGGATTGCAGGTTCACGGCTCCATATGTTGATCTAATTTTTTTTTTACTTTATAAATGACAACCAAAAACTTAGAACAATGAAACTTCCTGGCAGATTAGAACTGTGTGCCGCGAAAGGCAAAGGTCCCGAGTTCGAGTCTCGGTCCGGCACACAGTTTTAATGTGCCCGGAAGTTTCATATCAGCGCACACTCCGCTGCAGAGTGAAAATCTCATTCTGGACTTAGAACAATGTTCATTAATTATTGTTCTGTACGTAAACAATAACACGAGATCGATCCACTGAAATATCTTGCTGCCTCAGTGTTGTTACCTTCACCTTAGGCGATAAAAATACATTGTCATCTTTGAAAAGAAAAGACATTTGTGGCTGTCAAAACGTCTGCTAGCTATACTCATTGATATCGTACCAAACTGTCGCCACACCTTCCCGCTTCAGCCGAGGCAGCCGATTTATTCTAGTGACTTAATGACGTCAATCTCATACAGTCAAACAAGTATTCAGTCAGAATTACACTACTTATTGTAAGCCATACTGAAAGACAATTGCACAAATAATTCAGTGACGCTAAATGACATTGGGAGTCCCTCACAAACTGCCATTTCTGATCGCATGCAAATCAGGTATACAATATACTAACTGAACATGGTTAAAATGCAGTGGAAAGGGATAAAAACAAACAAAAATAAAAATCACAAGGAAACGCAAAAATAAAAATCGAACAATATTAATGTGACGCACAAGTGATTATATTTAATGAGACGCTTAAGAAACTGAAATTGGATTTTGTCTAGGCAAAGTATTATAAAAAGTGTTATAAAAGTCGTCTATAGTATTTAAAACATTGTCTAATAAGTAAAATTAACTATCAGAATCGAGGTATTCTGGCCCTTGTTTCGATTGAAATACAACAATTGTTTGAAAAAAAAGTTCTAACGAAGTGTCATAGCTAAGATGAACAATATTCTCATATCTAGTTCTGCAGTATTAGTTGATGGCAGCTGTCACCCACAAAACCCATTTTGCGACTGCGAATGGTTCTTAATTCCAATACATGATGGTAGAGATGGGGATAATTTCTAAAAGAGAACCGAAATATGGAAAACTTGAACTGTAAGAAGAAAGATGACAAAGTAAAAATAAGTAAAAAGATCGGTACGAAAAGAGATGGATAATTTCAAGCAGTTTTTGTGGTGGTAAAAAATGCCTGCTATGAAATATGTCGATGTAGGGACTCCACACTGCACACCACATGTTCCTGCAGTAGTTTCAATCCTAAAATAATTTCGAACAGACTGTATTTGTGGTTCATATCACTTGTGTGTCAATTTATTTTCACATCATAGCTTCGAGCTCTGGTAGTGACATTTTAGGTAGTTTCTCTCTTTCTTGTCCAGTTTATCGACATTTTGCACTGTTTAATATAAACTGCCTGACAAAAAAGTGAAGCGTCCAGAAAGGGCGGAGAAAATGAAATAAAACTCCACACTTTCAGAGTTTATGTGATGTTACTGTCGTGTTTACAGCATCGAGTCAAATTTGCAAAGAACTTGGCAGTGTGAGCCCAATAATCACTATGAGGCTGCATCCCTTTGGCCTGGCTGAATGCACTGTTTCGGTTGGGAAAGGTGTCATAAAGTCACTGTATCCCCCCCTGAGGTAAGCTGGCCTACAACTGCTGTAACTAGTCGTATACAGCCTGGATATTGGCACTGAGTTAGAGTAGACGTCTGAGCTGGTCCCATGCATGTTCTATCATGGAAGTTTCTAGGACTGTTGCTGCCCACGGGAATACTTAAACATTACACAGTCAGTTCATAGGGACACGTGCCATGTGCGGACGACAACTGTCCTATTGGGAATGACATCACAATAATGTCCTATGAGATACAATGTATGAGGACGCAGGGGTTTCATAGCGTACACCTGCACCGCCAAAATTCCCTCAGTCACTAACAGCCATGATCTGAAGTCATACCTGATAGCTCCCCACAACATGACGACAGGAGTTACACTATTGTGGCTCTCCAAACCATTGGAAGAATGGGTTCTCTCCCCAGGTGGACTCCATTCTCGCCGACCCTCAACTGGTGTAGCGCAGAACCATGATTCATTGTTGAACACAATCAACTGAATGTACACCATTCATCCTCAGTCCGTGCTTCCCGCTCACGCCATCACACCAAACACAGTCATTAGTGTTGTGGTGCTAAAGATAGCCTATACAGGGGACGATAATTCATTAGTCTGGCTGCTGCTGGTCTCTGACCAATGGTGCGCAATGACACAGAATGCTGCAAGTAGTCCATTACTTGTTCTCGGATGGGAAGGGGCTACGATGTGCTTGGTGCACAATATGATGATCCTCTCGGGTGGTTGTCAGATGTGGTCGGGTGTTATCTAGACGACGAGTATGCCGGCCGTCACTTTCCCATACAGTCCAATATTGGGCCACTATGACAATCAAATGCTATACAAATCTGGATATTTTACGATTCGACCAGTTAGCCGTACAGAGACAGTGAGTGAGTCAGGTATGGATAATGCCATCTTACACGAGTATGCGGCATTTATGTGTCCTTCATAGGGGTCACTCAACATTTGACACTGTTCACGACCCTTGTATACCCAACCAAGCCTGATAATAACAATAAACATAAACAACACTAATGCACTTGATGGCCATTCTACCTGCCATAGAGAATTGCAACTCTGATCATTTACGTATCTACTGATAGTGTGCATGTGTGCCAGTTTACATTGATATGTGAGCATGCAATTTCTCGCAGATACTAAGTATTCAGTTATGCGGCAGATTACACACCAATCATGCGTCCATTCATTGACAGACTGCATGGAACAGCACCAAAATACAGAAAAAAATTGGAATAATGTTTCAGTTAATCAATGACACTTGCATCGCAGTAGCCAACCCTAGTAATTTTACAAAACATGTATTTATTATCCAGTTGTCTTCTGTGGCTCTGCCTCATTTTGTTGACGATATGCATACATAGTCGCCGAATTAACGGGCTCTGCGCGTGGTTTTTAAACTGCACTAGCAAGACTTTCGAATGCAGGTTTTGCACACAAGAACACGATTGTGTTTTCTGAGCGTGCAGGAAGCTAATCGAATCTTCCGAGGTTTGCTACTCTCAAAACAATGTCTGACAGACCTACAAGTAACATCCAGAGACTTCTCAAAAACGTTTGAACTTTCTTGATTCACTCTTTTCCTGCGACCTGGAATAGGCAATTGACGTATGCTGACCATCGGAGAGTTAGGGATGGGAAAGTATCAATATTGAAAATACGATAAAAACTTAGCTCATCTTTACCAGCCCCACCGACAGACGTCAGTATAGTTAGCCCTGTTATCAAAAATATCTTCAGCCTTCAAAGAAAACTATTTCTCGTTTCTCCATGAGACATATAATGGCCACTCTTTCAAACCATAACAGTGAATAGACACGCGCACGCACACACACACACACACACACACACACACACACACACACACACACAGTGGATGCATGGTTGGTATGTAATCTTCTATATATATATATATATATATATATATATATATATATATATATATATAAAGCACTCATCATAAGCCACTTCAAATGTTTATCATAATTATTGTTCTCAACTAGAGACGCTGGGAGACAATTGTCAGCTTCACATGGAGAGAATGCATTGTCCAGTGCATCATATGACTAACTGGCACCTCTCCCCATCATTAGTAGTCAAATTGTACGTAGGGTGAATGTCTCTAATATCGCCCACACTTGTTCAAATGGCTCTAAGCTCTATGGGACTTAACATCTGAGGTCATCAGTCCCCTAGACTTACAACTACTTAAACCTAACTAACCGAAGGACGTCATACACATCCAGGATTCGAATCTGCGAGTGTAGTAGCCGCGCGGTTCCGGACTGAAGCGCCTAGAAGCGCTCGACCACAGCGGCCGGCGCCCACGCTTGTTCTTTTGTTCTTTATCAGTCATAGACAGGGAAGTGACAGATGCGGAAATTTTCTACCATGGTTCATCATGTTTTTACTTCTGTTAGAGTGGACAGCGAGTAGGTAAGAGCGATGCAACCATCTCCTGCTGCTACAATGTGAAAAGGTGTCAAATGAAGAATAGAATGGTGTCTTTTACGAAGCTGCTACTGTACGTAGCATGCCGTGCCTGCTCGCCATACTTTCACCAGACGGTCGGTATTTGTTTGTGATCACTGTTTCTGGATTTGGTCTGTGACATTACGTACGAAACCGACCATTGACATCCTAACTTGAGAACAAGTCGGCAATCTGAAGATTTGCTGAGAGTGAAATCCGTAGCAGCGCAGTAAATGTGTAACAATACAGCTGAGATGGTGTTCATTAATCTTTAAAATTAGTGTCAACTGTGGCGCCAACATTATCAGTATTCAGAATGAGATTTTCACTCTGCAGCGGAGTGGGCACTGGTTGGAAACTTTCCTGGCAGATTAAAACTGTGTGCCAGATCGAGACTCAAACTCGTGACCTTTGCCTTTCGCGGGCAAGTGCTCTACCAACTGAGCTACCCAAGCACAACTCACGCCCCGTCTTCACAGCTAGGTTCGCAGGAGAGCTTGTGTGAAGTTTGGAAGGTAGGAGGCGAGGTACTGCCAGAAGTAAAGCTGTGAGGACGGGGCGTGAGTCGTGCTTGGGAAGCTCAGTTGGTAGAGCACTTGCCCACGAAAGGCAAAGGTCCCGAGTTCGAGTCTCGGTCCGGCACACAGTTTTAAACTGCCAGGAAAGTTTCATGATAAGTATTATTTGGTAGGCATGCGACAGCGTGAGCTACCAAATGTGTTTCAAAACGCATGGTATAAAAATGGAATTTTTTCCGAGGCTCTATCACGACTTCTATTGATGAAGTAGCACAGAACGAAGAAGACAGTGGCTGTGAAACAGTGGCAGTCAGAGAGACACAAAGAGAGGTGAACTGAATGAGTGAGTGTGAATGGGTACGTCGGAGTGAATGGGTATGAGCAACTTGCAACGAAGGACTAGTGGGCGTCAGCGAGTTACAGTGAGGTGAGCTTGCGGCAGTGAGAGGCGAGCAGCGTGTTAAAAAGAGTGCGAATCTGTTCGCGTGCCAAAATTTTTGTGAAAATATTTATTTAAAGGCGCAGGGGAAGGTAGAATGAGGCAGCTGGTACCTTACTTTTCAATCAGTATCTTTTAATAAACAGGATTATATTCGTCTGTTTATGCTCCGATAGGAGCATTTTTCTACCGATTCACCGGGCGGGATTAGCCGAGCGGTCTAAGGCGCTACAGTCATGGACTGTGCGGCTGGTCCCGGCGGAGGTTCGAGTCCTCCCTCGGGCATGGGTGTGTGTGTTTGGCCATAGGATAATTTAGGTTAAGTAGTGAGTAAGCTTAGGGACTGATGACCTTAGCAGTTAAATCCTATAAGATTTCACACACATCTGAACATTTTTCTACCGATTCTTATTTACTCTTCTAGCCTGAACTGTGTATCGTCCACGTTTCACTTCCGTTTAGATCTAGATTTCAGACAAATACAGGTACATTTAGAAAATCAGAAATCATATTCGATGTCGAGAAAGTCTCTTTTTCAGAGGTGCTTTTCTCGCTGTTGCTAGACTGCATTTTATATCCTCCCTAGTTCGGCCGTCGTCAGTTTTTCCGATGACCAAATTCATCTGTTACTTTCAGTGTTCAATTTTCCATTCCAATCTCACCAGTGTCGCCTGTTACACACGACGGATAATGTTTTCGAGAATGTAGCGCGGAACAGTGGAAGTTTCCAGACACGTAAACGAGTTCCGGCGAAGCCGAGTTCTACGAACTTACCGTCCGGCACGTACACGTTGAGGTAGAGGCAGTCCTCGTCGAAAGTGATTTCGTCGAGCATCTCCGCGAGGTGCAGCTTGAAGACGAGCTCCTGGCGCTCGAGCTCCTCGCGGGACTGCGGGCAGGCGGGCGCGAACGCCGTGGCGTCGCGGTCTCCGTCCCAGGCGGGCAGCGGCCGCGTGCGCGGCGGCGCGAAGCGGAGGGCGGCCGTGGGCGGCTGGGCGAACGGCACGGCCAGGAACTGCGCGACGCGCTGCCCGCGCGCCAGCAGCAGCTCGCGGCCCAGCAGCGCGCCCTGCCCCGCCACCACGACGCGCGGCGCCTCCCGCGAGCGGGCGGCCCTGGCCGGCGGCCACCCCAGCAGCAGCAGCAGCAGCAGAGCGCGCATGCCGCCGACTGCCCGCCGCCGCCGCCGCTGCCGTACCGTGCCACACCACGCCGCGCGCACGCGCACTTCCTTCCGGACCGCGTTTCGATTGTTCCCCCTCTTCACCGCCGGTAACGTGATCCGTGTTCTCCGCCAATTTCGTTCCGCGCTCTGTACACTCTCAATCGAGTCCTTCGCATTGCTCGTTACTGACGGGAAATGGGCTAACGTGGATGGATAACAGGCGAATGTCGACGCATCTGGGATATCACCGCTGTACGGAGAAGACGAGAAGACCGTGAAGTATCATATCGGACTGGAATGTGTGAAAACAATCGTCGCTTTCTTCACTCCGCGTACTGATGAGCCACGGACCGTTTCCAAATGCTACCTCCACACGCCTTAATACATTTCCCAGAAGCGCCCGTTTTCTCTTCCCGTTCGCTTTTTTTTTTTTTTTAATATAGTGTGTATTGTGGACTGAAGAGATCATCCTTGATGACTTATTCTTCTAGGATGGGATGTAAGGATAAAAGGAAAACACTTTATTACACATTCAGTTAGGCATGGGCACGCAGTGGGTCCTTTAGCCTGCTGTCTTTGGTGATGTCTATCTCCTGTGGAGGGTGAAATGTGTCAAGGCTGTTATGTGTGACTGCTTCCTCGTGTTATGACAGATTGCCTACGGGAGGTGAAACGTTATTGACTTCGGTACTCGATACTTGTGCCATCTTGCAGGGTTTACCGTTCCTACCGATTCTAATTGTCGAACTTCGTCCCTAAGGGCATCGATCTTGTCAAAAACTCGTAGAGCCTTGTCATGGACCTTCTCTTGTATAGTGGTCTCGTGGAGTGCGGTGCGGATGTCCACCATGGAGCTCCTGTGATCCATCGATAGCAAATCTTTTGCAGTGCTTGGAGTTTGTTGTAGTTGGAGACGCACGTAGTTCCCCACGAGGTGGAGCCATACAACATTGTGGGTTCCACCGTTGCCTTATACAATTGGAGTTTAGTCTTAGGGTTGAGATCCTTACTCTTCAGGAACGGAATCAATGACCTGGCCATCTTCTGGGCTGCCGTCTTCTTGTCGGCAATATGCTGCGTAAAGAGTAATTTTTTGTCAAGGTAGACACCGAGATACTTCACTCCCAGCGACCATGGGATAAATTGGTCAGCTATTTGGAGTCTGCCGTTCAGAACTGGTTTCCTCCGTGTGAACAGAACGGCTGCCGTCTTCGTCGGGTTGATCGTTATCTTATTTTGCAGCGCCCAGCGTTGCATTATAGCAAGTTGCCGTTGCATCCTAGCAATTAGGTGGTCCAAGTGTAGTCCAGTTGTCAGAAAGGCCCCATCGTCCGCATAAAAACTCGCCGTAACAAGGGGGGCAGTTGGGATGTCACTTATATATACACTCCTGGAAATTGAAATAAGAACACCGTGAATTCATTGTCCCAGGAAGGGGAAACTTTATTGACACATTCCTGGGGTCAGATACATCACATGATCACACTGACAGAACCACAGGCACATAGACACAGGCAACAGAGCATGCACAATGTCGGCACTAGTACAGTGTATATCCACCTTTCGCAGCAATGCAGGCTGCTATTCTCCCATGGAGACGATCGTAGAGATGCTGGATGTAGTCCTGTGGAACGGCTTGCCATGCCATTTCCACCTGGCGCCTCAGTTGGACCAGCGTTCGTGCTGGACGTGCAGACCGCGTGAGACGACGCTTCATCCAGTCCCAAACATGCTCAATGGGGGACAGATCCGGAGATCTTGCTGGCCAGGGTAGTTGACTTACACCTTCTAGAGCACGTTGGGTGGCACGGGATACATGCGGACGTGCATTGTCCTGTTGGAACAGCAAGTTCCCTTGCCGGTCTAGGTATGGTAGAACGATGGGTTCGATGACGGTTTGGATGTACCGTGCACTATTCAGTGTCCCCTCGACGATCACCAGTGGTGTACGGCCAGTGTAGGAGATCGCTCCCCACACCATGATGCCGGGTGTTGGCCCTGTGTGCCTCGGTCGTATGCAGTCCTGATTGTGGCGCTCACCTGCACGGCGCCAAACACGCATACGACCATCATTGGCACCAAGGCAGAAGCGACTCTCATCGCTGAAGACGACACGTCTCCATTCGTCCCTCCATTCACGCCTGTCACGACACCACTGGAGGCGGGCTGCACGATGTTGGGGCGTGAGCGGAAGACGGCCTAACGGTGTGCGGGACCGTAGCCCAGCTTCATGGAGACGGTTGCGAATGGTCCTCGCCGATACCCCAGGAGCAACAGTGTCTCTAATTTGCTGGGAAGTGGCGGTGCGGTTCCCTACGGCACTGCGTAGGATCCTACGGTCTTGGCGTGCATCCGTGCGTCGCTGCGGTCCAGTCCCAGGTCGACGGGCACGTGCACCTTCCGCCGACCACTGGCGACAACATCGATGTACTGTGGAGACCTCACGCCCCACGTGTTGAGCAATTCGGCGGTACGTCCACCCGGCCTCCCGCATGCCCACTATACGCCCTCGCTCAAAGTACGTCAACTGTACATACGGTTCACGTCCACGCTGTCGCGGCATGCTACCAGTGTTAAAGACTGCGATGGAGCTCCGTATGCCACGGCAAACTGGCTGACACTGACGGCGGCGGTGCACAAATGCTGCGCAGCTAGCGCCATTCGACGGCCAACACCGCGGTTCCTGGTGTGTCCGCTGTGCCGTGCGTGTGATCATTGCTTGTACAGCCCTCTCGCAGTGTCCGGAGCAAGTATGGTGGGTCTGACACACCGGTGTCAATGTGTTCTTTTTTCCATTTCCAGGAGAGTAAGTTGAAATGCGGAGGCGAAATGACAGAGCCCTGCGGAATTCCTGCGGAGATCAGTTTCATTTCGGAGTTTTTATCGTCGATTCGGACATACAGTTTCCTGTCCTGCAGAAAGCTGTCTATGAGTCCAATGTAACAATCCGCAATAGGGGTAATGCGATGCAGTTTGACAATCAGGTTGGGCCGCCACACCTTATCGTAAGCTTTTTCGATGTCAAGGAAGACACCAATCGTGAAGTGCTGCTTGTTGTATCCTTCTTGTATCCGTTCGGTGACCCGTAGAAGTTGAAGTTCTGCAGATAACTTGTCCTTGAAACCGAATTATTCGGGTCGTATAACATCATGCGCTGTAAGCGTGTCATGGAGCCTCTTCAACAGCACTCTCTCGATCACCTTGCCAAGGGTCGGCAAGAGGCTAATTGGCCGGTAACTGTTGGGTTCTGCTGGGTCTTTACCTGGCTTGGGTATTGGAATTACTCGAGCCGTCTTCCATGCCGTAGGAAAATATCCCTGCAGAAAACAGCTGTTGAGAATTCGGGTAAGGAGCACAGTTGGCTTCCTGGGCAACTGTTTCAAATCGGTGTTGCTTATGGAGTCGTTGCCCGGCGCATTATTCCGAGTCTTCCGAATAATTTTACGGATCTCTGCTGGCGTGGTGAGTTGTGGGTGGCTCTGCACAGGCGCAGTACGAAAAGCTGTCCATTCTGCTGTAACGACGGCTTCCTGTTCTTGCAGGCGGACGTAGTTCACGGGGGTCGCTGGTGTAGACATCTGTTCTTGGTAAGTCGTAGCATACAGCTCCGCCTGGGTGATTCGTCATTGAGGAGGCCATCTGGCCCTCTGATGGCTCGTTTAGGTGGCCGCTGGTGTCGTATGTTCTTGACTACCTGCCATTCGTTCTTGGTTCGAAGTAAGAATTCATCCATCTTATCTTCCCAGACCTGCTGCCGCCACTCGGCCACTCTCCTCTGCAGTTCTCGTGTTAAGACGTGTGTTTCTCGTCGATCGATCGGGTTTCTATAGCGGAGCCAACGTCGCCTGCTCCTGTTTCTCTGTGTCTTCAGTTCTTGGAGTAGAGGCGGGAACTCGTCGAAAGCTACTACAGGGTAGACCGTGTGAGTAGTTGCCCTCCGTTTGGCTACCTTTATCTTCTGCGTCAAAGTTTGTACCGCGATGTCGATGGCTTCCGGTGTTGAAACGTCCTGCGTTGGGCAGATATTGTTGTCAAGATATGTCCGAAATTGACCCCAGTTCAGAGTTTGTGATGTTGGGGGCGGAAGGTTGGCCGTTGCGTTTTCCACTATGCTGATAACAGGTCGGTGGTCAGACGAAAGATCGTCGACGGTGCGGAGTTGGAGGTTCGTCTCAATATTTTGATGATAGCAATATCTAGGACGTCTGCTTCTTGCCGATCGACGTAAGGAATCCGTGTGGGCTCTCGTGGGGCATGGACTGTGATGCCCAGTTCTTCTTCCATGGCAATCAAAGTTAGTCCACGAGGGTTCGTAAGCCGGGAATTCCACGCGACGTGCTTGTTGTTAAGGTCACCTGCTAGGAAGATTTTGTCAAAATTGGTGAAGATACTCCGTAGGTCGTCTGGCACCAGGTTTTTACCGGGGCTGTTGTACGCCGCAGTGAAAGTGATGTTGCCTGCCACCGATCGAACCGTTACTGCTGTTGCCTCCAGATGTTGGAAGTGTGGTAGTGTTTCATGATGGTGCCGCAGTTCCCTTTTAAGCAGAACTGCGGTCCCTCTATCTCGTTGGCCTTGTCTGTCCGTTCTATAGACGTACATGTTACGAAATCTGAGCTCAGTTGTTGGACGAAGGTGCGTCTCCGATACAAGTGCGATGTAGATTTTGTGACGTAAAAATTCAGTGAATTCTGTTTTCTTGTGTTTCATTCCGTTGGCGTTCCATATACAGATTTTCAGGTTTCTCGTGGTCCCAGGGCGATCCATCTTAAGGTGTTCCAAAGGCGTTCAATACACTTTCGATTAAAGAAAGTATCCCCACCAATTGTTGCTGCACGGCGGTGAGAAGTTTCGCGACATCAGAGAGCGCTGGAGCTATAGAGTCCATCAAATGAGCTGGTGAGACGTAGGTTTCCGGTTCCGGTCGGCGTGGTGATGCTGCGTGGGCGTATGAATAATGCTGGCGGTGCTGTCGAGGCGGAAGTGCTTCAGGAGGAGGCTGTGTTACTGGCTGCCGTGTCGCCGCCGGCTGTTCTTGTGGCGTTTGCTGACGGTGGGGCGGAGGGTGTGGCGTCAGGTTGGAGTTCCGTATTACACGAGTCCTCCGTTGAGAGGGCTGCGGGGAAGACTGTTGTCTGTATTTCCTGAGAAGTTGCTGGTACTTCTGGCAGCCACGCCATGTGGCAGGATGGTCCTTTTCACAGTTAGCACATTTCGGCGGAGCCCCTCGGGGATGAGTACATGCTGAAGATCGGTGTTGCCCTCCACATCGAACGCAGCGAGCAGGCAAGCTGCAATAATTAGCTGTATGTTCGAATCGCTGGCAGTGGCGACATTGAACAGGTCCTTCTTGTCTGTTGTAGATTTCAATAACGACTTTAGTATATAGAAGGTATTTGATGTCGTAAATCTTGTAGTTTTCCTTTTGGGCTGGCATCGTGACGCAGTAAGCATCTTGAGGTCGTAATTACTTCGTGTTGTCGTCTCGATCTTTAAACTGGTGGACGTTGATGACAGGGAAACCCTTCTCTATCAGTGCGTCTTTCAGTTCTTCCTCCGTAACTTTGGCAGGTAGACGTTTGACAACCACTTTGAGGTGCTTGTCCTCTGCGGCCTGATGGCACACCGTTGATCTTCATACGATTCAAAGTGATATTTGATCCTGTCTCGTTGGTAGATGGCCTTAAGACTGCCGTCAATATTCGCTTTCAGCGCCTTGTTGAGTTCCATGTAGTTCTTGGTATGGTGAATAGTAACGGGCGGGACTGCGTAGTAAGTTCCGGCCAGAGCCATCTGTTCCCTCTTTATCTGCTTCGAGATTGACATCACTCGTCTGGTCCATACGTTCTGGAGCATCCGTAGTATCTTCCGTCGCAATAGCCGCATAACGGTTGGAAGTTTTCAGTTCTTCTGGACGTTGTCGCTTCCGAGAGTTGTTCTGCTTAGGAGAAGCGTTGAGTCGTTTTCTTTGGCGAACTAGCGTAAAATCGCCCTCTCCGTCGGTGGGCTGCATGGTCCAAACTTCTTCAGAGGAGACTCCCTCCATTTCGTCGTCGTCTTCTGGTGGAGAAAATTGTTCCACGTCGTCTACTTGTTCTGTACTAGTGCGGTTGTCGTAGACTTCCTGACTTTGCAGAATCATGTGTTGTATTTCACGTCTTAGTTCCCGTTGTTGCCAATCGTTCTGTGTTAGCTGATGCCTCTCGTCATAGGGGTTTGACGTATGTTATCCTCCGCTCTGCATCCGCATATCGTTCGTCGTGGTCCTGTCCTCATTGCCTGTAAGAATCCGTTGTCGTTGCAGGGGTCGTCGCCATTGTATCCATCCTGTGGGGAGCCGCCGCCGGGACGGCCGGCGGGGCGGGCCCCACCGACCGGCCAGCGGCCGGCCCCAGCGCGACCGAGCCGGCTGGCTCAGACCTGCGCGTTCCGTTGTCCACACTCATCGGCATCGCGCGCTCAACTGTCCTGTTCGCTATTGCGGACTGCAGAGCCATTTCCAGTGGCTACCGGAAGGGGCTCTCTTCGTCATGCTGGCACTGATGGATCGGACTTACCTTAATCGTATTGAATACACTATTGGCCATTAAAATTGCTACACCAAGAAGAAATGCTGATGATAAACGGGTATTCATTGGACAAATATATTATACTAGACATGACATGTGATTACATTTTCACGCCATTTGGGTGCATAGATCCTGAGAAAATCAGTACCCAGAACAACCACCTGTGGCCGTAATAACGGCGTTGATACGCCTGGGCATTGAGTCAGACAGAGCTTGGATGACGTGTACAGGTACAGCTGCCCATGCAGCTTCAACACCATACCACAGTTCATCAAGAGTAGTGACTGGCGTATTGTGACGAGCCATTTGGTCGGCCACCATTGACCAGACGATTTCTGTTGGTGAGAGATCTGGAGAATGTGCTGGCCACGGCAACAGTCGAACATTTTCTCTATCCAGAAAGGCCCGTACAGGACCTGCAACATGCGGTCGTGCGTTATCCTGCTGAAATGTAGGGTTTCGCAGGGATCGAATGAAGGGTAGAGCTACGGGTCGTAAAACATCTAAAATGTAACGTCCACTGTTCAAAGTGCCGTCAATGCGAACAAGAGGTGACCGAGACGTGTAACCAGTTGCACCCCATACCATCACGCCGGGTGATACGCCAGTATGGCGATGACAAGTACATGCTTCCAATGTGCGTTCACCGCGATGTTGCCAAACACGGATGCGAACATCATGATGCTGTAAACAGAACCTGGATTCATCCGAAAAAATGACGTTTTCCCATTCGTGCACTCAGGTTCGTCCTTGAGTACACCATCGCAGGCGCTCCTGTCTGTGATGCAGCGTCAAGGGTAACCGGCAGCCGTGGACTCCGAGCTGATAGTCCATGCTGCTGCAAACGTCGTCCAACTGCTCGAGCAGATGGTTGTTGTCTTGCAAACGTCCCCATCTGTTGACTCAGGGATCGAGACGTGGCTGCACTATCCGTTACAGCCATGCGGACAAGATGCCTGTCATCTCGACTGCTAGTGATACGAGGCCGTTGGGATCCAGCACGGCGTTCCGTATTACCTTCCTGAACACACCGATTCCATATTCTGCTAGCAGTCATTGGATCTCGACCGACGCGAGCAGCAATGTCGCGATACGATAAACCGCAATCGCGATAGGCTACAATCCGACCTTTATCAAAGTCGGAAACGTGATGGAACACATTTCTCCTCGTTACACGAGGCATCACAACAACGTTTCATCAGCAACGCTGTTTGTGTATGAGACATCGGTTGGAAACTTTCCTCATGTCAGCGCGTTGTAGGTGTCGCCACCGGCGCCAACCTTGTGTGAATGCTCTGAAAAGCTAATCATTTGCATATCACAGCATCTTCTTCCTGTCGGTTAAATTTCGCGTCTGTAGCACGTCATCTTCGTGGTGTATCAATTTTAATGGCCAGTAGTGTAGTTGTTAATCTAGGCATGCTAAGCTGGTTTCGGGAGCGAGCAGTTCTTTTACGATGGCCGGTCTTTTTCGTCAACTGGTCTGATGTAAAACCACTAAGAGGGTCTAAGGCTTCTATTCAGACACTCGTTGACCCATAAAGTGCGGTGGTAGGAGATAGCGAAAGGAAAGCCGAAGTTTTAAATTTCGCGTTTACTAAAGCGTTCGCGCAGGAGAAACGTACAAATATACCGTCGTTTGACCATTGCACGATGCCACCTCAGACTAGTCGACTAGTGACTAGACAGAAGCCTTCGATCTGCTTGGTGAATTTACGTATGACCAAAATTTTCTCGGTTTCTCGGAAAGATTTTTCGCTGATTAATGTCGGTGGAAGCTGTTGTATGCTTCGAGCATTGATCTTCTTATGGCGGCACGAATTTCTCCTAACTTTTGGCTGTCGACATTTGCGCGTTCTTTTTTGAACGGACAGTGCAGCCACATACTTGGCACATACGCCTCCAGAGCGCGATGTATAATCAGTTCAAACTTTGCTCATGACTCATCTACGTCCGTCTTAGTGGAATTAAATGATGTTCATTCATTGTCTATGTCGGATGCAAACAACTGTTCGTCTGCTTTTTCTGGCATAAATACTCTCCTAGCATTCGTGTTGGATTTATTAACTTAAGTAACCATCGTCGCTCCGACGACATCATGCACACCAATCCAATCTGTGTACTGACTCTGACTATAAGGTCAGGCCTGTTATAGCTGCAGCGTCTAAAATATTTCCATTGCATGTATGTTGTCTAATTAGTCGTTCAGCACAGTTTTCGGAAAACGTTTCCAAAAGTACCTCACAAGACTATCTATCCGTACCACATGCAGTGCATCCACAGACGTCTCAGTCTATATTCGGTAGATTAAAGTCGCCTTCATCTAATAAGGCATGATCAGGGCATTTCTGCCCTACTGAGCTTATACTTCCTTAGAATGATCCTATAACTGTTACGGTGGAATCTGGTGGCCGGTAAAAACATCTGATCGTTAAATTGAGTTCACCTGGGCGTGCTACTCATGTCCAGATGACTTCACAATCAGACTTAGTTACAACCTTGACAGACAATATGCTTTGGTCGACAGCAGCGATCACCACCCCTCCTGTCGCACGTAATCTGTCTTTTCGATGTACGTCCCATGCCTCGGTAAACACAGTATAAGTAAGACAAATAAAAATTGAACCTGAGCATGAACAACAAACCTCAAACCACACACCCTCAAACAGAATAAATCGCGGCTTATAGTTCCGATTTGTGCAAGGGCGTCCGCAGCTCGTGGTCGTGTGGTAGCGTTCTCGCTTCCCACGCCCGGGTTCCCGGTTCGATTCCCGGCGGGGTCAGGGATTTTCTCTGCCTCGTGATGACTGGGTGTTGTGTGCTGTCCTTAGGTTAGTTAGGTTTAAGTAGTTCTAAGTTCTAGAGGACTGATGACCATAGATCTTAAGTCCCATAGTGCTCAGAGCCATTTGAACCAGAGCCATCGTGCAAGGGCAAATGTTTTTATTGTTTGTTACCTACAGTACCTAATAAACTGAAAATATAGAGCACGTGTGGTGAAAGGAATAATTGAAGATGACGTCGTCTGCGTCGTCGGTTCTCTCGAAGAACTATACCGCCGTCAACGTACCTGGACTGCTGAAATTTCTGACGAAAAGTAAATGCAAGTGTGACGCCCATGTGCAATGTAGCCCCTGAGCAAAATGCAACACAGTGTACGGAACATGTTTCGCATACTTCAAACACGGAGGCAAAATACGCGTGGTAGCGTGGGTAAATTAAAGAAACGTTGTAAGATAATGAAATCGGGCAATTCAAATACCTATATGAGAAACCCAGTATAATATACAAGCGATGAGATGTAAAAATTAACCACTGTGATTATGAAAAACAAACATCGAGTCAGAATATGTAGCATCCCTCCGAACATCATATCGCGCAAAAAAAGAAAAAGAAAAACCTTAACAAATTGTTTAGTAACGTACTAGTAAGTGAGAGAAACAACTTGTAACTCAGTTGAATTTACAGATGCGGATTCCAATTACCACCTGTTCCGATGCAACTGAATGTGAGAACAAACACCCATTATTCTGCACGGCAAGTCCGTATGCGAAAGATAAGGTGAAAAGGACATGACCTAATTTCAATGTTACCACGGTTCCCAATCATAGGAATGCAACTGTAATGTTCGCTGCTTGCTGCGATTTCGCCATTGCACTGAAAGTTGCTGGTCAATTGCTTCCATATCAGATACACAAGACAAATGTCTGAATACTGCTTCTACAGTGTGACGACCACTGCGAACGAGACGAGAGCCTCTTTTTATTTCAAAAGCACAATGGAACCAACAGAACGATGTCCTAGCTCTCTGACTGGCCGGATCCAGTCAAATCTTTGCCCTTGGAGTAAGAGATGCCTCCAGTTCCCTGTTTTTGCAAAGATGCGTCGTTCTTGCAGACAGAAACGATTCGTGACTGTAAATCAGCAAGTGACTCACGCTTACACGGGGAAAAAATGGCTCTGAGCACTATGGGACTTAACATCTGAGGTCATCAGACCCCAAGAACTTAGAACTACTTAAACTTAACTAACCTAAGGACATCACACACATTCATGCCCGAGGCAGGATTCGAACCTGCGACCGTAGCGGTCGAGCTGTTCCAGACTCAAGGGCCTAGAAGCGCTAGGCCACAACGGCCGGCCCTTACACGGGGACTAAACGGTTTCATTTATATATGTAAAGTGTGGTGTCACCGCTAGACACCACACTTGCTAGGTGGTAGCCTTTAAATCGGCCGCGGTCCGTTAGTATACGTCGGACCCGCGTGTCGCCACTATCAGTGATTGCAGACCGAGCGCCGCCACACGGCAGGTCTAGAGAGACTTCCTAGCACTCGCCCCAGTTGTACAGCCGACTTTGCTAGCGATGGTTCACTGACAAATTACGCTCTCATTTGCCGAGACGATAGTTAGCATAGCCTTCAGCTACGTCATTTGCTACGACCTAGCAAGGCGCCATTATCATTTGCTATTTATCTTGTGATGCATGTACCGACAGACCGATGTTCACCAATTATGGATTAAAGTTAAGTATTCCAACAGCTACGTACTTTATTTGCTAGACTCAAATCCTTTAACTGTTCCAGACCTCACGCCAGCCTGCGTGAGCTTAAACGCGTGCCTTTCGGCTACCCGTCATTGTGGATTGGCTGTCTTGCTAGTCCACAACATAAAGCATGACTAAGTATTCAACATATGTAAACAGTAAGACGCAACTTTCAACGTTTTCGAGTGAAAAATTTTTTTGAACGTTTTACGCATGTTTATGTACTTTGTATACTCGCTAGAGTTCAAGAAGTCCGCAGCCCAGCGAGTAAGCACTTAGTTTCATATGCGCGTGATCTCTGGGTCGAAACTCACTGCTGGTACTTTTCTTTTTCGTTCCCACGTAATTGTGATAACAGATTTGTTATGCCTCTGCAAATTATCAATATTTAATTATTAATTTATTATTTTCATACTATTATTCCTCAAAAAGCTTGCAAGACCACTGCCTCATTTGGACCAAGTGTGAGAAAACCAATTGATGAGTACGCGTACAAATACAAAAACGTTAGGATAAGATCTTCAAAGTCCATCAAACTCACAACGATATTGTACAAGAATATTGTCTAAACGACGTCTGGAAGAATACGAACGGGAAGAATTATTTCTGTTGCTTGTCAATTCGGCAGGACAAACGAATCCGAGTCTGCACGACGAAACTTTACAGGATGGAAAGGGTCTGCCAACGTGCAGTATTAAGGTAATTTTTCCAAAGTGTATTCCGCTGGTGCAACCTTCCGACTTTTACTGGTACAGGCAGATGAAGAACCTTACAAAATGGTTACAAAATTGCGCATAGATCATCAAACAGAATAGAGAGACAGCTTCTAGAGAAGACTGGCGACTCCGTGGAGTGCTTTGTGCACAACGACCATATATGTTAAATTAAAAGGAAGGTCAGCGTTGGCCGTAATATTGATGTTTTATTGATAGCAAAATCGATTTTCGATCACATGGTGATCATCTTCAGTGCTGTACAAATTAAACTCAGACACTGGTATCAAGTTATCAGTAACCTAAACTGAGAAGCGATCACAATAACTATATCAGTTATTGTGATCGCTTCTCAGTTTTGGTTACTGATAACTTGATACCAGTGTCTGAGTTTAATTTGTACAGCACTGAAGATGATCACCATGTGATCGAAAATCGATTTTGCTATCAATAAAACATCAATATTACGGCCAACGCTGACCTTCATTTTAATTTTAATTCTAGAGAAGAGCTATTTCAGTCAACCATAGGCAATCAGTTGTCTGCACCAGTTTTCAGGCCGCGCGGAGTGGCTGCGTGGTTTAAGGCGTCATGTCACGGATTGCGCGGCCCCTCCCGCCAGAGGATCGAGTCCTCTCTCGGGCGTGTGTGTGTGTTGTTCTTAGCATAAGTTAGTTTAAATAGTGTTAAGTCAAGGGACCGATGACCTAAGCAGTTTGGTCTCTTATGAATTCACACACACACACACACACACACACACACACACACACACACACCAGTATTCGGTGATATGCTTCGATACGCGTGGTAAGCCGCAAAAGCGTGTGACGACCGAGAACTGTTTATGAATTTCCACCATGTTTGTTTCGCAGTAGACACATTGAAAAACCATGTACATGCAAAAATTCGGCGTGCATTACATGTGTTGTATGTCACAATAATTACTGTTTTCCATGTTTCTGCGATCAGTATCATCTTGATTCGTGCAGTGATGCATAGATTAAACATTATAATAGTCACAGATATGGAGACAATAACAGAAAAAAATGACAGTACTGATTTGACTGAAGGTTGTAGTGCATTTTTTTTATTTACAATCTGCTTACGAAAAAATTTTTCTCCGTATTTCAGGATGAAGATTATGGAAATAAAAAGGGATCATTAAATGTTGACGATTTGCACAGTCATAATAAATCTGTTGCTAGAATTACGTGGGATTGGAAAAAAAGGTTGAATCCTGCCTAATCGGCAAATGTGGGGTGTCTGGGAAACCTACTATCTCGGATCGCTAGACAAACAAGTCAAAGAAATCGTATTAATGAGTTTCATTACGAAAAAGTAAATGACAATATTTAACTTTGAGAATTACATAAATGTGTAGCAAGCAAGGTGCGACCTACGAAATAAACAAGCTTCTTCAGTGTATACAATTCCTAATACATGTGAAGTAATACAGTTGACACTTCTATTCAGGTCGCTAGTCTTGAAGCTTCTCTTGGACTGGCAGCTACCAGTCGAGCGCGGCACTTATGTTCTCTTCACACAGAGGCCGCTGCTGTCGCGTTGTCGTCCTGGAGAGGGGTAGGTCAGTGTGCAATTGGCTGACGTCTTGTCACAGCCCTCTCTGCTCTCTCGTCCCCGACTGGCGTGCCGGTGCTTAAATTTACGCCGTCACAAAAACTACTAGCTGTGAGAGTCGATTCACAGACCTCGCGCTTATGAAATCAAGTGCTTACTTGCTCCACTGAGGACTTCTTGAACACTGGTGATCATACAAAATATATAAGCATCCCTAAAATTTTCTAAATTGATTGAAGTTTGGGTCTTTCTGTTTACATGTGTTGACGTACTGGTCGTATCCTACACATCCTGCCAGTATGAATGAAATCGGTGACGGGTAGTTCATACGGCCCCCTGTTGGCGCAGTTGCGCGATGTTTGAAAGGAGCTCGCTACAAAGTGACTGTTTTTCACCATGAAACAGCGTATCAACTAACCAAAAGTGTCTACAAGAAGAAATCAGCATCAGTTAATCTTAACGAGAAATGAAAAAGAGATAGAAAGAACTCGAGAAAAATCATGGAGCCAATCAAAGAAAATGGTGGATTCAGGAATAGTCGAAACCATGAACTGTACACAAATGTAGAGAAGATCACAGATACCATTGGTAGAAAGACGCTTGTTCCGTATGGGGCAATGCTGAATGTCCCTATGACTTCCTGTTTCTGTAGCGCTATCTTCAAACGCTGTTCACAGCAAAATCCAAGAATATTTATGTTTTTGTGTTTGTGTCCCCGCTTTCTTCATACCTCGTCTACAGTAGCCGGGTGATAATCCTATTACATTGTGTATTTATTGTATAATGATATGCTCAACAAATAAGTCCAATAGTTTGACTTCTTATCTTCGAATATTTTGGCACAATAAATTTAAATTAACGTATTTTTCATTTTCACAAGTTTCGAGCACAAAACTTTCACATCTTTGAACGCTGCTTGTCTGATGTCTGCGTTTACTCCAAAATAGTGTTACTCTCACAATGGTGATTACAATGACATTTCCATGTAAAGCAGAAGCCATTGTTTGAAGAAGCTTATAACTCAGTTCTTGTTACCATATTATTCTTCGATAACTTCTTCACACCTATGCTACCGCTGCTAAATGACAGCAGAACGTTACTCCGCGTTCCTTCATTAGATCAAACAGTTTATTTACTACTGCTAGTTTTCTGAACGCTGGGTAAGCTGATTGGTTGATTGTACAACATATAATTTTTGCAGTGTTATTTGACACATCAACTACAAATTTTAAAGATCAAATTGATACGTACTGACAATTAATTACTTATAGGTCTAATTTACTAAAATGTAAACAGATTAATATCAGACTTGGATCCTGTTGCATCACTAATCACAGCACAAACTGAACATATTTCATGCAGTACACGCTCTATACACATTACAGCTGACGTAAGAACCACTGGAATACTGCTGATTTTTATTACATGTTTTGTGCACTCCGATTTACCTGTCTGTAAAAACTGAGTCAGCACCCCAGCAATTAATGATATGCTGAAACCGGGAAAATAACTTGAGCATATGATTTCCAGGTAAGATGCTTTGTGCTGAGCAAGAGTGTTGTCGGATGGCAAAGGTGTGTTACTACTAACTGGTGCCCTTTTTTTAATGAAGCCTGCTCTGTCTTGTTTGAATAATCTTTGACAGTGTAGTACATCGTATTTTTAAATAGTTTGGTTTTAATTACATCCTAAATACCCTTGACACTTTGTTATACAATTTTATTCCACAGTAAAAAATGATTTTTTTCTTTCCAGTTTAATTTATTTTGCTCTTGGTAAATGTATATTAATTTTGTAACTTATTTTGTGACAACAGATAAAGCTCTAACTACAACAGCATACTGTTTACTGTGCATAACAGATTGGTAAATACGTTCAATTCAAGTGGTGGAAGTAGAATCCTCAGTCTCTAAACACAACCTCGCAATGAGCACTTTTATTTATTTTTGCTATAATGCATACAGCCCCTTTCAGTTATTAGAAAACTGTACTGAGGTTTCGTGCGTTTGATCCATAAAAACGATTCCGTAGCTAATGATACGTTGTATGGAGAGGCAATGCATACTGCAAGGCACTGACTACTGAAAACGTTGAGGGTGCTACAATGGGTGGTGATTTGGCCTTTGCTAGTACTTTTGTGTGTTCATTACATATTAACTGATAATCAATATTAATCCTAATTTTTTAAAGACTATTGCTCATTTTAAGAAGTTATCTTCAACTGTAGGGTCATACAAAATAGCTTGAGGTGCACAAGACATTGCAGTCTACTATTCAAGTAGCTGACTGCGTGTGTGGGATCCACAAAAAGGTTTCCTTAGATGAGAGGGCTGTCCACCCAGTGTGGATAATGATAACTGCAAGAGTTCCAAAATGATTAGGATAATAACCTAAGAAATACTTCACACAGTTGGGAACATTAAAATGTTGGTTATTAACATTCGAAGCATTCACAACGTAGTCTCAGAGATCGAATCTGTCCCAAACAATCAGTCACGCTCACGCGGTACTAAGAAAATAAAACTGGTTAAAAACCGAAATCGACAGGAGAGATATTTTTGGGGTAGATCTTGGTGTATATCGAAAGCATCGGCCAATGACAAATGGGGGTACTATGTGCATTGGAATAGACGAGAACCTCAAATCGACTGAGACAGTAACTGCAGCTGCATGCGAGATCGTTTTGACAACACAAAAGTGTGCGAAAACATATATCTTGGTCCTTTTATCGACCTCAGATGTAAACAAAAAACTCAGAGAAAACTTCATGATGCACATACATACAATGAAGAGGCAAACATTTGACCACCGCATGACAAATGTCTCCTGGCGGCGTTTCGGGCACATGATGCGGTAAGAAAAGTATATAAGCGGGGCAGAGACGAATGGGGACTCATTCTAGTGATGATACGAGCCTCAAATTGGGAAATACTGAGCCATAAGAAACTTTGACGATGGGCAGATTGTTGCGGTTTGGCGCCTGGGAACGAGCACCTCGGAAATGGCGAAGCTGGCGGCTTTTCGAATGCTCCTTTGGTTAGCATCTATGAAAAGTGGTGGAAAGATGATGGGCGAAGAGGTGTTGGATTCCACTCCTCTTCACAGAACGTGGAGGTCAGAGGCTTGCCCGATCTGTTAAGCAGGATAGACGGCGATTTGTGGCATATCTGACGACAGAGCGCGATGCCGGTGCAAGCACAAGTGTTTCAGAGCACACCGTTCAACGCATATTGTTGATCATAGGGCTCCACAGCATATGGCCCCTATGTGTTCCACTGTAGACCCTACGACATGGTCAAATACGAGTGAGGTAAGCTCGGGGTTATCGGCACTGGATCGCACATCATTGGAAAACTGTTGCCTGGTCGGATGAATCACGTTTCTTTTTACATTAGTTTTATTGTCATGTGGGGATACGCCGTCATCCTCATGGATGGAGGCAGGTGGGGACAGTATTATGATATTGGGGACTTTCACCTGGATTTCCATGGGACCTTTGGTAGTTGTCGAAGGCGCCATGACAGCTGTGGATTACGTGAATATTACTGCTGACCTCCTGCACCGCTTCGGGCATGATGTCTTACCGGACGGCGATGGCATCTTACAACAGGATAACTGCATATATCACGGGGCCAGAACCGTGCTACAGTGGTTTGACGAACATGATAGTGAACTCACTTTGATATCTTGGCCACCAGATTCGCCTGATCTGAACCCATTGAAACATACACCGAAGCGGCAAAGAAACTGATAAAGGCATGCGTATTCCAATACTAACATATGTAAACAGGCAGAATAAGTCGCCGCGGTCGGCAAGGTCTATATAAGACAAGCGTCTGGCGCAGTTGTTAGATCGGTTGTTGCTGCTACAGTGGCAGGTTACCACGATTTAAGGGAGTCTGAACATGGTGTTGTAGTCTGCGCACGAACAATGGGACACAGCATCTCCGAGATAGCGATGAAGTGGGAATTTTTCATTACGAACATTTCACGAGTGCATCGTGAATATCAGGAATCAGGTAAAACATCAAATCTCCGACATCACTGCGGCCCAAAAAAGGTCCTGCAAGAACGGGACCAACGACGACTGAAGGGAATCGTTCAACGTGATAGAAGTGTAACTCTTCCTCAGGTTGCTGCAGATTTCAATGCTGGGTCATCAACAAGTGTCAGCGTGCGAACCATTCAACGAAACATTATTGATATGGCTTTCGAAGCTGAAGGCCCACTCGTGTACCCTAGATGAATGGAAAGATGGTCGGCTGAGTCTCTATTCAAATTGTATGGAGCGGGTGAATGTGTACGGGTATTGAAACAACCTCATGAATCCATGGACCCTGCATGTCAGCAGGGGACTGTTTAAGCTGGTGGAGGTTCTGCAATGGTGTGAGGCGTGTGCAGTTGGAGTGATATGGGATCCCTGATATGTCTAGATACGACTCTGACAGGTGACACGTACGAAACATCCTGTCTGATCACCTGTTCCCATTGTACATTCCGACGGACTTGGGCAACTCCAGCAGGACAATGCAGAACCCGTCACGTCCAAAATTGTTACAGAGTGGCTCCAGAACACTCTTCTGAGTTTAAACTATTCCGCTGGCCACCAAACTCTCCAGACACGAACATTATTCAGCGTATGTGGGATGTCTTGCAACGTGCTGTTCAGAAGAAATATCCACCCCCTCGTACTCTTACGGGTTTATGGACAGCCCTGCAGGATTCATGGAGTCAATTTCCTCCAGCACTACTTCAGACAATAGTCGGATCCATGCCACGTCATGTTGTAGTACTTCTGCGTGCTCGTGGGCGCGCTACACAATATTATGCAGGTATACCACTTTCTTTTGCTCGTGAGTGTAGATGGAGAATCCCTACTACCATTAATTATTCTATTACTTACATATCAATCCAGAGTTTGGTCAACTAATTTTCTAAACTTATGGCACTGGTCCTGTACATTTTCATATCCAGAGAAAAATGTTTCCAATTCCATTTCAATGAACATACGGGGTGGTCCATTGATAGTGGCCGAGCCAAATATCACACGAAATAAGCATCAAACGAAAAAAACTACAAAGAACGAAACTTGTCTAGCTTGAAGGGGGAAACCAGATGGCGCTATGGTTGGCCCGCTAGATGGCGCTGCCATAGGTCAAACAGATATCAACTGCATTTTTTAAAAATAGGAACGCCCATTTTTTATTACATATTCGTGTAGTACGTAAAGAAGTATGAATGTTTTAGTTTGACCACTTTTTCGCTTTGTAATAGATGGCGCTGTAATAGTCACAAACATTTAAGTACGTGGTATCACGTAACATTTTGCCAGTGCGGACGGTATTTGCTTCGTGATACATTACCCGTGTTAAAATCGACCATTTACCAATTGCGGAAAAGGTCGATATCGTGTTGATGTATGGCTATTGTGATCAAAATGCCCAACGGGTGTGTGCTATGTATGCTGCTCGGTATCCTGGACGACATCATCCAAGTGTCCGGACCGTTCGCCGCATAGTTACGTTATTTATGGAAACAAGAAGTGTTCAGCCACATGTGAAACGTCAACCACGACCTGCAACAAATGATGATGCCCAAGTAGGTGTTTTAGCTGCTGTCGCGGCTAATCCGCATATCAGTAGCAGACAAATTGGGCGAGAATTGGGAATCTCAAAAACGTCGGTGTTGAGAGGAATGTCGTTACACATATTGTCAAATGCATTGAGGTTGACTGACATCATTTTGAGCATTTATTGCATTAATGTGGTATTTATAGGTAATCACGCTGTAACAGCATGCGTTCTCAGAAACGATAAGTTCACAAAGGTACATGTATCACAATGGAACAACCGAAATAAAATGTTCAAACGTACCTACGTTCTGTATTTTAATTTAAAAAACCTACCTATTACCAACTGTTCGTCTAAAATTGTCAGCTATATATTTGTGACTATTACAGCGCCATCTATCACAAAACGAAAAAAGTGGTCCAACTGAAACATTCATATTTCTTTACGTACTACACGAATATGTAATAAAAATGGGGGTTCCTATTTAAAATAACGCAGTTGATATCCGTTTGACCTATGGCAGCGCCATCTAGCGGGCCAACCATAGCGCCATCTGGTTTCCCCCTTCAAGCTAGACAGGTTTCGTTCTTTGTAGTTTTTTTCGTTTGACGCTTATTTCGTGAGATATTTGGCCCGGTCACGATCAATGGACCACCCTGTATAAATTTGCCTACTTGTTTTACTTGTTCTTTGTTCTTTGGTAACCGTTGTTTGTATAGCTGCCTCCTGTACACTGACACCAGTTCCAATGTGAAAACACTGAAAGAGGTTGACAGACCGCAGAACATGGACGAGTTATTGCAAAAGTTCCGGGGAGTAAAATTCTTAACTTCTACGGACATCACGTGTGGATATTGGAATTTGCCACTGGCGGAAAGTTCAAGGAAGTACACAGCTTTCTTGTATGAAGGAGTTTTTTACCAATACCGTGTGGTACCTTTCGGACTTAATATCTCTGTTTGTGCCTTCGTACGTGTGATGTGCCATGTTTTAGGACCTGCCTTAATTAATAAAATAACAATCTATGTAGATGATCGGTTAATAGCAACTCCTACCTTGGAAGAACACACAGTTTTATTAGAGGAAGTGTTAGAGGCTATTGAGAGAGGTGGCATGAAAATTAAGATTGAAAAGACAGAGTGCGTTAAAGAGGAAATAGGTTTCTTGGGATATATGATAAGTGGAAAAGGTATTCTGCCTGACCCAGGCAAGCTAGCAGTCATTGAAAATTTTGAGGCTCCCAGAAACAAGAAGCAGTTGAGATCGATGTTCGGTCTTTTCGGCTTCTATAGGCGTTTTGTTAGTGATCAGGCTGAAAAAGAATACCCCTTAGGTTTGGACAGCAGAATGTCAACAGGCGTTCGAGGTGCTTAAACAATCTTTAATTAATAGTCCTATTTTACATCATCCTGATTTTGAAAAACCATTCTGCATGTCTGTTGATGCTAGTGGCTATGGTATAGCTGTGGAGATATTCCAAGTAGAAATAGAGAACGAACAAGAAGTGCACAAGACTATAGCTTTCGCAAGTCGATCTTTACAGGCAGCAGAGAGAAATTATGGCATCTCAGAACTGGACGCATTGGCAATTGAATTTGGGGTACAGAAATTTGAGCAGTATCTATTGGGTCACAAGATAATTGTTTACAGTGACCATAAGGCGTTGACCTTTTTAAAGACCTGTAAGTTGAGGAATGCTCGTTTGGTAAGATGGTCATCGTATCTCCAGCAGTTTGACCTTGAGGTTAGATATATTCAAGGGAAAGACAGTCTGGTAGCTGACGGGTTATCTAGAAGTGCGGAGCTCTGCGATGACGCGGGAATTACAGCAACAGACCTAAGTGAAGTACGAATGTTTGCGTTGCACGAAGTAAAGGAATAAAGTGCATTAAAGAGGGTGATTAAGAACTTGAGACGTGAGCAGAATGCAGATGACCAGCTGAAATTAGTGAAGAGCTATTTAGGAAATGCGAACTATCCTAAGGTTTCGCAATACTATTGTCTGCATAAAGGTATTCCGTTTAGGAGGAAAAAAGTAGGTGTTTCTGAGTGGAAGCTGTGCTTTCCCTCACAACATGTAGACTTACTAATCGACTATGTACACCTGAGGTATGGGCACTACGGTGCAAAGAAGTGCATTGCAAAATTAAAAGAGAAGGCTGTGTTTGACAACATGTACCGCCGTGTTGCCAAGCGTCTAGCATCTTGTGTAGTGTGCCAGAAAGTCCGTGCTGCTAACACCAGAATACAAGGGGATATGCATTCAGTAGAGCCAACTGAAACGCTAGAATTACTGGCTTGTGATTTGTTTGGCCCTCTTCCTGCTTCGAGAGGTGGTTGCACCCATGTTTTTGTTGTTGTGGATGGATTCAGTAAATATGTTAGGCTATAGCCAATTAAAAGAGCAAATGCAAAAACGTTGGTAGAAAAGTTGGAAAAAGATTTCTTCGTGAACATTGGCGTTCCGAAGAATTTGCTGTCAGACAATGGGCCTCAATTTACTTCTGATAGATTTAAAGAACGTCTGGATAAGGCCGGAGTGAAACATCTGAAAATATCTGCGTATTTCCCCCAAGGAAATATGAGTGAACGTATTATGAGAGAATTGAATAGGCTTTGCAGGACTTATTGTGCTCGGAAACACTCAAGTTGGGCAGAGCACATGAAGTATTTTGAGAATGTAATTAACAACTTAAGGCATGATGCAACTGGTTTTGCGCCTTGCGAATTGATGTTTGGCCAAGAACCGCACAATGTGATTACAGATATGGTAGAATTCCCTATTCTAACGCAAATATCCACAGACGAGAAGAAGTTAAAGGCTAGGGCAAATATAAGAAAAAGAGCTTTGGAAAGGAAGAAGCGTCATGACGCAAAAGCTGTACCCACTAGTTTTGAAATAGGTCAGTTAGTCCTTGTCAAAACCAAGGAAAAATCAAAGAAAATAACTACAGAAACAAAGAAATTCATGTTCGTATACCAAGACCTTTCAGGATCATAGAAAAACCACATGCTAATGCATATAGGCTAGAGTACCCTAAGAGCAAAAAGCTATTCGGTCTCAGGAACGTGATCGACCTAAAGAAGTTCATAGGTAGTGAATGAATTCTGTAGGGAGGAGGTTGTTCTGTAACCTCTACACAGTGTGGCAGCTGTGCAGTTCCAGCTGTGTGAGATCTTCTTTCCATTTCAGGTCTCACTCATTCTTCATCTTTCCAATCTACAAAAATTTCGACCCCTTCTTTCCAATACGAAAATTTTCTGAAACCAATGAATTCTGTAGGGAGGAGGTTGTTCTGTAACCTCTACACAGTGTGGCAGCTGTGCAGTCCCAGCTGTGTGAGATCTTCTTTTCTTTTCAGGTCTCACTCATTCTTCATCTTTCCTATCCACCAAAATTTCGGCTCTTACTCTGAAATACTAGAATCTTCCGGTATGACTATCAAGCCAGCATTAAGCTAATGAATGCTGTAGGGAGGAGGTTGTTCTGTAACCTATACACAGTGTGGCAGCTGTGCAGTCCCAGCTGTGTGAGATCTTCTTTCCATTTCAGGTCTCACTCTATCTTCATCTTTCCTATTCACCAAAGTTTCGACTCCTTTTTGCAATACAAAAATTTTCCGTCATGGCTATCAAGCCATGAGTTCTGTAACCATTCTATCCACCGATTAGTGAAGAAAATACCGAATGTGACACACCTAACAGTGACATAAACAACAGAGAAGTATGATGTAATTAAGATACAAATGTATTTGAGAAACAAATATGTATAGAACCCTGGTAATATTGTAAGTACAAAGTGTTGTTTTATTGGAAATGGTCCACCAACAGTAATTTAAAAAGATATACAAATTCGTGTACAAACGGGATCTGAAGTGGCAGTGAAACCTATTGTATGCTGTAGAGCTAACTAATTAATAGTAAAAGAAATCGCTTAGTGTTATGAAAAAAAAATGCAGATAAGTTTTAAGAATGAACTCACCTTGTGTAGCAAGGAATGGCAGTGTAATAGAATTGAACAGTGTTTGTGGTTGAGACGTGAAGGACACGTCCCTGAAGTATTTATAAGGTTGGAGCTGGCCATTATTTTGGTGTTGGGTGTGCGGTGACACACCTACAGGTATTGAGGTTATGAGTTGGAGGCATGAATGCGACCATAGGTACCCTTATGTTAGATGAGACAGAGCAGCTCATGGTGTCCTACAGGTTTAAGGAATTTAGCATTGCGCTCGTCCATAATTACTTAGTGCACTTTAGTGGTAGATCGAGAGAGACTACCTGTGGTTTCAGCGTCCGATCAAGTGGAAATGGATTGCCACGTGAGCAAACTGATCAGCTGCAATACACTATAGATATGAAATAAACTGCTATCCTATGTTTTAAATGTTAATAGAGTGAGTGTTAAATACATACACTAGCAACATAATTGAGTAACATAATGGCAGACGTGAAACATTATTTATAGCTCAGCATAAATACACTTCGATGAAGTAAGTACATAATTGCAGATGTGGAACTGACACAGCAGCAGAGGACCAATAAGTGGATTTAGTAGTCAACTAACCGTAGTGTGTTTTGAACACTCAGAACTGTACTATTACCACAAGTTACTCACATGTACAAAGAGGCTGAGAAGACAACTACTAATCAAATATACTCATACTATCTCTAAGAATAAGGTAATCGAAGATGAGTCAGCTAAGTAAATAAAATACAAATGTATCAGGAATGTACCGAGCATTGGTTCAGTGTTCCGGCCCAGAAATGATAAATTGAGATTAAATATGATTTATAATTGTATGCCTTGAGCATAAATTTTCTCTAGTACGTGACTAACGGCGTTTTGAGCCATTTGTTTACCGATTTTATGACAGTTAAGTAACCGCGAGAGTAAAATTGAAAAAGTTCTGTTAACTTTGTTCCAGTAACATATTAAAAGATAAAATGTATATATTCCCATTTCATTGTGACCCACCCTTAGATATTAAGTGAACAGAGTCTGAGGCACTCTTTTTGTTTGTTCTACAGGACAAACCAGATAATGGCAGCCTGGTAGCTACGTGAAAGCGTGGAGTGACTTGGACACAACTCACAGTGACCCCTCTCCTTTCCCCATGTAATTTAGAGTGAATGTGAAGGAGGCACACCATAGCAACTTCCCTTCCTCTTCCCTTGTGAATGGAAGCGTAGAACGCCAGCCAAAGCAGCTACAACCACGTGTGTAAAAATGAAATTGTCATGAGTTTTGAAATTTTCTTTCGGGTTTAGAAAAGACTGCTAAGATATAACCATCTGTTAATGTATCATGAATAACTGTGTTACTTTCTTTGAATTTGTGTATGTAAAATGTATTTAATGGATTTAAGATTTTCATAATTTTACATATTTTATGTGTTTTTCTGTCTAAGGCAATATGTATGCCAAAGTGTTTCATTGATTTTGCTTACATTTTGAGGGATAATGTTGCTTAAGAGGCAGTGAATATGCCAGCAATTTAAATAATTGAAGTAGGTAATCAGTTTTCTTTTAATATTATTATTATTATTATTATTATGTGCGATTGGACCCATACGGATCACGCAAAGCTTTTCCGATTCAATTTTCTAATTCTCCAAACTTCTCTCATTCTTTCCCCATGAATTCTCTTTCTTTCCTCTGTCCATTTTGTCCCCTGTCTCTTGCAAACTTCATTCTCGGGTTGTACTTTCCAACTATTGATTTTTTGCCTGTATACATTTCTGTTTATAACTTCTGAAGAATTTATTTGTGCATTTGCTAGATCTGTTTTGGTTTCTTGTATCCAGGGTATGGTTTTCAATTTTTCAATGTATATTAAAATTTTGTGGGAGAGTCTGGGTGTTGGGAGTCTGTGGATATGACCGTAAAATTTTAGTCTTCTTTACCGGATGTCTGCGGCGAGGTTAGATAATTTTTCTGTAGTTTTCCGAGACTGTAACCTGTATCCATCTTCCGTTCTTTTTGGGCCAAGAATCTTTCTGATAATTTTGCGTTCCTCTTTCAGGATGCCTTCCAGGTCGCCTTTTCTATGGAGTGTGAGTGTTTCGCTGGCATATAGTGCTTCGGGCTTGATTACTGTATTGTAGTGTCGTATTTTTGAGTGAATGGAGAGACACTTTTTATTGTAGATGTTGTGGGTTTTCCAGTATGCTCTTTTCAGTTTTTGCAGTCGAACTTTTTGTGCAGTTTTCTCTCCCCCTGTGGGTTCTAGGACCTCGCCTAAGTATTTAAAGAATGGAACTCTCTCAATTTGTCCATATTTTGTAGTCACTTTTTGAGTTTCAAATTTTGAGCAGATGAATTTGGTTTTTTGGAAGGAAATTGTAGCCCAACTTTTTCGGCGCATTCTTTGAGAATGTCTATCTGTTTAATTGCTGTGGTCTCGTTTTCTGCTAGAATGGCCACGTCATCTGCAAATGCCAAGCATGAAATTTTAATACCATCTTTAGATCTTCCTAGTTGTATAGGCTTCCAGTAATTTTGATTCTTCAGTTCTTTTTCCCATTCTCGGATGACTTTGTCTAAGACAAGGTTGAAGAGGAGTGGAGACAAGCCGTCACCTTGTCTGACGCCCGTTTTGATCAGGAAGGGCTCTGATATTTCACCCAGGAATTTTATCTTAGAAGTTGTGTTTGTGAGCGTTTCTTTGATAAGGTTTAGGGTTTTCGGATCGAATCCTAGCTCCTCAAGGATAATAAAGAGAGATTGCCTATCGATTGAATCATAAGCCTTTGCGAAATCAACAAAGGAACAAATGATCGGACTGTTTCTGACTGCTTTGTATTTTAGTGCTGTCTTCAAATTGAAAATTTGTTCTGCACAGGATCGGTGAGGGCGAAAGCCAGCTTGGTATTCACCAATACTGGGTTCGAGTTGTTCTTGTGTTCGTTGAAGAAGACAAGCTGAGAGGATTTTATAAGTGACTTGGAGAAGGGAGATTCCTCGATAGTTGTTTATATCTGCCATGTCTCCCTTTTTATGCAGTGGATGAATTAGGGCGCATTTCCAATCTTCTGGTAGTTTTTCTGTCTGCCAAATGTCTGTGATGATTTGAGTGAGTTCTTTGAGGGAATTTGGTCCAAGATTTTTAAGTAGTTCTGCAGTGATATTATCTTCTCCGGATGCCTTGTTGTTTTTCAGTCTATGAATATGTCTTTGGATCTCCTCTAGTGTAGGTGGTGGGGATTCTGGATTTGTGTAGATAGCAGTTTCTTGAGGGAATCTTGAAGAAAGTTCAGGGCAATTGAGGAGTCCGGAAAAGTATCTTGCCAGCTCCTCACAATTTTCCCGATTTGTGAGCGCTAGTTTTCCATCTGGTTTTCTGAAACATAGATTTCGTGAGCCGTATCCATTGATTCTCCCAGCAAAGGTCTTACAGAAGTCTCGTACATTATAGTAATGGAAATTTTCTTCAATAGACTCACACTGTTCCTTGAGGTACTTCCTCTTGACTTGTCTGATTGTTTTTGCCACTTGTCTTCTGGTGTTGTGGAAGTGATCTAGATTTTCTGGGGATTTTTTACTGTTATACTTCAGAAAGGCTTTCTTTCTTTCTTCCAGCGCTTTTTCACATCCAGAGTCCCACCAGGGGTGTTTTGTGTTCTTTTTCAATGGGATCAGTTCTTTTGCCTGCTTTGTAATTTTTGTTCGAAATTTTTCCCAAGAGTCAGCTGGTTCCTTTTCCCACTCCTCCTTCAGATTGGTTTTTTTGATTGTTCGTGTGTCAAATTTCATCATGTGTGTTTTCTTCGCATAGAATTTTTTTGGGGTGAATTTCACTTTAATGCGTGTTAAGTAGTGGTCTGAGTCAATGTTCGCCCCTCTGCGGACTTGGACATCATGGATCTCTTTCTGTACGAAATAGGAGATGGCAATGTGGTCAATCTGATATTCGCCGATCTCTTGTATGGGGGACCTCCAGGTCTTTTGTTTTCTAGGTTTTTTTCTCAAAGATGTAGACATTATTTTTAGATTATTTTGTTGGCACAGTTCAATAAATCTCAGTCCGTTTCTGTTGGTGAATCTGTGTGCTGGATATTTTCCTACAGTTTTTGGTGTTCTTTCTCTCTGCCAGTTTGTGCATTGAAATATCCCATTAAGATTTTGATATCATCCCGGGGAATTTTGGCCATGACATCTTCAAGTTTAGTCCAGAATTTTTCAGTTTGTAGTTGGCGTTTTTTGTTGTCTATGTTTGTGGGTGCATGAACATTTATCAATGTGTATTTCTTGTTGGCGCCCTGGATACGCATGGTCATGAGGCGATTATTTATGGAAGAGACCTCTCTAATTGAGCCTAATATATTTCTGTGCACCGCAAATGCCATGCCCAGGAGTGGCGTACCATTGGCAATTCGTTTGTCAGTCTTGCTCTTGAAGATGCGATAGTTTCCATAGTCTATTGTATTTTCATCCGTGAATCTAGTTTCTTGTAACGCTAAGATCTTAATTTTTTGTTGGTCTAGCTCTGTTACTAAGTTGTGTAATTTTCCAGGTTGAATTAGGGTCTGAATGTTAAAGGTACCAATTTACATGGGAACCTTGGGACGAAGTTTGCTTGAGAACTCTGATCGTGATGGCCCGGGTTCCCCAGAATCCGAAAACCCAGTTGTCGTCTGTCGACGAGTGGATTGGTTACCATCTGGGGTAATTCTATCATTACTCTCACGAATCATGATAGCTTGTAAGTTTTGGTCCAGTGTTTCCACTGGGTGTTTAGAACCAGAGATTGTCAGTTCCTGGAGCATATAATACAGCCGCACCTACTAGATGGACAGACGCTGACCTCGCTGCCGCTCGACTCGAGTACAGACGCATTGAGGATTTCGAATGTGAGATTTTTTTTCAAGGTTTTCACCTATAGATCCGCCGTGTTCTGCGTTAACAGGGTCACCTCGTGTAGGATGTGGCTCTTCACCACGCACGGACGGTCTTGGACGTAGCTTCCTCGGAGGCAAAGGTCAAGCATACCTCCTCAGCTCATCCCTGGGGTGGTGAGGACCAGTACTGAGTCAACCCCAAGCAAAGGTGCTACCTCTACTAACCACCTTGACCCCTTTCTTTTAATATTTCTATATGATTGCATTTCAATTTTAAATTTTCATAGGGAGTTAAGCTGTACTCTTGCTTACCTTTTCGTAATTAATTTTTTTTCATTCATTAACATTAAAAAAAAATTAAGTAGAGGGTGATGTAGGGAAGCAGCCTACTCACGCCGTATAAAATTCACATCAGTCATTCCATTGTGTGCCAGCCTAGCTCTGACGTCATAAATGTTGCGCAATACTTTAAAAATCAAGTAAATAACCTGAAACGTTTCTAGCATGTCAGGAGTAATACTAAATCAATATGTGTTGAATATCAGTTCAATAACTTTAACCATTTTCGAAATTTGGACGTTTTTCTGTAAAAATCATTGGCGCAACAGAAAAGAGCTAGAAACTTAAAATTTTATATTTAGATTCCTTTTTCATAATAATTTAGTAGAAACAGTCTTCTGGATCTCACAAATTAAGATTTTAGTTCAAATTCAATATTTTCTGGTTTTTGTCTTAAAAATTAAGGAAGCAAGATAGATTAAGTATGCGAATAAATAAGGCTAGAATGTTTAAATTTAAGTAGAATGGAGATCCGCTATAATCATAAAGGTGTGAGAAGTTTCAATTGAATAACTATAAAACTATAGCGATAGCGTATCTCCAAAGGGCAAGTTCAGAGCTCGTCTACTGCGTGTAGTGTAATTAAATTAATTCTCTCGCCCAAAATATTTGACTTAGCCACGTCAGACTTTTATTATGATTACTTACCTGTGTGCTGAATGCACACTTAAATTGAGAGCTTCATCGGCCATCAGCAAAGGAAGCGATGACTTATTCAATAACTTAAAGTGGTGCATTACTAGCCCAGCGGCTAATTGGGAGAGCCAATTTGATCAGGCGTTCCCTTAGCCGTCCGCACCGCGGCTTTATATATAAGATCGCTGCGCGAGGAAAAAAGGCCCCAGTTCTCTCCAGATGCTGAATAGCACACCACCTGTGCCGGAAGTCGCGTCGCACAGTATCATTGCTATAAACAGCCTCGGATGCCGTATTAAGTTACTCGGGATACGCGTAACCATGAAATCATTTTCGAGTGAAGTGTTAATTCTGGGATGACTTGAATGATCTATCTTCAGTTTGCGTATGTCGTATTTTCACGTGCCGCCGCGGGACAGACATTCTACCATTATTTAGCGTGGCGTTTGATGAACATTATCATCAAATTATGGCGAGCATTCACTTAAACATTTAATTTGGACAGTTATAGTTGCATCAGCGCACTAGACTCTGAACTGCTCTGGTAGTTGGATTGTGTGGATTCTTTTTTTTGTTCTGTGACTATCAGAATATAGCGAACGTTTTTACAGGATCGTTTTTGATTATGAATCCCAGACAATCTCCTAATTCCTCAGAGCTATAAGCTGTAGCTGTAAGTGTATTTCTCAGATGAAGTGGGCACTAAGAATTCTAATTACAGGCTTCACGTTTTGCTAATCATTTTCTGGTTGCCAATATTGTAGTTAGAGAGCCAGTGTTGAGAACGGCAAAAGACAGCATAAATAATAGGAACATTTATATATCAATTATCTCCACCCGCCGCCCCACATATGGTTAATCGGCCGGGAAATGCATCTTTTGTGCTTCTACATTGCAAACCAAATATTATTAACAAGTATTAATTCCACCAGCCGCCCCACATATGGTGCATCAGCTGGGAAATGTTTCTACATTTTAAATAACAACAATTAATTTCCACCTGCCGCCCCACAAGGTCACGTCCATCTGTTAGTGTAAGACTGTCAGTGTCCGCACTTTTTGTCTGCACAGTGAGTGTACTATGTGCAAACTTAGCTTACCACTTAGCGCGCAAATGGCCGAAACATCTGAACTGTCTTCTCAAGCCCAGAGTGTCAAACAGAAATTCTAAATAAATACGAACCTGGCCCTGCAAGGCAGTTAATGCTTGTATATAATTGGGATCTCCCCACCGTGTCGCGTCTGCGTCGCCCAGTATGGCTTCAGCCAATCGCCGTCTCGCTGCAGGCGAATTTTATTTTTCTTGTTGGGTCGCAACCTAGCCCTGTTAGTGCCATGCAGCCACTTACCCTCGGTTCCGGCCGTGTGTAAGTTAAGAGGAATAATGTATTGTTCTGGCCTGATCCCTTTCTGCGCTGAAGTTCGCCGTTCTCTTGTTAAGTGGGGTTTTCCACCCATTAACCACCTGCTCTGTTCATCTCCAAAATACGTTTCACTTAAACTTGTTTATTCATGCCCCTGTACATATATTGGTAGATACTGTTTTGTTAGTTTTTGGTACATAAGATTACTGCAATTGCCTTTTGTTGACATAGTTATTTTTTCTGAGGATCTCATACTCTATCATACTGTCGTTATGGATCAAGCTACCGTAAAGTCCATAAAATCTGGACGCCTTACACATGCCGTCCCTTCTGAATTAATTTTGTGACGCTGTGATCAGTGGTTGAGGCATTGCTCATTGCAGTACAAAATTATAAATTTAATTTTTTTAATCATTGTCCAGCTACTTGTCTACTTTATGCTAGATGAAGCCGTTTTAACATTATTTTTTGATTTGAAATATATTGCTTTACATGGCATATTCTATTTACTTGATTATTATGTTGCTTTACAGTCCTTTATAGCAATTGTTTGACTAATCTTACAACATTTTTCTCTCTAGTGCTCGTGATTAAATTCTATTAAAATGGTTCATCCACCCTTTAGATTCTTTCTTTATAATAACTTCAGGCACTCCACAATTCTCAAACATTCATGATATTGATGACTGTGAAAGATGAGTGAAGTTAAGGAAGCCTTTGTTTCTTTTATCTATTCTCAACACATAAATGCTACATCAATATTACAATGTATCGTTATAAACAGACATGTATTTACTTAAGTTACATTATATATTTAAAACACTCCTACCTCCTTTGCATGTTTGTGCTGAAGTGATAACCATTTCCAGCACCTTCGTGGAATTACAGTTTTAATGATCTGCAGTATAATATTTGTATATGTCATTCTGGTTAGTAGTTGCATCAGCAGCATTTCAGAAGAAAACTGTGACACTTTATTTCTTTGACTTTAGTAGTGGTATTTACTTTGTATGAATGTATGTTCTTGCAGCGATATGAATTAGTAAAATCTTTTTCTCTGTTCTGTGAGTTTACCTATTTTGCTATTGTAAGTGACGCAAATCTTAACTTCTTTGTGTTAGTTTTTACTTCTTTTTTATATTAATTGGGCTTTGCTATTACAGTAGCGCAGACTTAATCCGCCTACAGCGCTACAATCAGGTAATTTAGTCTCTTGTTCGTTCTGCTTGCACTTTCTTTGTTAGTCTTACATGATTTAATACAGATTTACATATTTATTTGTTTATTTATTTCAATCCACGTTATCAATATTTACAGTGAACCGTTGCATACCAAACGGCAATTATGTGAAGCACAATCTTTCTTTTTCTATTCTGAATAATGAACTAAGTTTACTGTATCTGTCATACTATTTTTCTATGTGTGTGTGTGTGTGTGTGTGTGTGTGTGTGTGTGTGTGTGTGTGTGTGTGTGTCTGCTTTTTTCCCGCTACTATCACTTTAATGTTTAGATGGCGCTATATACTCTACAGGGTGAATTGGATGTTATTTGGAAACAGCTAAAAGCTACATTGGCTTCAGGCTGCAGCCCTAAACGACACCGATATTAGGGCATCTGTGGCGAAAGCTGCGACTCCCATGGTGCCTTTGGAATCTCTTGGAAACCTCGTTGTCACTGTATTTCCAATGAACAACATCGACTGATTTGTCGCGAGAGTGAGAGATGGACAGTGGTGAGATCACGTATCTCTGATTAGAAGTAACATGTCGAATCTGGCACACGGGTGCGCCCTTACGCCTTGACAGCAGATTTGAGGTGCTACCTGGAGTTAGGAACACATCTGAGTCAGTTGAGGATGCCTCATGTTATGGACCAGTGGACAATTTACTTCAAAGTAAGGTCAAGCACAGATGGTGGGCTCAAATGGTTCAAATGGCTCTGAGCACTATGCGACTTAACTTCTGAGGTCATCAGTCGCCTAGAACTTAGAACTAATTAAACCTAACTAACCTAAGGACATCACACACATCCATGTCGAGGCAGGATTCGAACCTGCGACCGTAGCGGTCGCTCGGTTCCAGACTGTAGCGCCTAGAACCGCACGGCCACTCCGGCCGGCACAGATGGTGGGTTTTTTGATGATAGGGAGCTCCAACTTTAGGCAATGTTGCAGCATCTGTTTCAGACAGGTCACAGCAGCCAACCATGGAAAACTGAGGGCAGCCTGCTGTGTAATTCAGCAGTTGGCACTGCAATAATGCTGATGTAGTGTGCTGCATGTCAGTGGGCTACTTTAGCAGTGGAGTGGATTGCTGCGTGTTGTAGCATTAGAGCAACGATTCACTGGCAGCTACGTGATGAGAAGTGGTCTCTTGTCACAACACAGCCATCCAGGGGAAGTATATATTCGAGTTCAGCTAGTAGCAGCAATTCTGTTGGCGCCATGCGTTCGTCTGGTGCGGTCTCCATATCTGTTGTCATCAGATGTACAGCCAAGCAGCTGTAGCTTCATCGAGCAACACAGCCTACTAGGCAGAGTTGCTCGTCTACGAGCTATCAACTAGCAATGATGGTTCCACGCTCCGAACTGTGTGCCATTGGTTCTAGGCGCTACAGTCTGGAACCGAGCGACCGCTACGGTCACAGGTTCGAATCCTGCCTCGGGCATGGATGTGTGTGATGTCCTTAGGTTAGTTGGGTTTAATTAGTTCTGAGTTCTAGGCGACTGATGACCACATAAGTTAAGTCGCATAGTGCTCAGAGCCATTTGAACCAGCCAAGCCTGTGTGCCATTGGGTGCTATCACTTGACACTCCAGTGTGCTTTGAGTGAACCAGCTTCGACTTAGGCACTCGCTCGCCCCTGCCGACCATCTTGGGCAGTGTGCAGTACGTCAGTCCAGCTGTAAACCCGCTGTACTGCGAAGCTGACCCCTAGTCTTGTGTAATCAGGGCCACTTTGCTACCAGCAGCATCTGCTGCCTCAGCGGACTCACTCGCTGCCGCCAGCCACAGTCAGCACCACGCTGCAGCAGTTGTTCTACTGTATCAGGGACAACAAGAATAAAGAATGTTTTGTTGAGCCAGTATTCTTGGCTAAGTGCTCGGAGCGGTACTATCAGCAGAGGATCATTGCCAGTTTTGGCTCAAGTCATTGTTCTAGGAATTCTGATATTATTGCTTTTGGACAATTGAATCAAGGCCATGGCATCATTCAAAAAATGTTCAAATGTGTGTGAAATCGTATGGGACTTAACTGCTAAAGTCATCAGTCCCTAAGCTTACACACTACTTAACCTAAATTATCCTAAGGACAAACACACACACCCATGCCCAAGGGAGGACTCGAACCTCCGCCAGGACCAGCCTCACCAGCCTCACAGTCCATGACTGGAGCGCCGAGACCGCTCGGCTAATCCCGCGTGGCATGGCATCATTGCACCTAGAGTTCTGACATAACTGGATCCGGAGAATCGCACCCAGGGCATGACATCATTACTGCCAGTATTATGACATCATCATGGCACTGGCCCATGAAGGCCACCCCACCCTGTGCTCTCGCTCTCCATATTCCGCCCCCCCCCCCCCCATACATCTCCAACACCTCTGCTCATTACATAATTAATTAGCATACGGTGCTTTTTAACTCACACTTGTGAAGATTTAATTTTTTGTAAGCATAAATGTGCTGAGAAGTATTCGAACGATCTGATGGCGTCACATATGTGTAACACACGCATCGCACATGTGCCATCTCAGTTCATGTTTGCATCTCAGATGCGTCACACCGGCATAACTTTGCATCAGTGCCCATAATTAATTTAGTGCTCATCATTTGCTGTCCGTACTTCGTGCTGAGAGTCGCATGCTCGAAAGAGTCTGAACGATCTGTGCTGTTGCTCTCCATGTTATTAACTTAACAAAAATGTTCAATTGTGTGTGAAATCTTATGGGACTTAACTGCTAAGGTCATCAGTCCCTAAGCTTACACACTACTTAACCTAAATTATCCTAAGGACAAACACACACACCCATGCCCGAGGGAGGACTCAAACCTCCATCGGGACCAGCCGCACAGTCCATGAGTGCAGTGCCTCAGACCGCTCGGCTAATCCCGCGCGGCTATTAACTTAACACACTTTGACATTTGAGGGTATGTGTATGAAATATTCTGCACTGTGTTCCAGAGTATCCAAACGTCGTGTGCACCAGCATGATGCTACAGTGCAATTACTATAATTCAATTGTGTGAGCATCATCACGCTCTTGGCTAACCTTTCAGGTACTCCACTGCTTTTGGACAACTTTATTTGTGCTATGTATTGAGAGACCCCACTTTTTTGGGCATTTTTTATAATTAACAAATTAATTATCTTATTATTCCAACCACGCGACTTCCATCGCATTGCTCTCAATGTCACATCAGTTTCATGGTACTTTTGGCCCCACTACTCTCCAAATATTACTGTAACACACTATGATATAAGTGTCTCTTTATGTTATATTCTGAACTGTGAACAAAAAGTATTCGAAATTTAAGAGGAAAAGTACATTATCTCTGTTCTCTCCTCCAGTCAGAGCTTCACTGCTATTTGACCGATTCGATTTCCATTCTAGGCTTATGCTCTATAGTGAGAGGATCAGGGTGTGGATATTTCTTGACAAATATATTTTAATGATGTTCCAGTTATGCGTTGAAGTCTGTACGCTGTATTGAGAGGACCATTAACAGCAGACTTAAATACGTTATAACACAAACAAAAAACGACACACCACGAAGGAATTATCCGAATGTGAGTTAAATTGGTAGATGTGATAGATGTACATGCACAGACAAACCAATGATTTCAATTTCAGAAGAACTGGATGATTTATTCAAGATAAAGAGCTTCACAAATTAAACAAGTAAGTAAAACGTTGGTCCACCTCTGGTCCTTATGTAAGCAGTTATTCGGCTTGATATTGACTGATTAAGTTGTTGGCTGTACTTCTGAGAGACACCATGCCCAATTCTTTCCAACTGGCACGTTAGATAGTCAAAATCCCGAGCTGGTTGTAGGGACCTGTCCATAGTGCTTCAAACACTCCCTGTTAAGGAGAGATTCGTCGACTTTGTCGGCCAAGGTAGGTTTTGGCAAGCACTACGACAAGGAGTGTGCAGGTGGGCATTATCTTGCTGAAATGTAAGCCCACAATGGCTTGCCATGAAGGGCAACAATAAAGGCCGTAGAATATCGTCGTCGCACCGCTGTACAGCAAGGAAGCCGCAGATGAGAGTCAAAGGAGATCTGCTATGAAAAGACCATCACTCCTGGTTATCGGACAGTATGGCGGGCTACAGTCAGGCTGATATCCGAGTAATGTCCGGGGCATCTCCAGACGTGTCTTTCCTGGTGACTGGAGCTCATTTCAAAGCGCGACTGATCACTGAAGACAATTCTCCTTCAGTCAATCAGATTCCATGCCGAAGGCCAGTCTGGATACTCCCCAGACAGCGGTGAGATACCATCTTGACCAAATATTAACGTAAGATATTTTGGCCTTATAATGTGTATATAATTTAATGGTAAATTCCACAAAATGACGGGAAAATGTTAGTCCTCTAGGCGAATTGTATGTGACAGAGGGCCATCGCACTAAAAATGCTTGCCATTATTACTGTAACTAATGACTGCCGTCAAGTTTCGTACCTCACAAGTAGCACCAAAGCATTGGAAATACACACTCCAGATATGAGTGATAAACTATTGTCGGGAGGAAACACGTTTCGCACTGCCTCCACCCTACATTAAATATTTGTCTGCTTTACATACGCATTAACAGTCTCGACAGACATGCTGTGCCGCTGGCGTTCGCATGTCAGAGGTGCATGCTTTTAATTAGGCAACTACGGATCAAGCATTTTTGCTAGTCTCAATCTATCCTGAGAAACGCACACATAAATTTCTGCTTACTTAGTGACTGAGGGCTGGCTAAGTGCTTTTGCAAGCCCCAGTTTGTTAGGACTTGTCGCGATGGTGAAATACACAACAACGTACATAGGAGAAAGAGCACCTCTGGACTAACTCTGCTTGTGGGTTCTGTACCGGTAAGTTGTTCGTTGGATGATACCACATGGAAGCATTTTGTAAACACAGTTTGTTAGAGTTTAAAACACTTATGTGCTCTAGCACAGGATGAAGAACGTGCCTACCGATAACTTTCACTCCTGGACTTGTAATTTCACGCATACATTTGTTATATATTTTTACTCTACTTTTGGAGGTCACTACAAGTCTATTGCCATGGAGCGTAGTCCTTGTTCATAAACAACACCTTCAACTCAGCGTCCACAGTGACATGAAATAAGATTCCCCTTTCTACAGTTTCATTTGCCTCCATTCTAATACAGTTTATGAAAGTCACCAATTGACGTAAGACCGTACGTGTTGGCAGTAATGCCAACA